>NW_006408622.1:1100086-1110428 GCF_000296735.1 Chrysochloris asiatica
TTATTTATTGTGCAGTTTTCACATGTATATAAGGCAACTGAAAAAACCATGAATGGGGTCAGGTGCACCTTAGTCTTCAAGATGACATGTTTGCTTTTTCACACTTTAAAGAGGTCTTTTACAGCAGATTGCCCAGTGGAACACATCATTTTAGTTCAGTCTGTCTTAGTCTGGAAGCTCTGAGGAAATCTGTCGATGATGGGTGAGCCTGCTGGTATTTGAAATACCAGTGACATAGTTTCCAGCATCACTGCAGCACACAAACTACTGCAGTGTGGCAAACTGACAGAGGAGTGGTGGAGGGGCATTTTAGACTTGTTTAATCTTAGAAAAAGGTTTTAAAAATAATAATTGGCCCTCAAGGCCTACTTAATATTGCTGAGATGAAATTTACAATCCTATTTAAGGCTTTTTATCTAGTGAGATGGGGTCCTGGTGTGGTGCTGTGGGTTAATGCACCAGACTGCAAAGCCATTTGAACTGCAAGGTCAGTGGTTCAAGCTCACCAGCTGCTCCTTGGAAACCCTATACAGGGTCCCTATGGGTTGGAACTGACTTGATGGCACTTAACAACAACAATAACAAAGATTTACAGTCTCAGAAACCCTATACAAGGTTACTAAGAGTCAGAACTGACTCCGTGGCAAACCACCACCACCAGCAGCAGGGGCTTAGGACCGAAGGCCTAGCCCTCCTTTCTCTCTCTGCAGGACAGCCTGGGGGAACTGAGTATCTCCAGCACCTTTCAAATCTCCACATTGAAACTATAATTGGCTGTGCACATAGGAGATAGGATATGATATGAGTCTAACTCACTAGATGGGCCTCCAATACTGTGAAGAGAGGTAAGAAAGGGGGCAGCAAGGAAGAGAAAGAGAGGAAGAAAGAGAAAGGTTGAGAGGGAGGAAATCCACCAATAAATGAAAGAATAATGGAACATTGATCAGCTCTTTATCACAGCAGGGATGCTGCTTGCTGAGCCCCAACACTGTCAGCCAGACTCTTGATTAAAGTTCCTTAACTGCCTGGATGGATGGCTGTGTTTAGCTCCCATCAGCAACTCTGCCAGGAAGGCAGAGGTGCTAAGGAAATTATGAAATAGGATAAGGGATCTCAGCTGACTATTCACAGGGTTGGCTATCATTGTTGTTGTTCTTGTTGTTAGGTGCCATCAAGTCAGTACTGGCTCATAACGACAGAATGAAACACTGCCTGGTCCTGGGCCAACCTCACAATTATTGCCACGCTTGAGCCCATTGATGCTGCTAATTTGCAAATCCATCTCTCTGGGGGTCTTCCTCTTTTTCTCTGACCCTCCACCTTACCAAACATGATATCCTTCTCCAGTGACTGGTCCCTCCTGACAATATGTCCGAAGTATGAGAGATGAAGTTTGGCCATCCTGGCCTCCAAGAAGCACTCTGGCTGTACTTCCTCCAACACAGATTTGTTTGGTGTTTTGGTATTCCATGGTACTTTCAATATTCTCCAACACCATAACTCAAATGCATCAATTCTTCTACAGTCTTCCTTATTCACTGTCCAGCTTTTGCATGCATATGAGGTTATTGAAAATACTATGGCTTGGGTCAGGTGCACCTTAGTCCTCAAGCTGACATCTTTGCTCCTCAACCTTTAAAAAGGTCTTGTGCAGCAGATTTACCTACTGAAATACGTTGTTTGATTTCTTGACTGCTGCTTCCATGAGTTTTGATAGTTGATGCAAGAAGAATGAAGTCCTTGACAACTTCAGTCTTTTCTCCATTGTTAAGAATGTTGTTTATTGGTCCAGTGGTGAGGATTTTTGCTTTCTTTACACTGAGATACTATCCATCCCAAAGGCTGTGGTCTTCAATCTTCATCAGTAAATGTTTTAAGTCCTCTTCACTTTCAGCAATCATAGATGGTTCCTAATTCTAGACACAAAGCAGAAAGTTTATTTTTCCTAGGAAGAAAGGCTGGTTGGGGGTGACAGTGAGGGAACACATGATTCATGTTTGTTTTCCCCTTTTCCAGGGGACTAGAGATTCAGGAGGCTTCAGACATTTGAAATGTTTTGTGCTACAGAGCATGGTGACACCTCCTCACCTTTCCAAATGCCTCCTGCAGAGAAACAGGACACCATTAGGTCATGCCACCTCATTTTTAAAGGGCAAGACAGAGAGAGAAGGAAAATCTTGCTAAGCTAAACAGCCAGCTATTGAAATATTCTCATGGCATCTGAATTTTCTGTTGTAGAAGCTAAAGCACTGGACTTATAACATGAGCGATTGTAGATTTTTGCCTGAGCTTAGTGTGTGATGGTGTAGAAGACATATCTCCTTACAGACCCTTAGTCATCAACTGACAAATGCAGATGAGAAAGCCTGCCATCTTGGACAGCATTTGTATGGACATAAATGGAGATATTACAAGTATGATGAAAAATGAAACCTCAGGAAGCCAACCAGATGGAGAGCATCTCGCAGGCCAGGTCTGATTCTCAATCATTGCTGGAGTCCTGGTGCTTCACACTGGGGGACATACAAATGATAGGAACAAACTACATGCACATGTATAAGTTACCATCTCCGGCTGCCCCCTGGGAAGATGCATTGTATCCCGAGGGACATTTTCTCTAGTAGGTGATGGATGTAAAGACACAGGAGAAGGGGAGTTGAGACAGAGCTGCTCTAAAAGAGAACAATAAATAAAATACAAATTAATGAAAATGGGAACAGGATTCGGGTCAGGGGGAAATTAGTAGCTGAGAGGTGGATGGAGAAAGGGGAAATGATGGTGAATATGATGCCTGAGGTGCTGGGCAGTTATAAAATTGTCTGACCTAGACCGTCTCTTGGATCTCCCTGTGAAGCCTTCAGCAAACATATAACTGTTGCAATCTAGTGACAGGGACTTCCATTTGGGAGCTTCAAGGTGGCATGAGAAAAATCCAAGGATGCCCGTGGGAGATTTGCCACATCCAGGTTGTACTATGTGTGAACACTCCTTTCTTTCCACAGCTGGTCTGAAATTTTATACGTTGATAGCCTGACACTGTCAGATAAAAGAAAATATAAGCTACAACTGGCCCTTTCCCATTATTTATGCTAATTCCCTTTTAAATATATCAACATTGCATACATGTTTGGGAAGATGGGGCAGAGTTAAGGGGAGACTAGAGGAAGAATTCTTAATATAACCCAGCTCTACATCAGGTTTTCCCTTTAACCAAGACCTATTTGATATTCTGTAGAAATTTTGAATCTAGTGTTTGACATAATTTAATAGTACACATTAATGACTGTAATTTTCCCCTGTAGTCAAGATTCTAAGAAAATGAGGAGTGTTTCATCTACATCACACAAAAACAGTAATCAGGGCAGACGTGCAAATGATAGTGAGGACTGAATTTCTGTGAGGGCCAATAGCTTGTCATTAACTTCAGATACATGATCATGGCACCCCACAGTTTACAAAGCTCTTTTACATTTGTTGTGTCTTTTTATCTTTCATATATTGTCCTCATTTTCAGATACTGAAATTAACTATAGAGACATTAGGAAATTTGTCATGGCCAGGGATAAAAATCAGATTTTTAAGTTCTTTTTATTTATTTTTTTTTTTATTTGAGACTTGGGATTGGGTAGAGTGGAGAATGGAGGGGTGATCAGCTAGCCTTACAGTGCTTTGTAGATAATAACATTGATCTTCCCCAGGGTTCATGATACCCTATAATTTCATTTCATATACATTGTCATCTTAGGGGAAATTTCTAACTGGTTCTTAGCCATCACATTGAACCTACTGTTATGGTTGTTGTTGTTAGGTGCCATCGAGTCGGTACTGACCCATAGCGACCTTATGCACAGCAGAACGAAACACTGCCTGATTCTGGGCCAACCTCACTACTGTTGCCATGCTTGAATCTATCGATGCTGCCACTTGGCCAATTCATCTCGTTGGGGGTCTCCCTCTTTTTCTCTGACCCTCCACCCTACCAAACATGATATCCGACTCCAGCAACTTGTCCCTCCTAACAATATGTCTGAAGTATGAGAGATGAAGTTTGGCCATCTTGGCCTCCAAGGAGCACTCTGGTTGCACTTCTTCCAACACAGATCTGTTGGTTCTTTTGGCAGCCCATGGCACTTTCAATATTCTCCTCCCACACCATAACTCAAAAGCGTCAATTCTCATACAGTCTTCCTTATTCACTGTCCAGCTTTCACATGCATATGAGGTTATTGAAAAATACCATGGCTTGAGTCAGGTGCATCTTATTCCTCAAGCTGACATCTTTGCTCTTCAATTCTTTAAAAAGGTCTTGTGCAGTAGATTTGCCTAATGCAATACGTCATTTGATTTCTTGACTGCTGCTTCCGTGAGTGCTGATAGTTGATCCAAGAAGAATGAAGTCCTTGACAACTTCAATCTTTCTCCCATTGTTAAGAATGTTGTTTATTGGTCCCGTGGTGAGGATTTTTGTTTTCTTGACATTGAGATATAATCCATACCGAAGGCTGTGCTCTTTGATCTTCATCAGTAAATGTTTTAAGTCCTTTTCACTTTTATCAAGCAAGGTTGTATCACCTGTATATCACAGGTTGTTAATGAGTCTTCCTCCAATCCTGATGCCACATTTTTCTTCATATAACCCAGCTTCTCAGAATTGGCAAAGAACAAGGCACTAGGAATTGATGGAATAAAAATTGAAAGCTGTCAACAAAGTGTGGCGGCACAGGAGGCACTCACTCATCTCTGCCAAGAAATTTGGAAGAAAAATTTGGCTGACTAATTGGAAGAGATCCATATTTGTGCCATTTCCAAAGAGAGGTAACCCAATGGACTGTGGATATCATCAGACAATCTCTTTGATATCCCATGCTAATAAAGTTTACTAAAGGTAATACAGAAATGGCCGCAAGCATACATTGACAGAGAATTTCCAGCGGTTCAAGCCAGATTCAGAAGAGGCCATGGAATGAGGGATATCATTGCTGATATCCGATGGATCTTGGCTGAAAGCAGAGAATATATATATACTTTTATAAATGATGTGATAGAATTAAACTTTTTGTAGTCTAGATTTGAACATTTGAACATAATCAGCAGGAATTAGAGGCTCTCATGGGAAAGCACTTCAAATCTCCAATGGTTCAGTCTGGTGAATCACAGTAATGGTGAAACTATTTCTGTTTCTTACCTATGTTTCTGGGGGAAAAAATAATTTTAAATTGCTGATGGTAGTAACAAAAACATTAGTCCTATATAAATGTAATGCAATTAAGACCAAGAGAGAATTGATTAGCTGTGCTAAATTTTTGAACCTTCCTCTCAACAGGACTTTCAAATGTGTTTGAAGTATAAATTGAAATAATTTAATAAATGAAATGTTTAAAATAAATTGTGACTAAAAGGCAGGATTTTTCCGTCTCAGGCAATAAAACACTGCAAATTCAGCCACTACCACAAGCAAAAACATAATTCTACAGTTAATTTTAAAATTTATTTTGTGTGTATTTTTAAGAATACATTATTTTAAATAAGTTATTTCTAATGCATTTTACTTTTTTCTATGTTCTCCCAGAGGCTAGTTGCTAATTTTATAGTCCAGTTTTCACAGCTACATAGATTAAGGGTCTTACATAATCTCTTACCCACTACACATTTCATTAGCTAGTGTGATGCTCCTACATCATTGAAATTTTTCTTAGGCCCAGGTTTTTAAAAATTCTTTTGTAATTGTTCAGTGTAAACTAGTAATTTTCATAAAATCTCTTTTTGGTAAGCTAGAGCATAGTATTTTGATAATGTACTGAGCATCTCACACTGTGTCAGGAACTGTGATTACTGGGAAGATACTCCTCCCTATTCAGTAGTAAGCAATTGTCATGGATTGAATTGTTTCCCCCAAAAAATAGGTGTCCACATGAATGGACCATCATTTTCAGTGGTTTTACCATTGAGTAATGATATAATGTGGAAGTAATGCAATGATGTTATCATCACCCCCTCATGATGTGAACTGATACAATTAGCACCGATCTGATATAATGATCCTATGTGTTGTAAATCCTCAATTCTTTGTTTCTAATGAGGCCAGATCCAATCTATAGGATTAGGCCTTATTTTCAGTCAACATCTTTTGAGATATTGTTGTTGTTAAGTGCCAACTAGTCAGTTCCAATTCATAGTGACCCTGTATAGGGCTCCCAAGAAGTTGGTGTCTTTGAACCACCAACCTTGCAGTTAGCAGTCCAGTGCTTATCCTACAGCACCACAACAGAACTATCTCTTAAGATGTGTTACTGTTAAGTGCAGTGAGATGATTTTGACTAATAGTGACCCTGGGTAGGTTTTTTTGAGATTTGGTGGTAGTAGAGTGCTGCCGTGTAGGCTCTGACTCATAACAACCCTATAGAGGGTTTCTGAAGCTGTAAATTTTTATAGGTGTAGAATGCCTTATCTTTCTCCTAGAAAGCATCTGATGAACTCGAATTGCCAGCTGTGTGGTTAGCTGCCCAAACATGCAACCCACTATGCATCCAGGGTTACTTATTGAGAAACAGAAGAAATTAAACAATGAAGCAAAACCCAGAAGGACCTACTATCACCAAGAAAAAAAAAAAAAAAAACACAAGTTGAATACACTCTTTGAACCTGTGATCCCTGAATCTGAAGCTTCCAGATCCAGAGGAATACTGATGCCAAGATACATAGAGATATTCATGAAATGTTGGACCTACAGATGCTGAAAGGAGACAAGGACCTTTCTCTAGAGCAAATAAAAAAAGAAAGCATTCCTGTAGAGATGGAACTTTGAATTTTGACTTCTAGCCTCTCAAACTGTGAGAGAATAAATTGATGTTTGTTGAAGTCATCCACTTTCTATTGTATCAGCAAAAGATAACTAAAACAGGATTTGGTACCAGGAGTGGGGTACTGCTCTAACAAATATCTAAAATGTGGGAGCAGTTTGGGAATTGGATAATGAGTAGAGGCTGGAAGGAGCCTGATAGTAAAAGCCTATATTGCCTTGAAGAAATTTTTGGTGGAATTATGAATGTCAAAGGCAATTCTGATGAGGGTTTGGGAGGAAACAAGGAGAGCTTTAACACCACAGATAACACAGAGAATGAGAAGCAGTCACAGAGAAATTGCTGCTATAGAACCAGGAGAGCAACACAAGATGGCATAGGAGCCAACTCACAGAGCAAGAAAGCTGAGTGCCTTTGTGTTGGTCCTGGCAGAGTGGGGTGCCTCTGGACATTTGTCAGTGGAGTTTGGCTCTCTGACCCATGGAACTAGAGAGCTGAGCTCCTTCCAGTTAAGTCTCATTGGTGGAATGGGTTGCCTCTGGGTTCTTTTCATAAAACTAAAGAACTTTGCTTGAGCAGAGCAGAGGCCATATTGGTCTCTTTAAGAGACCAAGGAACCAGGTAGGAAGGATAAGGAGCATGGAGAGCAGAAATGCTTCATTCTCAAAAGATAGGACTAAACTTCTGGGTTCTCAAAGACGTCCTCCATGGCCTATGACATTTCTAAGGGTGTGACCATAGTTTGCTAGATTTCAAAGACTGGGATCCTCACCAACTATGTTTCTGAGTGCAGGGTTGCCATTAAGATAGGGCCATCACCCAAAAGTAAGAGGGTGGGAATGCCATGCCCACAGGAACAGAATAACAGGGACTGCTGGGACCTAAGTAGTGGTGTCACCACTCAAGAGGACTAAGAGAAAGAAGTAGCCCAAAGTCAATGTAGCAGAGCGGCAGTTCCAGTAGCCTGGAAGGTGGAGCTGAAACCCAACGTCCAGGGACCTTTATTATGAATCTAGAAAGCATGAGCTGCTAAGTGCCATTGAGTCAGTTACAACTCATAGCAACCCTGCATAGGGTTTCCAAGGAGCTTGAACTGCCAACTTTGCAGTTTAAATCAGTCCATTTATAGACATCTTATTTATTCAGTAGTCCTGATGTGGCACTGTAGGCTAATGCGTCAGACTACAAAGTCATTTGAACTGCAAGGTCTGTGTTTCAAGCTCACCAGCTCCTCCTTGGAAACCCTATACAGGGTCGCTATGGGTCTGCATCAACTCGACGGCACTTAACAACAACAATAACATTTATTCATTAAGTGATGAGGATTTTTGCTTTCTTTACATTGAAGCTGTGGTATTCAAGTATTTTAAGTATTATTCTATTTCAGCAGGCAACATTTTATCATCTGCATATCACAGATTTTTAAAGAGTCTTCCTCCAATCCTGATGCCATGTTTTTGTTCATATAATCTTGCTTCTTGAACAATTTGCTCAGCATACAGATTGAATAAGTATGATGAAAGAATACAACCCTGGCACACACCTTTCCTAATTTTAAACCATGTGGTGTTCCTGTGTTCTGTTCAAACAACTGCCTCTTGTGTCTATGTACAGGTTCCTGATCATCACAATTAAGTGTTCAGGAATACTCATACTTTGCAATGTTGACAAGCAATAGCTTGTCATGATCCAGTCAATTGAAAGCCTTTGCATAGTCAATAAAGCACAGGTAAACATCTCTCTGACATATTCTGTTTTCTGCCAAGATCCATCTGACGTCAACAATGATACCCCTCTTCCCACATCCCTTTCTGAATCTGTCTTGAACTGTTTGTAAATTGTCTGTCAATGTATGGTTGTAGCCATTTTTAAATTTTCTTTAGCAAAAATTTACTTGTATGTGATATTAATGATATTGCCCGATGGTTTCCAAATTCTTTTGGGTCACCTACTTTGGAATAAGTCCAAATATGAGTCTCTTCCAATTATTTTCTAGGTGCTTGTCTTCCAAATTTCTTGGCATAGATGAGTGAGTGACTCCAGTGCTATATACGTTTGTTGAAATGTTTCAATTTGTATTCCATCAATTCCAGGCACATTGTTCTTTGCCAGATCTGTCAATGCACCTTGGATTCTTCCTTCAATATCACTGGCTGTTTCATTGAGCATTTATTTTTGGTATGGTGACTCTATATATTCTTTCCAACTTCTCTTGATTCTTTCTGCATCATTCAATATTTTGTCCAATGAATCCTTCACTATTGCAAGTGGAGACTTGAGTTTTGTCTTAAGTTTGAGAAATGTTGAGCATGTTCTTCCCTTTTGATTTTCTAACTCCAGGTGTTTGCATGTTTTGTTATATTTTTTATATTTGACTTTGTCTTCTAGAGCTGCCTTTTAAAAATTTCTATTTCTCATTTCTTTCATTTACTTTAGCATCTCTATACTGAAGAGCAAATTTCAGAGTCTCTCCTGACATCCATTTTGGCCTTTTCCTGTCTCCTTAATGACCTTTTGCTTTCTTCCTGTATGATGTTCTTAATGCCATCCTACCACTCTTGGTCTTTGGTCTTTAGTGTCTAATACATCAAATTTGTTCTTCAGATGATCTCCAAATTCAGGTAGGATATGTTCTAGGTCATATTTTTGCTCTCATAGACTTGTTTTAATTTTTATTTTTGGCTTCAGCCTGAATTTGCATCTGAGCAATTAATTGATGGTCTGTTCCACAGTCTTCCCCTGGCCTTGTTTTGGCTAATGATATGGAAATTTTCTACCATTTCTTTAAACAGATGTAGAGGATTTGATTTCTGTGTATTCCATCTGGTAAGATCCACATGTGTACTCATCTTATATGCTGTTTAATAAAAGTATTTGCAATGAGCAAAATTCTATGATGCAATCTCCAGCATCATTTCTATCACCAAGGCCATATTTTTCAACTACTGATCCTTTCTCTTTGTTTCCAGCCTTTGTATTACAATTGCCAGTAATTATCAATACATCTTGATTGCCTGTTTGATCAATTTCAGACTAAACAAGTTGATAGGATTCTTTAGTTTCATCATCACGGTGTTAGTAGCTGGTGCATAAATTTGAAAAACAGTTGTATTAACTGGTCTTCATTGGTGTTGTTGTGTTGTTGTGTGCCATGGAGTCAGTTATGACTCATAGCAACCCTGAACAGGGTTCCCAAGGTTGTAAATCTTTATGGAAGAAAGCCTCCTTTTTCTCCCATGGAACAGCTGGTAGTTTCAAACTGCTGACCTTGAGGTTAACAGCCCGATTCATAACCACTATGCTACCAGAGCTCCTTGGTCTTCCTTGTAGGTGTATGGATATTATACTAACACAGACAGCATTGTACTTCAAGACAGATCTTGCTGTGCTCTTTCTGATGATGGATGCGATGTCACTGTTCTGCAATTTGTCATAGTAAAGCATGTAACTGTCAAATTCAAAATAACCAGACCGTAGAAGAATTGATGCCTTTGAATTGTGGTGTTGGAGGAGAATACTAAAAGTGCCATGGACTGCCAAAA
>NW_006408622.1:1110528-1113800 GCF_000296735.1 Chrysochloris asiatica
CTGGAGAAGGATGTCATGCTGGGTAAGATGGAGAGAAAAAGAGGAAGACCCCCAACAAAATGGGTCGGCCAGGTGGCATCATTGATGGTGTCAGCGGTAGTGAGGTTGGCCCAGGATTGGACATTATTTTGTTCTGCTGTGCATGGGGTGGCGTCCTACTCGATGGCACCTGACAACAACAACAACTATGCCAGTCCATTTCAGTTCACTAATGCCTAGGATATCAATATTTATGTGTTCCATTTCATATTTGACTGTTGACAATTTTCTGAGATTCATAGTTCATGCATCTCATGTTCTGGTTATTAATGGGTGTTTATAGCTATTTCTCTTCATTTTCAATTGTTCCTATCAGCAAATGAAGGTCCCAAAAGCTTTACTCCATTTGTGTCATCATGGTCAACTTTATTTTGAGGTGGCAGCTCTTCCCCAGGCTAAGAGGCTCACCTTCCAATATTCTGTTGCTCTTTATCACAAGACAATATTATTTATCAACTGACAATATTCTGGTGCTCTTTATCATGTTTCATTATTCAAAATTCTGGTACCTATAGTATTCTACTGCTATTCATAAGGTTTTCAGTGACTAGACATTTGGAAGTATTCCATCTCTCCTTCTTCTTGGTCTGTCTTCATCTGGAAGCTCATCTGAAACCTGTCCATTGTGGGTGACCCTGCTGGTATTTAAAGTACCTATGGCATGGCTTACACAGCAACATGCACACCACCACAGTATGACAAACTGGCAGATGATTGGTGGTAAAGTGGAGGGTCATTGACAAAGAGGTAGACTCCCAATGAGATGGATTGGCACTATGGAAGCAATAATGGGCTCAAATGTAACAACAATTGTGAAGATAGCATAGACCCAGACAGTTTGTTTTTTCTGTTGTTGTTGTTATGCATAAAGTTGTTATGAATTGGAACCACCTCAATGGCACCCAGCAACAATAACAACATGATGTAAATGAGGTTGTATGCAATCTACCAGATTAGATTGTATCTTGAGTCAATCTCTTTTGATTTTTAAAAGATTAAACAGTGACCAGAGCTCAAAGAGACCTGGTGGGGGTGGTTATGTGCTGTGGTTGGTTCCAACTCATAGCGATCCTGTACAGGATTTCTGAGGCTGTAAATATTTATGGGAGCAGAAAGCCTCATCTTTCTCTCATGAAACAACTGGTAGTTTTGAACTGCTGACCTTGCGGTTCACAGCCCAATTCGTAACCACTATGCTACCAGAGCTCCTTTCAAAGAGACCTACTACCACCAAAACAGAGAAGCTGAAAGTAGAGTATGTCCTTTGAACATGGGTCCCCTTCTCTATGAAACTCCTAAATCCAGAGGAATATGGATGCCAAGGGACATAGTATCTCCAAAGAATGATGAACCTGTAGATGCTGAAATGAGACAAGGATCTTTCTCCAGAGCTGACAAAGAGAGAAAGCCTTCCGCTCATGCCAGCACTCTGAATTTGGACTTTAAGGCTCCTAAACTGTGAGACAATAAGTTTCTGAATATTGAAGCATCTGTTTATGGTATTTCTGATATAGTAGCACAAGATAACTAAGAAAGCAATTTAATAATGGCTGTGGATTTGTTGATAAGTAGTGTAGAGTAAGACGGTGTCTACAAGAAAGATTTGTACATGGTACCTTAGAGACCTGAAAGTAGGAGCTAGAAATAACTAGGTAAACCTTCAAATAACTGAACATTCTAAATAGCAAGATAAAGTATATCTTTATCATACAGCATCATCTGCCTAATAGTAAAAATTTTATGTTGAGGCATCTGGTTTAGTTGATAGAATGAGTGTGTGTTTACTTCTTTCCCTTCTAACATACAGTAAAGAGTATAAAAGAGAATAAATTCAAATTGCATTGAGACAAATGAGGGAATTCTGAGAAAGAAGAATTATAAAGACTTTCTGAAGTACCAAACATGTATGCTGATGAGTAGGGCAGATTGGAGGGAGCACAACTCAAGGTCAGTATAAGAGAAGTGTCTGGGGACGAGGGTGCTCTCTTTCTGGTTAAGATGAAATGCAATTCCAGAATCAGCAGATACAGAGAGTTTTAAAAGAATGGGTTGATGGGCTGTACTAGAAATAATTACTTGAAGAAAGCCAGATGAATGACTTAGCAAGTCTTATCTAATACATATACAGTCAGAGGGTTTCTTCCAAAACATTGAGTTATCTGCTTCGATTAGAGATCTGACTCTTGAGTTGAAGCCTCTTATATGGGCCTGTAAGGATGAGGTTGGTACAGCCTGCAGGCCAGGCCAGTCCATCCCTGGAGTTAGATCCTGCCAACGGACATGATCAACCCAAAGCAGTGCTCATTTTTATTTAAGATAATAGCTAGTGATAGTGCAGAAGACTCAGTATCATCTTTTTATAAATATCATTTCACCATTAAGGATCCTCAACTACTCAAGGGAAAATAGCAATTGAGAAAAAAAGACCAAAATGAATAAAATTTCCAGTCAGCACCTATTGAGAACTTTGTGTTGGGCATTTTAATAAAGATCTTACTGGAGGCCTATAGCAAGATGATAGGCAAAGCAGATAAGCCACCCAAACCCTCTGTAACAAAGACACAAAAGATAAAATAAACAAATATCAATGATAATCCTAGAATCCTGAGCTTCAGGAGAAATGATAGAGAAGTAGATAAAATACTGACTAGAAGAAGCTGAATGAAAGCAGTGACTGAGAAGTCAGATGGAATGAGTGAATTAACAGCTGGACTGATAGAACAACAATAGATTGGGGCAGTGATCTGATAATCCACACCACAAATGCAGGCTCACACAAGCACCCATACCAGTGGTTGGTGACCAGAAAGATATGACCCATCCCTTGTTCCCCATACATTCCCAGTGACCAGAAACATTCTTCACTCTTCACTCTTACCTACCCACTGGTGGGCAACACCCCACACTCACACCCACACAGCACCAACTACATTGAGGTCAGAGGTATGCTCTTATGGATCAGGCACCAAGTGCATGCCACCCCCACATTTGAAGGTACATGATCTCCATCTCCTCTGGCCAGCAGTGTTAGACAGGCACCCTACCCTCAGCCAGCCCTGGGTAGGCAGGAACTCCTTTCAATACTAGGTACCCTTACCCTTGTTGTTGTTGTTGTTAAGTGCCGTCGAGTCGATTCCGACCCATAGCGACCCTGTACAGGGTTTCCGAGGGTGTAAATCTTTACGGGAGTAGAAAGCCTCATCTTTCTCCCGCGGAGCGGTTGGTAGTTTCGA
>NW_006408622.1:1113900-1115108 GCF_000296735.1 Chrysochloris asiatica
GTAAATCTTTACGGGAGTAGAAAGCCTCATCTTTCTCCCGCGGAGCGGTTGGTAGTTTCGAACCGCTGACCTTAAGGTTCGCAGCCCGATTCGTAACCACTACGCTACCAGAGCTCCTTACCCTAGCCAGCCTCAAAGTTAGTAGGAACTAGTTCCAGGACCAGATTCCCTGATTCCAGACACATTCTAGGTCAGCAGGACTCCATACAAGACCAGGCAACCAGCTTCCTCTGACATCCTTGACTGACAGAGGAAGTTGATTTGTAACTTGTGCCTGCAGCCACCTTCTTGACAAACAGGAATACTATCTGGGTGCCCTTTCTCACCTAGTTTTCTCTTCTCTTTCTTTTTTCTTTTGCTTTTCTTTCCCTTCCATTGCTTTTCTTTATTTCTCTGAGTTCCTGTTTTCCTTCATTTTTTCTAGTTTTCTTTTATTATTTTCATTGCCTTCTTAATTTTTTTCTTTACTAATTTCTTTTTCTCCCATCACAAGTTTTATTTTGTTTATTGTTCTTTTTTCTTTCATTGTTATGGTTTTGCTTTTTTTTTTACATTATGTATTATTTTCTTTTTTTTTTCTATTGTTGTTTTTAAATTTTCTCTCCCTCTTATTTTTTTCCTTTTTATCAAACATTATATTTCACATTTTTCTTTTTAATGTTTTATTGTGAATTATATGATAGTTTACATGGGAGAACTTTAGTTTTACATTTATTCCATCGTATATCATCTCACTGCCATGGTTCCAATCTCCTCCATTCATCCTCAAGCACCCAAAGGGTATGTCCCAGGAACCCGCTCCCTACACTTCCCCCTCCTCCCCCCAGTTTTCAGCCCACAGTCCCTTTCCCTCTCTGGGTCCAAAGTTCCTAGTCATTTCATCACTGGCATCTCTGTTTCTCTGGGTAGGGTCTCGCTCTTGGCTCTTTGTTGATGGTCACAGAGGCCTCCGCTCCTATCCTGGAGAATTAATCACTCTCTTCCTTGTAACAAAACTTCTACCTTTGCATTTCCAACATCATAATCCGTCCTGATAAGCATTATTCACTACAGTATCACGAGTAACCCATCTGTATCTCCTTTCATCGGCTCCTCCCAGACAGATTGAATAGTACCTTCTGGAGATTCTGCCTTCTGCCATGTTCCCTAGCACCAGGTTCCCTCTTGAAAGCTTGTAAGCCAGTCACTTCTTGCCTTTGTAGTCCCCC
>NW_006408622.1:1116137-1127453 GCF_000296735.1 Chrysochloris asiatica
TCCTTTATCTCTGTCCCTTTTAGCCCTTTTGAACATGCCCAATTGTTCTCCCATCTGCCCCGTTTCTCCACTTTCCTCACCCTGCCTGTATATTGCCCCCCTCCCTAGCATCCAAGCTCTCCTGTGTCCAATCCCCACCCTGCGCTCCGCCCTCCCCCCCTTGCCCCCGCCCATCACCAACTTCCCAACAACGAACAAAGACTTCCCCCTACCCCCTTTTAGTATAATTTCTTTTTCTTAGTCTTTTACAGTAGTGGTCCTATGCAGTATTTCTCTTTTTGTGACTGACTAATTTCACTCAGCATAATGTCCTCAAGATTTATCCATGTTATGCGGTGGCTTACTGCTTTTGGTCTACTTTTATTTTCTTGTCTTACCCAGTAGGAGATAGCAACCATACCCATCGGGAGAGGGTCATGATATAATCAATGATAGATGGTGGCCAACATCAGTCCAACCCACCCTCAATTATGCTACAAAAACAGAAAACAGCTCACACACTCCCAGGTGGTGAGCACTTAAGAACACAACAACATAGAATCACCAATTAAATTCAAATACAAGAATAACACAATGCCTCAGACACAATAGACAATTTCAGTTCACACAAAAAGCAAGATAGAATGGCTCAAACTAGTGACCAAAATAAAGAGCTTAAAGACCTTTCCAAGGAAGAAGTGGAATGGAGCTTCCTGACAAGGAATTCCAAACATAGATATTTAGGAACTTCCAATGGACTGAGTGGATGATCAAGGAAATTGCAAGCAAAATCAAGGAAAACACACAAAAAAACTCTAGAATAATTCAGGAATACCTGACAAGAACAAACTGACAAAACAACAAAAAATTAGAAACTATATAAAACAGCAAATAGAAATCCAGAAGATAAATACTGTTTCATAAATAGTTTATGAATTTAAAAAGACAAAAGAGTAGAATTGAATAAATGGAAGACAAAATTAGTGAGACTGAAAACAAATAAATAATAATTATCCAACAAGTAAAGAAGGAAGAGAAAGAGTTGAAGAATAAAAAATCCTAAGATTGGAGAGTGAAGTGTCCAGCTGATAAGAAGAGAGGGCATATGCATAAGAACACCCACACTTGCAGATAATACCCACTTATCCTGGCTTCAGTGACTGGATGATCAGAGCTCAACCAGAAGTAAAAAAGAAGAGGAAAAAAAAAGTATTCTCATACAATTTGATGAACTTGACTTACACCTATGGAAGCAGTAGCTCAAAAGAGGGAACAAGTCCCTGCTGCAAGAACTATACCCACCCCCTCCACACAAAGGGTAGACAGGGATGGGCAACTTGGACATTGGCTACTCAAAATGTGGGGCAGGGAGCTACAAAGGCAAGAAGTGACTGGCTTACAAGCTTTCAAGAGGGAACCTAGATCCAGAGGGCCTGGAGGAAGGTAGAATCTCCAGTGAGTAGTATTCAATCTGTCTAGGCGGGGCTGATGCAATGAAATGCACACGGGTCTTTTGTGATACAATAGTGAATAATTGTTATCAGGACTATTTGTGAGGGTTGGAAATGTAAAGGTAGATGTTTTATAGCAAGGAGGGGAGTGATTAACTTTTCAGTCTAGGAGCGGAGGTCCCTAGGATCACCAAGGGAGAAGAGCAGAGAGCGGGACCCTACCCAGAGAAGCAGTGATGCCTGAAATGGAGCCAAAGATGATGACGTGGAGCGATGGAGCAGTTTGAGACTTTAGACCCAGAGAGGGAGAGTGAATGTGTGCTGAAGACCTGGGGGGCATGGGGGAAGGATTGCATGGAGGGGATTGTAACCATGGCAATGAGAGGATATACTATAGAATGAATGTAAAACTAATGTTCTCCCATGTAAACTATCACATAATTCACAATAAAACATTAAATAAAAATAAATTTTAAAAAAATCCTAAGATTAAGTGGGATACCATAAAAAAAAAAAAATTATGTGTTACAAAATTCAAGAACAGGAAGAGACACAAATTATATACAGAAAAAAAAACTGTCAAAGACTAATTGGACTGTAATTTCTTTAATATCATGAGACATGAGATGATATGTATTCAAGAAATTCAACAAACCCCAAACAGGATAGACTTCCAAAAGAAAATCACCAAGACATATTATAATGAGATTTTCCTAAAACAAAAGACAAGGGTAGAATCCTCAAAGCAGCTCAGGAAAAATATAACATTGGCTAAAGAGAAGAACCTATATGTCTGAGCTCTGATTTCTCATTGGAAAACATGCAGGCAACAAAGTAGTGGTGGTGGTGATGGTGGTGGTGTGCTGCGGAGTTGGTTCTGACTCATAGTGACCCTGAAAAGGGTTTCTGAGGCTGTAAATCTTTACAGTAGCAGAAAGTCTCATCTTTCTCCAACGGAATACTATGCTACCAGAGCTCCTTCAACAAAGCAATAGGATGACATATATGACTCTGAAAGAAAAATAACAAATGCCAACAAAGAATTATATGACCATCAAAATTATCCTTCAAATATGGCAGTGAAATTAAGATATTTCCAGATAAATAGAAATGAAATTTCTATTTCATTTGCAAGCAAAAGTCTGAGATTAACATACATGACATCACCATGTTGAAATGTTAAGACTACAAGACTGGAATTGGAGCACCAGACATATCAATTTGAAAATAATGACAATTAGAAAGAAAAAGAAGCAATAAATAATTATAGGAATAACTAAAATGGAAGTCAATCAATTTCAAGATAGACTAGATTGCTTTAAACTTGGGAATAAATAAATAAATTATAGGGTAACCTCAAAGAAAATTTATAAGCCTTCTTATCAAAATAAAGAAGAAAATCATGATTTATTAAACACTGTCATGGAGTCCTGGTGTGGCACTGGGTACTTATAAAATCTCCAAATGGAAAGAAGTTAAGTAGATTTCAAGATAGGAAAGACTGTTGAAAACATGGGAAGAAATAAACACACATGTTACTTGAGTGAAAGGGAAGGCATTATACAATAAGAGAGGGTTTCCCAGAAAATTATGGGGCCAGGGGAAGATATTGGCAGAAGAACAAGCATTAAAGACAACAGAGGCAAATAGTTATATACACATTACAGCAATAATGGTGATTAATGAGTAGATGTGTAAATAGACATGCAAACTGAAAATGTGGGGGAAGCACAGTAGGAGTATGCACACAAATACATGTATATGTATACATATATGTGTTGCTGTTATTAAATGTCATTAAGTTGACTCCAATTCATAGCAATCCTGTATAGGGTTTTCAAGGAGTTGCTGGTGAGCTTGAAACACTGACCTTGTTGTTCACAGTCTAGTGCTTATCCTACAGAGCCATATCAGGAGTCATATATAGCGTAGTGGTTACGAATCGGGCTGCTAACCTCAGGGTCATCAGTTTGAAACTACCAGCTGTTCCTCAGGAGAAAGATGAGGCTTTGTGCTCTCGTAAAGATTTACAGCCTTGGAAATCCTGTACAGGGTCGCTATGAGTCAGAACCGACTCCACTGCACATAACAACAACAACAACAACATATATATATTTGTTTATTTTTATTCCTATATACATATATTTGTCACAGAATATTTAACTTGGCTGCAAATACACCCATGAATGAGACAAAATCAAAAACTTTGAGGAAATAAGTTGCTGGTCCTAGGGGTTCAGGACTATATTCTCAAGAGACACCAAAGTCAACTGACATAATAAAGGCCACAAAGACAATGTTCTACATATTCCTTTGGTGAATAGCAACTGGGATCTTAAAACCTCTAAGGTGGAACTACTGGTCTCTCCCCATCTTGAGCAAATTAACAGTGAAGAAAATCAAAGACACATAGAAGCCATTAGTCTAATGAACTAATGGACCACACAAACCATAAGATGAAAGTAACTAGATGATACCTGGCTACCACTACTAACCACTCTGAATGGAATCACATTATAAGGTCCTGGATAAAGTATTTTTAAAAAGTGGAACAAAATTCAAAAACATACAAATCAGGTTTACTGGTTGAATAGAGAATGGTAGAGCTCCTGAGACTATATCCTTTGTCACCCTTCAGGTCTCAAAATGAACTTATCCTATGGCTCAATTTTCAGCCAAACAATAGATCGGTTATGCAGAGAATAATAACACTAGGGAGGAACAAACGCCTTAATGTAACATTTGAGATCAAAAGGGCAATATTTGTCTAAAAACATAGTTCAGAAGAATTAGGAAAGGAGGAGGAATGAGAACAGGAAACAGGCAGAAAGTGAGATAATTGATGTTACATTGTGGGGACTGGAATCAATGGCATGGAGCAAAAATGTGTATGAATTATTGAATGGAAAACTGATTTACTCTGTAAGTCTCCATCTAGTTTACAATAAAAACTTTAAAAGATATCTTGCCAACACTAGCTCATTTAAACTCTCTTTGTGATGGGTTTTATAAAGAGGAAACCAAGCTATAGTAGTTGGGTAACTTGCCATAAATTTAAATACTAATAAATTCCATAGCCATGATCCACAGCCAAGTTCTTAGATTCTGTCGCTCTATCTTTCATGAACAATGAAACATGAAGGCCTGGAGGGGACATAGTAAATAGAGAGGAAATACATTGAAGATAACTTAAATTTCCTCAGAAAAAGATCAAGAATATCTCACATTCATAGTTGCTATATGAAAGAAACAACATGGAGACAAGAACAAATCATTGAGAATTAAAACTAAGATTGCAAGATAAATACTGTAATTTGAAGTCTTAAGAAATGTTAATAAAGTGCCTGAAAATACAGAGCAAAATAATAGAAATCAGTTTGTTGAAAGATTTCAATTTGCATTCCATCAATTTCCGGAGACTTGTTCTTTGCCATTTCTTTTTAATACAGTGACTCTGTATATTCCATCTATCTTCTTTTGAAGCTTTCTGCAAAATTCAATATTTTTACCATATAATCCTTTAGTATTTCACACTTAGGCTTGAAATTTTCCCTCAGTTATTTCAGCTTGAGAAATGCTGAGCATAGTCTTCCCTTTTAGTAACTCCAGGTCTTTGCACATTTCATTATATTTGTTTTTGTCTTCTTGAGCTTCCTTTTGAAATTTTCTGTTCAGTTCTTTTAACTCTTGATTTCTTCCATGTACTTTAGTATCTCTATGCTGGAGAGCAAGTTTCAATCTCTTCTGGCATACACTTTGTTTTTTTCTTCTTTCTTGTCTTCTTATTGACCATTTACTTTCTTCCTATATGATGTTCTTGATGTCACCACACAACTCTTCTGGTCTTCAGCCACTACTGTCTGATGCACCAACTCTGTTATTTTTCTTTTTATAATTTTATTTATTTATTGGGTGTGAACTGAATTATAGTGTACATGGGAAAACATCAACTTTACACCATAATTTCATTGCTATGATTATAATCTCCTCCGTGCATCAGCATTCAACAATGTTTGCTTCCATTCTCTCTGGAGTTTTTTTGTTTGTATGTTTTTTTGGAGGGGGTGGTGGAGGGATATATATAAAAATACACAGGAATATATAAAAATTTAAACAACCAAAGGGCATATTCTACAAGCCTACCTGCTTGTGGTCAGCACTCAGTCCTTCTCTTTCCATGAGTCTAGAATCTTCAGCTGTTCCCTCTCTCCATTTCTTCATCTCTACCTGCATCTCTGGCATCACATTCCACTTGTGCTCTTCTCCCTTGATGGTCCTAGGGTCCTCTATTTCTGGACTTTAAGATTAACTACTCCTACTCCTCTGTTTTTGTTACAAAACTTCTACTTTAACAGTTGTGACACTTGCAATTAGTTACGATAACAATTACTCACTATTGAATCATAAGAATCTTATCCTCATCTCTTTTCACCAGACACATCTAGACAAGATGAAAACTATTTAGTGAGGAATCTATCTTCTCCTACACACTCTTAAACTAAACCCACTCTTAAAACTAGTGCCTTTATTGCTCCCTCATTATAGGTAGCCAGTGTCTAAGTTGCCCATCCCCATCTACTTGTATACAGAGGGGATAGTATTGATACTTGATGTGAAGACTCCTTTCCTCTCAGTTGGTATTTTGAGGTACTGCATAAGTATAAGTATAAGTCAATTTCATCAAACTGCAGCAATTTACACTTGTTTCCTTTAACGAAAATTGTTTTTTATGTTCCTCTAGTCAAGTTCTGATTATCAAGCCATCAAGACTAGGTCAAATGTACACTATCTGAAAGTTTGGGGCTTCTTGTGCACCTCCTTTCACTTATTATCAGCTGGATGCTTTACTTTCAGCTGTAGCCCTCATGGCTCTGTCATTGTCCTTGGGCTCACATGTACCGCAATCTCACCGAACTTCGAACCAACCAAACTTCCTCTTCCCTCCCTCATCTCCAGTTCAATGGGAATCTATAGAACATGGTTGAATTCACCCATTTCTTCATTGTTGCCTTTCCCCCTCTTCCACTCACCAGTAGACCAATGTAGTCGCCAGCAAGATGAAATGTCTACTCATGTGTCCCCTTTTAGTTTCAGTCTTGGAGGGGAATTTGTCCTGAAGGGATCCAATTTCTTGCCATTATGGCTTCACTGCAAACAACTTGCTTGCTCTTGTAGTAGCCAATCATGCTGCTCTTTTTCTTTTTGTCCTGCTGATCTTTCTTTGAAGATGTATCTTCTGTTACTCTAGCTATTCCAGGCTGATTTGCTTGTCCTTTCTACTGGGAATGTGCCACCTCAGAAGATTCTGGATGGGGCTCAGGATTCCACTTAAGTGTATTCCTATGCACTACAAAGACTTTGTAGAGGCCTATTTCACCGGGCAAGTCCCAGAACCCTTTTTAGGTATTCCAATCAATTATAGGCTGAAGACGGGCCAAGTGTTGCAATGGATTCAAGCATTGCAACAGTAGTGAAGTTGGCCCAGGATCAGGCAGTGTTTTGCTCTACTGTGCATAAAGTTGCTATGAGTCAGTACTGACTCAATGGCACCTAACAACAACAAGTGTCTAGTTTACAATAGTAGGCAAGGGAAACCAATATACATAAGACAATCAAGCATCTTAGTATTATTTTCCCTCTTCAGATTATGCCTCAGTCCCTGTATCACAGAGCCCTGTTGTACCATGGTTGAACATACCTCACTATTTACCTCTGTCCCAGTTAGCCCATGCAAACCTGTCTCAGTGTTCCCCTATCTACCTTGTTCTTCCACCCCTCCCCTTCCTTGTGCATTGCCCTCACCACCCCGAACTATGTGTCTACCCACTACCTTGTTCTCTACTGTCTCCTGCCTCCACCCCCAACCCCACATCACCCCCACCAGTAACCAATAAAGATTTTCCCCCCTTTTAGTATGGTATCTTTTCTTAACCTTTTAAAATAATGGTCTTATGCAATATTTGTCCTTTTGTGACTGACTAATTTCACTCAGCATAATGTCCTCAAAGTTCATTCATATTATGTGGTGGCTTTCAGTTTCCTTGTTATTCTTCAAGGTAGCATAATATTCTACTGTATGTATGTACCAAAGTTTGTTATCCATTCTTCCAATGATGGACTCTTAGGCTGTCTCCAATTTTTTGCTATTGTAAATAGTTCTGCTATGAACATTGAAGATATATTCTGCTATAAATATATTTACTTGTGTTATGGCTTGTGTGTCTTGTGGATATATATCAAATAGAGGAATTGCTGCTTCATAAGATATTTCTATTTCCAACTTTCTGAAGAAGTGACATATTGTTTTCCAGAGTGGTTGAACCATTTTGCAATCCAGCTAGCAATGGAGGAGGGTCCCAGTCTCTTTACATCCTTGCCAGCATTTATTGTCCTCTGCTTTTTTGAACTTCACTCTTATTGCCTGTTGAGACATCTCATTGTTGTTTTGATTTGCATCTCTCTAATGGATAATGATTGTGAATGTTTCTTCATGTTTGTTGGCTGCCTGAATGTCTTCCTTGGTGAGGTGTCTGTTCATGTCCTGTGCCCAGTTTTCAATTTGGTTACTTGTCTTTTTCTTATAGAGGTGTTGTAGTTTCTTGTTGATTTTGGAAATTAGTTCCTTGTCTGATAAGTCATTGCAAAAGATTTTTTCCCATTCTGTGGCCTCTTTTTTTATCCTTTTGGTGAGATCCTTTGATGCACATACATTTCTAATTTTTAGACTGTCCCAATCATCTTATTTTGTCTTCTCTTGTTTGTGTAATTTTCACAATGTTTGATAGTTTGTGCCCTGGATTAGAGCCCTTAAATGTATCCCTATTTTTTCATTGATGACCTTTATAATTCTGGATTTCACATTTAGGTCTTTAATCCATGTTGAGTTGATCTTTGTATATGATGTCAGATAAATGTCTTGTCTCGGTCTTTTGCATATTGACTTCCAGTTCTGCCAGCACCATCTGTGGAAGATACTATGTCTTCCCCACTCAACGTACTTTGGCCCTTTGTCAAAGATAGTTGGCTGTATGTGGATGGGTTAATTTCTGGATTGTCGATTATGTCCATTGATCTATGTGTTGTTCATTGTACCAGTACTAGGCTGTTTTGAACACTTGTAGCCATGTTGAAACATTGAAATCAGGGAGTGAGAGGCTTCCAATTTTGTCTTCTTCTTAAGCAGTGCTTTGCTTATCCTGGGTCTTTTCCTTTCCATATAGCGTTTGTAATTGTTTTGTCCATCTCTCTAAAGAATGTTGTTGGAATCTGGATTAGGATTGTGTTATATGTGTAGATTGCTTTGGGTGATATTGACATTTTCACAATGTTAAGTACTCCTATCCAGGAGCATGGTATATTCTTCCATCTTTGTAAGTCTCTTTTTGGTTTCTTGTAGTAGTGTTTTGTAGTTTTCTTTGTATACATCCTTTGTTTCTCTGGTTACTTATTTATTCCTAAATATTTCATCCTTTTGGGTGGCTATTGTAAATGGTATTGCTTTCCTAATTTCCTGTTCACTGCTGCCATTATTAATATAGAGGAATACAACTGATTTTTATATGTTGATCTTGTACCCTGCCAGTTTGTTGAATAGTCCTATTAGTTCCAGTAGGTGTTTTTTTTTTTTGGTTTTTTTTTTTTGGTTTTTTTTTGCTGAGTCTTTGTGGTTTTCTATGTATAGGAATATATCATCTGCAAATAGAGAGTGATCTACTTCCTTTTTGCCAATTTGGATGTCTTTAATTGTCCTATCATGCCTTAGAACTCTGGCTAAGACTTCCAAAACAATATTGAATCGAGTGGTGATAAAGGATATTCATGTCTGGTTTGTTTCCAAGAGAAGGCTTTCAGTTTCTTTCCATTGAAAGTAATATAAGCTGTTGGTTTTGTATATATGCTCTTAATTATGTGGAGGAATTTCCCTTCAATTCCTATTTTGTTGAGTGTTTTTATCAGGAATGGATGTTGGATTTTGTCAAATGCCTTTTCTACATCAATTTATATGATCATGTGGTTCTTTTCCTTTTTCTTATTTATATGGTGCATTACATTGAGTGTTTTTCTAATGTTGAACCATCTTGCATCACTGATATGAAATCCCACTTGATCATGATGTATTATTTTTTGATGTGTTGTTGAATTATGTTGGCTTGGATTTTGTTGAGACTTTCTGCATCCATGTTCATGAGAATATTGGTCTATAATTTTCTTATTGATGTCCTTCCCTGTTTTTGGTTTGCGGGTTCTGCTTGCTTCATAGAATGTATTAGGAAGTTTTCTATCCTCTTCTATTTTCTGGAATAATTTGAGTAGAATTGGTGACAGCTGTTCCATGAATGTTTAGTAAAACTCAACCAGTGAAGCCATCTGGACCTGGACTTTTTTTGGTTGGGAGTTTTTGATGACCTGGTCTTTTTTTTTTTTCTTTATATATAGGTTTGTTCAAGTTTTCTACTTGACTCTGTGTAAGTTTTCGTAGGTTATGCTTTTATAAAAATGTATGCATCTCCTCTAGATTTTCAAATTTGTTGGAGTACAACTCATCATAATATTCAGTTATTATCTTTCTTATTTCTATTGGTTCTGTTGTGACATAACCCATGTGCTTTCTTATGCATATTATTTGTGTCTTCCCCTCTTTTCTTTTGTTAGGTTTGCCAATGGTTTGTCGATGTTATTAACTCTTTCAAAGAACCAGCTTCTTGTCCTGTTGATTCTTTCTATAGTTTTTTTTTTTGTTTTGTTTTGTTTTTTTTTTGTGTGTGTGTGTGTGTGTTCTATTTCATTTATTTTGGCTCTAATCTTTATTATTTTCTTTCTTCTGTTGACTGTAGGTTTACTTCACTGGTCTTTTTCTAGTTCTTGGAGATGTTGTCTTAATGTGTTGGTTTTGGTTCTTTCTTGTTTTTGGATATATGCGTTTATTGAAATAAAATTGTCCTCTTAGCACTACTATTGCCGTATTCCAAAGATTTGGTTAGGTGTATTTTCATGCTCATTTGTTTCTAGAAACTTTGTGAATTCATGTTTTATTTCTTCTATCACCCAGTAGCTTTTAAGCAGGGTGATATTTAGTCCCCATATATTTGACTTATTTCCTTGATCTTTCTTTTGCTAATGTCTAATTTTATAGCATTGTAGTCTGAGAAGATGCTTTGTAGTAATTTGATTTTTGTAAAGTTATGGAGGCTTGTTTTGTGGCCCAACGCATGGTGTATTCTGGAGAATGTTCCATGTGCACTGAAAAAGAATGTGTATTGTGCTGTAGTTGGGGTAAATGCTCTGTATACATCTGTGAGGTCCAATTGGCAGATTATGTTTTTTAGTTCCTCTGTTTCTTTGTTGAGTTTCTTTCTGGTTGTTCCATCCTTTTCTGGAAGTGGTGTATTAAGATCTCCCATTGTTATTATAGATTTGTCTATCAGTTTCTTCAAATCTATTAGAATTTGCTTTATATATTTTGGACCTCTTTCATTAGGAGCATAGATATTTATTTTGGTTATATCATCTTGTTCAATTGACCCTTTAATCATGAAATAATGTCCATCTTTATCTGTTTTGCTGGTTTTTACTTTAAAGTTTATTTGATCAGAGATTAGTATTGCCACTCCTGCTCATTTTTTATTGCAATTAGCTTTGTATGTTTTTCCATCCTTTTAATTTTAGTCTGTTTTTGTCTTTGTGTATAAATTGTGTCTTTTGCAGACAGCGTATTGAACCTGCTTTCTTATCTGTTCTGCCATTGTCCATCTCTTAACTGGTGCATTTAATCCATTGTCATTCAGTGTAATTATTGATTATTGTTGTTGTTGTGTGCCGTGGAGTCGGTTCCGACTCATAGCGACCCTGTACAGGGTTTCCGAGGCTGTAAATCTTTACGGGAGCA
>NW_006408622.1:1128688-1131559 GCF_000296735.1 Chrysochloris asiatica
TTGTCTTCCAGCTTGCTAGTTCTGGCTTCCATCTCTTCAATTCTACTCTTTTGCCTTTTCAGTGTATTGTCCATTTCTGATATTTTATTCTTAACCATTTGGACCTTTTTTTTGCAAGTTTTGAATTGTTTCCAATGCTGTAACTATCTTGTTTGTTCCTGTAGCACTTTCCTGACTTCTTCCTTATTTTTCTGAAACCCTCTGTAAAGTATTTGGATACATTTCAGTAACATTTTTTCTGAATTCCTTCTTAGTTGTTTCCAAAGCCTGCTTTCCTTCCAGTATGATGTCTAAGTCTATTTCCTGCCCATTTATCCCAGTCATTTTTTCTTGTTTCTGGACATATGCCAATATGTGCCAATATGGTCATGTGTTCCTTGGGCATCTTCAGTAGTTACCTGTTACCTTATCAATTAGATGAAAGTATGTTGATGTTTTATTATGCCTTTTGATTGCCTCCAGGTAGATGTGATCAGGAGATTGACTTCCCTTTTCACTCTTATTATTCACCTCACAGTAACTGTAGCAGGTGTTGGCTGCCTAGCTGTTGTATGGCAGCTGGTTTTAACTCTTTCCTAGATGGTGGGAAATCATTGTGTGTGACTGTAGCTTGACTATATGAGTGCAAGTGCTGTCTCCTCTTGGGTAATGTAGGGAGAGAAAGAGCCCCCTAAATATAAAAAGGGGACGAAATAAAACCAAAACAGCAACAACCAAAAAGACAGATTGGCTATAATAGTCTATAATTGCAGAAAAGACAGAAGAGAGAGAGAGAAAAAAATCTGTAGCAAAATATGAGTATGAGTTTAATATCCCTTTCTTGGCTTCTTGCCTTCAATGCCTCCTGAGAAATTTCAAGATGTCCCTGTTGGCCATAATGATGTAATTCATTATTTAATTTTCAGCCTGTTTCCTTTTTAGTCTGTCTTTCTCCCACTCCACAACCCTCATTACGGGCTGGCTGTAGCCATTTTGCACTTCCATTTGGTTTTTGTTTTGTTTTGTTTTGTGGTGTTTTTTTTTTTTAAGTTCTCATTGTGAATTATGTGTTGGTTTACATGGGTGAACATTACCTTTACATACATCCTATCATGCTTTGTTTCACTGCAATGATCACAATCCCCTGCATGTATCAACAAATACCTAAAGAGTACACCCATACGCCTGCCTCCCAGCTGCCAGCACACAACCTCTCTCTCTCCCTGGGTCCAGAGTCTCCAACCGCTCCTTCTGTCCACATCATTGCCTCTGCCTCCATCCCTAGTGTTACTGCCTCTTAAGACACGGTCTTGCACTTTGCTTTTCTCCCTTGATGGTTCCAGGAATCTCCACTCATGAACTGCAAAATCAGCTGCTCCCCTCCTTTTGTTACCAAACATTTACATTTACCTTTCCAACATTCACTGTCAGACCTGATAGTAATCATTGCCTATTGAATCACACAAGTCATTTTCCCCTCACTTTTTATCAACCCCATCCAGAAAGGTTGGAAACAATTCAGTGGAGGTTCTACCTTTCTCTGTATTCTCTGGAGCTAGGTTCCCTATTGAAATCTTGTAAGTCAGTCACTTCTTGCCTTGGTAGTCCCTCCATTTTCGGTAGCCAATGTCTAAGTTCCCCCTCCCTGTTGACCGTGTGTACCAAGGGGATGGAAATGATCCTCACTGTAGAGATTTGTCCGTTCCTTTGTCATACTGCATCCACAAGCATAGGTCAAAATCATCCACTTATAGTGGGTTACTCCTTTGTTTTTTCCTTTCTTCTTTCTTCCTCTAGTCATGTTCTGATCATCCAACCATTGATGCCAGGTCAAATGGGTGCTATGTGCAAGTGTGGGTGTTCTTGTGCATCCCCTCTCTCTTTACATCAGCTGGATGCTTCACACTCCATTCTAGTCCTCTGGGCCATGTCCCTGCCCCTGGACCTAGGAGTCCTCAGGTCTCATCATACTACTGGTTAACCAGGTCTCAGTTCAGGTTAACAGGAATCTATTGAATGTGGTCCGACTTAGTTCACAACTTCATTGTTATTTTTCCCCCTCTTCCCCTTATCAGTGACTAATGTGGTCAGCAGCAGGACCATATGCCTGCTAGCGTATTCCATTTGAGTTTCAGTCTTGGAAGGGAGTTTGCCCTGAGAGGACCTGACCACCTGCTTTGATTGCTCTCTGGGGAATAACCTGCTTGTTTTTGTAATAGTCAATTGGAGTGCTGTTATTGTTTTGTTTTCTGCTTGTCTTTCTTTCAAGAAGTATCTTCTGTTCTTCTAGCTGCTCCAGAATGATCTGTTTGCTCTTTCAAGTGAGAATGTCCCACCTCAGAAGATTCTGGATGAGGATCAGGATTCCACCTATGGTCTTGTACAATGCAATGGCTCTGTAGAAAGCCTCCTTCACTGGGCAAATTCTAGCCCCATTTCAGTTATTCCGAACAGTTATAGGCTGAAGACAGACTTACAAGCTTTCTCTGGTGATGTTTCTGGCTATTCCTCTCTCTCCTCCTCCAAGTGTCTATTTTACAATAGTAGGCCAGGGGAAACCAGATTCAAAAGACAGCCAAGCATCTTAACATCATTTTCCCACTTTGACGCATTCAAATCATGCCTCAATCTTTGTATTCAACATCC
Organism: Chrysochloris asiatica; assembly: GCF_000296735.1. Lineage (NCBI taxonomy): Eukaryota > Metazoa > Chordata > Mammalia > Afrosoricida > Chrysochloridae > Chrysochloris > Chrysochloris asiatica. The sequence continues at coordinate 1,131,314 of NW_006408622.1, forward strand.
CTGTTGTTCCACATTTGTATTTAGATCATTATTTACATCTGTCCCATTTAGCCCATGTAAACCTGCTGAGCTATTCTCCCATCCACCTAATTTTTCCTTTCCCCTTCCGCTTCTAGTGTACTGCCCCGCCCCCAGCACCAAACTATCCTGTGTCTATTCAACACCCTGTGTTCCACTATCCTGTGCCTATTCCCTACCCTGTGCTCCACCTTCCCCTTCATCCCCTCACCCAACCACATATACTTT
>NW_006408622.1:1132324-1135114 GCF_000296735.1 Chrysochloris asiatica
TTTTTTTTTTTTTTAAATTGGGTTATTTGTCCTTTTCTTGTAGAGGTGTTGTAGGTTCCTATATGTTTTGGAAATTAGTCCCTTGTCTGATGTGTCATTGCAGAAGATTTTTCCCATTCTGTGGGCTCCCTTTTTACTCTTTTGATAAAGTCTTTTAATTTTTAGTATGTCCCAAGATCTATTTTTGTTTGTGTAAGTTTCAAAATGTTTGGTAGTTTGTGTATGCCCTGTATCAGAACTCTCACATTTTCCCCTATTTTTTCATTGATGACCTTTGTAATTTTGGGATTCACATTTAGGTCTTTAATCCATGCTGAGTTGGTTTTTGTAAAGCCATGAGGTAAAGGTCTTGTTTCAGTCTTTTGCATATCATCTTCCAATTCTGCCAGCACCATCTGCTAAAGAGACCATCTCCCCCACATGGAATATACTTAGGACCTTTGTCAAAAATCAGTTGGCTGTATGTGGATGGGTTAGTTTAGTTTATGGTTTCTCAATTCTGTTCCATTGAACAATGTAGCTTCCATTGTACCAGTACCAAGCTGTTTTGACCATTGTAGACCTGTAGTAAATTTTGAAATCAGGGAGTAAGAGTCTTCCCACCCTGTTCTTCTTAAGGAGTGCATTGCTTATCCTTTGTCTCTTTCCTTTCCATATAAAGTTTGTAATTGTTTTTTTCCATCTCCATGAAGAATGTCTTTGGAATCTGGATTGGGATTGCATTATATGTGTAAATTGCTTTGGGTAGTATTGACATTTTCACAATGTTCAGTCTTTCTATCCAGGAGCATGGTGTATTCTTCCATTTTTGTAGGTCTCTTTTGGTTTCTTATAGTAGTGGTGTGTAGTTTTCTTTGTATAGGTCCTTTGTTTCTCTAGTTACATTTATGCCTAGATATTTCATCCTTTGCATGACTATCATAAATGGTATTGTTTTCCTAATGTCCTTTTCAGCACTGCCATTATTGGTACAGAGGTATCCAACTGATCTTTGGATGTTGATTTTATACCCTGTCACTTTGATGAATCCTTCAATGAGGTCTACTAGCTTTTTTACTTAGTCTTTGGAGTTTTCTATATATAGGATTATATCATCAGCAAATAGATAGTTTTACTTCCTCTTTGCCAATACAGATGCTGTTGATTTCCCTATCTTGCTGTATAGCTCTGGCAAAGGCTTCAAGCACAATATTGAATAGGAGTAGTGACAAAAGACATCTGTGTCTGGTTCCTGTTCTCAGAGGGAATGCTTTCAGTTTCTCGACACTGAGAGTAATGTAGGCTATTGGTTTTGTATATATGCTCTTGATTATGTTGAGGAATTTCCCTTCAGTTCCTACTTTGTTGAGTATTTTTGTCAGGAATGGATGCTGGATATTGTCAAATACGTTGTTTTTGTTTTTGTTTTTCATCAAATGATGTTATCATGTTTGTTTGTTTGTTTCCTTTTTTCTTGTTCATATGGTGGATTGCATTGATTGTTTTTCTAATGTTGAACCATCCTTGCATCCCTTATATGAATACCACTTGGTCACTATGTATTATTTTTTGATGTGCTGCTGGGTTCTGTTGGCTAGGATTTCATTGAGAATTTTTGCATCTATGTTTGAGGGATATTGGTCTATAATTTTCTTTCTTAGTGAAGTCCTTAACTGATTTTGGTATGAGGGTTATGTTTACTTCACAAAATGTATTAGGAACTGAAGAATGGATTAAAAAAAAAAAACCTGTGGTACATACACACAATGGAATATTATGCTACCTTGAAGAATAACAAGGAAGCAGCAAGCCATTGCATAACATGGTTGAACCTTGAAGACATTATGTTGAGTGAAATTAGTCACTCACAAAAGGAGAAATACTGCATAGGACCACTACTGTAAAAGATTAAGAAAAAGAACCCATACTAAAGGGGGTGGGGTGGGTTCTTTTCTGGTTGCTGGGATGTGGGGGGTAGAGTGAGGGGAGAGAGGTGAAGGTGGAGCACAGAGCAGTGAATAGACACAGGATAGTTTGGGTGCTGGGGAAGAGGTCAATATACAAGAATGGGTAGAGGAATGGAAGAACAAAGCAGATGGGAGAACAATTAGGCAGGTTTGCATGGACTAAGTGGGACAGAGGTAAATAATGATGTATGCACAACCTTGGAACAACAGGGATCTGGGATACAGGGATTGGGACATGGTTAGAATGGGGAAAAGGAGATAAATAATGTTCAGATGCATGGCTGTCTTTTTAATCTTGGTTTCCCTTGCATACGACTATAAAATAGACACTGGAGGTGGAGAGAAAGGAATAGCCAGAAATATCACCATAGAAAGCTTATAAGTCCATCTTCTACCTATAACGGATTGGAATACCTAAAATTGAGCTACAACGTGCCCAGTGAAGGAGGCTTCCTGTGGAGCCTTTGTGTTATATAGCATTATATAAGACTTTAGGTGGAATACTGAACAGCATCCAGAACCTTCAGAGGTGGGAAATTTCCACTTGAAAGGATGGGCAGACCAGCTTGGAGCAGCTGAAAGAAGAGAAGATACTTCTTGAAAGAAAGAACAACAAGAAAAATACAAAACAATATAGGTGGACCGACTGATTACTACAAAAACAAGCAAGTTGCTTGCTTAGGAGACATCAAGGCAAGTGGTTGGGTCCCCTCAGAGCAAACCCCCTTCCAAGACTAAGACTCAATGGGAATACACACTCTGATTGGTGACCACGTTCATCACCGATAAGGGGAAGTGAGGGAAAAATAGCAATAAAGCTGCAAGCTAAGCCCTACAATGCTCA
>NW_006408622.1:1135604-1136233 GCF_000296735.1 Chrysochloris asiatica
GTGCCGTCGAGTCGGTTCCGACCCATAGCGACCCTGTACAGGGTTTCCGAGGGTGTAAATCCTTACGGGAGTAGAAAGCCTCATCTTTTAGTGGATAATTATTATCAGAACTGATTGGAAGGTTGGAAATGTAAAGGTAGACATTTTGTAGCAAGGAGGGGAGTGACTAACTTTTCATTATAGGAGTGGATGTCCCTGGGACCATCAAGGGAGAAGAGTGGAAAGGGGGACCATACCCAGAGAAGCAGTGACACCAGAGATGGAAATAGAGATGATGACGTGGAGAGATGGAGCAGCTGGGGACTTTAGACACAGAAAGGGAGAGGAGCTCTATGCTGACAACAGGGGTCTAGCTTGTAGGTTATACCCTTTGGTTGGTTGCATGGAGGGGATTGTAACCATGGCAATGAAACAATATATGAGAGGATGAATGTAAAACTAATGTTCTCTCATGTTAACTGTCACATAATTCACAATAAAATATATTTTTTAAATGCATTAGGCAAAAAAGCTACTAGACCTCATTGGAAAATTCAGAAAAGTAGCAGAATATAAGATCAACATACAAAAATCAGTTGGATTCCTCTATATCAAAAATGACAGCATTGAAAAGGACATTAGGAAAGCAA
>NW_006408622.1:1136414-1145193 GCF_000296735.1 Chrysochloris asiatica
ATGAAAGATACATAGATCAATGGAACAGAATCGAGAATCCAGAAATTAACCCATCTACCTACAGCCAACTGATTTTTGACAAAACACCTAAATATATCACATGGGGATGTGATAGTCTCTTTCACAGACGATGCTGGCAGAACCGGAAATGATATGCAAAAGATTGAAACAAGACCTTCACTTCACACCTTATACAAAAACCAACTCAATGTGGATTAAAGACCTAAATATGAATCCCAGAATCATGAAGGCCATCAATGAAAAAATCAGGACAAATGTGAGGGCACTAATTCAGGGAATACACAGACTACAATTTTGAAATATTTTGAAAACCACATAAACAAAAGTAGACAAAATAGATGAGTGGAACATACTCAAAATTAAAAACTTATGTGCATCAAAAGGCTTCACCAGAAGAGTAAAAAGGAAACCCACATAACGGGAAAAAATATTTTGCAATGACACATTAGACAAGGGACTCATTTCTAAAATATATAGGAAACTACAACACCTCTACAAAAAAAAAAGACAAATAACCCAATTTAAAAATGGGCACAGGACATGAACAGACACTTCACTAAGGAAGAGATCTGGGCAGCCAACAAATATATGAAGAAATGTTCCCAATCACTAGCCATTGCTTTTGTTGTTGTTAAGTACTGTGGAGTCGGTTCTGACTCATAGTGACCCTACACAGGGTTTCCAAGGCTGCAAATCTTTACGGGAGCAGAAGGCCTCATCTTTCTCCCGCAGAACAGCTGGTAGTTTTGAACCACCGACCTTGAGGTTAGCAGCCAGATTCGTAACTACTACGCTACCAGAGCTCCTTCACTAGCCATTAAGTACTGTGGAGTTGGTTCCGACTCATACTGACCCTGCACAGAGTTTCTGCGTCTGTAAATCTTTACAAGAACAGAACGCCTCATCTTTCTCCCACAGAACTGCTGGTAGTTTTGAACTGCTGACCTGGAGGTTGGCAGCCCAACTCGTAGCCACTATGCTACCAGAGCTCCTTTCACTAGCCATTACAGAGAGGCAATTCAAAACAACAATGAGATAGCTATCATCTTATACCAGCAATAACAGCAAAGATCAAAAAAGTAGAGGACAGTAAATGCTGGCGGGAATGTTGAGAGACTGGGACAGTCTAGCATTGCTGGTGGGACTACAAAATGGTCCAATCTCTCTGGAAAGCAATATGGCACTTCCTCAGAAGGTTGTGAATAGAAATACTTTATGATCCAGCAATTCCTCTACTTGGTATTTATCCACAAGAAATATGAGCACGAAAAGATATATGCACACCAATGTTAATAGCAGCACTATTTACAATAGCAAAAAGATGGAGACATCCAAAGTGCCCATCAACTGAAGAATGGATAAACAAACTGTGATACATACAAACAATGGAATATTATGCTATCTTGAAAAATAACAAGGAAGTTGCAAGCCACCACCTAACATGGATGAACCTTGAGGACATTATGTTGAGTGAAATTAGTCAGTCACAAAAGGAGAAATGCTGCAAAGGACCACTACTGTAAAAGACTAAGTAAAATAACCCATACTAAAGGGGGGGGTGTGTGGATTCATTACTGGTTGCTGGGTTGTGGGGGTGGGATGAGGGGAGGGAGGGGAAGGTGGAGCACAGGGCAGGGAATAGACACAGGATAGTTTGGGTGCTGGTTAGGGGGGCAATATACAAGAAGGGAGAGGTGAATGGAAGAACAAAGCAGATAGGAGAAAAAATAGGCAGGTTTGCATGGGCTAAGTGGGACAGATGTAAATAATGAAATATGCACAACCTTGGAACAACAGGGCTCTGGGATACAGAGATTGAGACATGGTTAGAATGGGGAAAGGAGGGAATAATGTTAAGATGCTTGGCTGTCTTTTGAGGGTCTTGGCTGTCTTTTGAGGGTCTTGGCTGTCTTGGTTTTCCTTGCATTATATTATAAAATAGATACTGGAGGGGGAGAGAAAGGAGTAGCAAGAAACATCACTATAGAAAGCTTGTAAGTCCGTCTTCTGTCTATAACTGATTGAAATACTTAGAATGCGGCTACAAGGTGCCCAGTGAAGGAAGCGTCCTGTGGAGTCTCTGCATTACATAAGACTATAGCTAGAAGCCTCAACCACATCCAGATCTTCAGAGCTGGGAAATTTCCACTTGAAAGGACGAGCAGACCATCCTGAAGCAGCTAGAAGAACAGAAGATACTTCTTGAAAGAAAGACCGACAGGAAAAATACAAAACAACACAGGCAGACCAACTGTTACTAGAAGAACAAGCAAGTTGCTTGCCCAGGAGACATCAAGGCAAGTGGTCCGGTCCCCTCAGTGTAAACCCCCTTCCAAGATTAAGACTCAGTGGGAATACATGCTCTGATTGGTGACCACGCTCATCACTGATAAGGGGAAGTGAGGGAAAACCAGCAATGAAGATGCAAGCTAAGCGTTACAATGTTCAATACACTTCTTTGAACACAGGTGGAGACCTGGTTGGCAGCAGTGTGGCAAGACCTGGGGACTCATGGGCCCAGAGTCAGTGACATAGCCACAGAGGACTAGAGTGGAGAGTGAAGAGTCCAGCTGATAAGAAGAGAGGGCATATGCACAAGAAGACCCACACTTGCAGATAATACCCACTTGACCTGGCTTCCATGACTGGATGATCAGAGCTCAACTAGAAGAAGAAACAAGAGGAACAAAAGAGTAATCTGATACAATTTGATGAACTTGACCTACACCTATGATGCAGTAGCTCAAAAGAGGGAACAAATCTTTCCAGCAAGGATCATTCCCACCCCTCCATACACAGAATAGACAGGGATGGGCAACTTGGACATTGGCTACCCAAAAAGGGTGGGGGGCTACAAAGGCAAGAAGTGACTGGTTTACAAGCTTTCAAGAGGGAACCTAGATTCTGAGGTCATGAAGGAAGGTAGAATCTCCACTGAGTAGTATACAATCTGTCTAGGCTCATGAAATGAAATGTGGATGGGTCTCTTTTGATACAATAGTGAATAATTGTTATCAGGACTGCTTGTGAGGGTTGGAAATGTAAAGGTAGACGTTTTGTAGCAAGGAGGGGAGTGATTGATTAACTTTTCAGTATAGGAGCAGAGGTCCCTGGCACCATCAAGGGAGAAGAGTGGAGAGCGGGACCCTACCCAGAGAGCAGTGATGCCTGAGATGGAGGCAGAGAAAATGATGTGGAGAGATGGAGCAGTTGGGGACTTTAGACACAGAGAGGGAGAGGGGCTGTGTGCTGATGACCGGGACTTGTAGTGTATACCCTTTGGTTGGTTGATGATGCATGGAGGGGATTGTAATCAGAAATGAAACAATATACAAGAGGATGAATGTAAAACGAATGTTCTCCCATGTAAACTATCACATAATTCACAATAAAAACAAAATTATTTTTTAAATGCATTAGGAAGTTTCCTATCCTCCTGTATATTCTGGAACAATTTGAGTAGATTTGGTGACAACTCTTCCCAGAATGTCTGGTAGAACTCACCAGTGAATCCATCTTTACCTGCACTTCTTTTTGTTGGGAGTTTTTCAAAGACCTCATCAATTTCTTGCATTGTTATGGGTCTGTTCAGGTCTTCTACCTCACTCAGTGTGAGTTTAGGTAGTCCTGTTTTTCTAAAAACGTATCCATCTCTTCTGAGTTTTCAAATTTGTTGAAATACAACTCCTCTTAGTATTCTGTTATTATCCTTTTGATTTCCTTTGGTTCCATTGTGACATCACCCATGAGGTTTCTAACGCATGTTCTTTGTGTCTAATGCATGTTCTTTACTTTTGTTAGGTTTTCCAATGGTTTGTCAATTTTATTAATACTTTCAACGAACCAGTTTCTTGTCCTGTTGATTCTTTCTATAGTGTTTCTCTTTTCCATCTCATTTATTTCTGCTCTTATCTTTATTATTTCTTTTCTTTTGGTGGCTTTGTTGGTCTGTTTCTAGTTGCTAGAAATGTTATGTTAATGTGTTAAATTTGATTCTTTCTTCTTTTTGGAATTGTGCATTTGTCCTCTCAGCATCACTTTCACCGTGTCCCAAAGATTTTGGTATGCTGTGTTTTCATTCTCCTTTGTTTCTAGTAACTTTCTGAATTCACATTTAATTTCTTCTATTATTCAGCCGCTCTTCAGCAGGGTGTTATTCAGTCTCCATGAATTAAGTTTTATTTCCTTGGTCTTCTTATTGTTGATTTCTAATTTTATGACGACATTGTGGTCTGAGAAGATGTTTTGTAGTATTTTGATGTTTGTAAATTTATGGGGTCTTGCTTTGTGACCTCACACATGGTCAAATCTGGAGAATGTTATATGTGCACTGGAAAAGAATGTATATTGTGCTGTTGTTAGGTTGAATGCTCTGTAGACATCTATGAGGTCAAGTTGGTTGATTGTGCTGTTCAGTTCCTCTGTAGTTTTGTCGAGTTTCTTTCCGGCTGTTCTATCCCTTTTCAAAAGTGGCGTATTAAAATCCCCCACTATAATTGTAGATTTATATATTTCTTTCTTTAATTCTAGTAGGGTTTGCTTTATATATCTTGTTGCTCTTTCATTGGGAGTGTAGATGTTAATTATGGTTATGCCATCTGATTCAATGGACCCTTTAATCATGAGATAGTGTCCATCTTTATATCTTATGGGTTTTTTGCCTTAAAGTTTATTTTATCAGAGATTAATATTGCCACTCCTGCTTGTTTTTTATTGCTGTTAGTTTGGTAATTTTTTTTTCATCCTTTAACATTTAGTCTGTTTTTGTGTGTAAGGTGTGTCTCTTGCAGGCAGCATATAGACGGGTTTCTTATCCATTCAGCCACTCTCTGTCTCTTCACTGGTGCATTTAATCCATTGACATTCAGTGTAATTATCGATAGGTGTGGACTAACTGCTGCCATTATGTTAAATTTTTTTGTGGTGCTGTTTGTTAATTTGTTGTGCATACCTTCTTGTGGTGCGTTCAGGTTTGTTGTGCTATATCTTGTCATTTTATTCTTTGTTTTAATGTTTCCTTGTTCTGCTTGGATATTAATTTTCATGGTAAATTGTGAATTATTAATTTTCTTTGGGGTTACCTTATAGTCTATTAACATTTCTCTCCATTTAAGATAATCTATTGTATCCTATAATCTACCTGACATCCTCACTACCTGGATCTCTGTTGCTACATTTATCCCTTCTTTGACATTGACATAATTTTGAGCTTTGGTTGACCTCCCAGGTCCTTTGAATTTGTTGTTGTAGTCTTGTTCTTTTCTGGACTCTGCTATCTGTCAACTGAGTTCTAGGTGGCATTGCCACGCCTGTCAATCTCTGGTTTTTGTTTGTTCTTGTTGGTTTTCAGTCCACAGAACTCCCTTTAGGATATTTTGAATTGCTGGACTGGTTTTGAAAAAATCTCTCAGGTTCTGTTTATCATGGACTCTTTTGACTGCACCTTCGTATTTGATTGACAGTTTTGCTGGATAGACGATTCTTGTTTGGCAGGTTTTTTTCTTGTAGGGTTTTGTATATGTCTCCCAATTGCCTTCTTGCCTGCACGGTTTGTTCTGAATAGTCAGATCTTAATCTGATTTGCTTGCCTTTATAAGTAACACTTCTCTTCTCTCTGGCCACTCTTAGTATTCTCTCCTTATCTTTGATTTTGGAGAGCTTGATTATTATATGTATTGGTGACTTTCTTTGGAGGTCTTTCCTTCCTGAGGTACGCTTGGCTTCTTGAAAATTTATCTTCTCATCTTTCAAGATGTTAGGGAAATTTTCTTCCAAAAGCTCTTCAACTATCTCCTCTGGGGACTTCTCTGATTCTTCCTCTTCCAGAATGTCAATAATTCTTAAATTGTTCCTTTTCATGTTATCCAGCATGGATCTTAAACTTTCTTCAGATTTTTAAATTATTTTTTCTGCTTGCGCTTCTATCTTAGCAGTATTGAGAGATTTGTCTTCCAGCTCACTAGTTCTGACTTCCATCTCTTCTATTCTGTTCCTTTCCCCTTTCAGTGTATTGTCCATTCCTAATATTTTATTAATAATCGTATGGACCTCTTTTTGCAGGTTTTGAATTGTTTCCAATGCTGTATCAATCTTTTTATTGCTCTTGTAGTACTTTCCTGACATCTTCCTTTTTTCCTCCACCCCTTTTCAGAGCATTTGAATTTGTTTCCATATCATTCTTTTGAATTCTTTCTCAGGCATATCTAAAACCTGCTCTTCCTCTTCTAGAAAGCCTTTGTCTGTCTACAGCTTATTTGCTTCATCTACTCCCTTCTGTTTTTGTACATGTTTTGATAACTTCTGTTTTTGTTTGTCATTTCCAATAGTTATATGTTTTTTTTAATGTTTAAATGGATGTTTGTTGTAGTGTTGTTAAGCTTACTGGGTGTCTCCTGGTGGATATGATCAGGATATAGGCTTCCCTTTTCACACGTAATGTTTAGCAGCTGTTATTGGCTCTTGTTTCAATGGTGGAATACTATGGTATATGCTTTCAGCTTCACTATATGGCCACGGTTGCTGTCACTTCTTGGGTAACATAGGGAGAAAAAGCTCCCACCTCCAGGAAAAGTGTGTGGTCAACTGGTCCAAAAGTAGAAGCAATATAAAAGCAGAGACAAGAACCGCTCTGCTTTTATCATTGGTGCCCTTTGCCTGTCTGGCTGTAGTCCCACCCTCTGACTTCCTCCCGGGCGAGATGGCCACAGAGGTTGTCCCATGTGGTAGGGCTCTTTCTCTCTAAGATGTGGGAAAGCTGTGGTCTCAATGCTGGACCTTTTTGGGGTATGTGCACCCACCTGCCTGAAGGCATCTGGGCAGGGCAAAGAGGCCACAACAGTGAAGGGGAGGAAAAAAAAAAAAAACAAAAAACGTGAAAATGTCCCCAGGCCTCCTTTCACAACTGTTGCATCCCTGCTTTTAGCACTGGTGTACTTTGCTTTCTGGCTGTAGTCCTGCTCTCTGACTTCCTCCTGGGAGGGATGGTCACAGAGGGAGTCCCATGCTGATTATCAAAAAGCAATGTTTTCCTTAATACTGTGATTTTTCCACTTGCAGTTGGGGAAACTGATGCTCAGATCTTTATGGTAGGTCCAAAGCTCTGGTGTAGTTTCATGAGAACAGCATCCCTGGGATTTCAGTCCCTCCCCCATGGAGCCTACCTGAATCTGCTCTGCTATGGCCAGAAACCACTCCCAATAATTCTTAAGTTATTCCTCTTTGTGTTATCCAGCATGAATCTTACAGTCTTTTCAATTTCTTTAATCCTTTTTTCTGCTTGTTCTTCTATCTTAGCAGTATAGAGAGATTTGTCTACCAGCTTGCTGGTTCTGGCTTCCATCTCTTCCATTCTGCTCCTTCATCTTTTCAGTGTATTGTCTATTTCTGATATTTTATTATTAATCATCTGGATTTCTCTTTGCAGGTTTTGGATTGTTTCCAGTGCCATATCTATCCTGTAGCACTTTCCTGACTTCTTCCTTTTTTTTTTTTTTTTTTTGTTTCTCCACCCCTTTTCAGAGCATTTGAATTTGTTTCCAAATTATTCTTCTCAATTACTTCTCAAGCAGATTCAGAGCCTGTTCTTCTACTGGAAAGTCTGTGTCTGCTTCCAACTCATTTGTCTCAGTTATTTTTTCTGTTTTTGGACATGTGTTGATATCTTTAATTGTATTGTCTTGGACATTTTCAACAGTTATGCGAATTTTTAATGCTCAAATTTATGTATGTTGCTTTGTTGTTAAGCTTGCTGAGTGTCTCCTGGTGGATATGATCTGGAGATAAGCTTCCCTTTTCACATGTCATGCCTAGCAGCTGGTTTTGGTTCTTGTCCAGATGGTGGGGTACTACAGGGTATGCTTGTAGCTTGGCTATATGGGTACAGTTGCTGTCTCTTCTTTGGTAAGGTATGGGGAGAAAGTTCCAATCCCTTGGAGAAGAGTGATGCCAAAAGGACCAAAGACAGAAATAATATAAAAGCAGAGCCAGAAACCACCAATCAAAAACAAAAATAAAATTGTGATAGTCACTGTCCACTGGCCTTTGCTGTGCAAAGGGTCCCAGCTAGGTAATCTTTGGGGCTGGTTCCCAGGGGCAAAGCATCATAAGAAGCAGCCTGTAGGTTTCCTCTCTGTGCCATTGGAAAACTGCGGGTGCAATGCTGGACCCTTTTGAGGGTGTGCTCCCGCCCACCTAAAGGTGCCTAGGCTGTGCAGAGAGGGCACAATTAGGGTGTTGAGGAGATACACATGAAAAGTGAAAGATGAAAAATTGGTCACACCTCTCCCTTCAGAGGTGCAGCTCCATGACTTCTAGCACTGGGTCACTGTGCTTGGCTTTAGCCCTGCCCTACAGCCTGAGGACTTCTGGCTGCCTGCTGCCACAGCTAGATCAATTCAGAAATCACTGTATTTTGTTTGCTTCCACAGGCAGATTTCTTCTCAATGGGCATGAGATACTGCTATCTGGAACCTTAAACAAGATCCAAAGCTCTGCAGGTTTTCTGTAGACAGGACTACTCTTTCTCTGCTTTTTTGGAGGGTTTTGGCAGACGAATTTCACTGTCTATCTCTGCTTTCCCTGCCCCCATTTATCTTTATTTTTATTTATTTATTATTTTTTTTGAATTTAAGGTTTTTATTGTGGATTGAGTGAAAGTTTACAGGGCACATCATCAGTTTTACATTCAACAATTCATATAACTTGTTTCATACATTGATTATAATCCCCTCCATATACCATCAGTTAAAAGTATTTCCCT
>NW_006408622.1:1148032-1161990 GCF_000296735.1 Chrysochloris asiatica
TACTAAAAGAAAAGACTGTCCACACCTTTATCTCAGCGGTTTTGCCAGGCATCTGTGGCCGCTCCAATCCTTCCCCCACGTGGTCTCACCCAAGATGGTGGCTCCTGGAGCAGCAGAGCTTCCCGGACTAGAAAACAATAGATTTCTTGCTTCTGCCACAAATTCCCCCAGCTGTGAACCTTCCAACCTTCTATGTATTCCTTTATATGTGGTTCATAGTTCTGGGACCGTCTCCTGAACCTGCTTAGTTGGGTATTCTGTGTTGTTGTTGGCGGAGCTCTCTGCTATACGTCCACCCGATCTGCCATCTTGTTTGTTCTCCCCCCCCATTTATTTTTAAGTGGAACCTTTACCCTTCTTAGATTTTGCTGAGCAGATCAGTACACATGCATAGTAGAATCATCCTGGGGTGCGGTTATTCACTTGCTCAAGCCTAGTCACCAGAATGGAGATTCCCAGACTGCAAAAGACCAATGAGCAGGAAAAAAAAGAAAAAGAAAAAGAATGTCCACACCTTTATCTCCCAGGATGGGTCAGATATCCATGGTGAGAATATTGCTATGATTCTTCCCCAGCTCCATCTCACCCAAGATGGCTGCTTTGTGAGCCGCTGAGTTTGGCCAATCAGAAAAAAATAAGTTTTCATGCTTCTGGTACAATTTCCACTGGCTGTAAGCCTCCAAACTTTCTAAATATTCCTTTATATGTAATTCAGAGTTCTGTTACCATCTCCTGAACCTGCTTCATCCAGTATTCCATGCCACTTCTGGTAGAGGTCCTCATTGCTCTTCTCCAGATCCTCCATCTCAACTGTTCTTAAGATGATCTCTAAATTCAGGTGAGAAATGTTTAAATTGTTGTTGTTGTTAGGTGCCACCAAGTCAGTAGCAATTCATAGCAACCTTATGCAAAACAGAACAAAATATCACCAGGTGTTTTGCCAACCTCACCATCATTGCTATGCTTGAGCCCAATCATTGTTTCTACCACCATGTCAATCCATCTCATTGGTGGTCCTCCTCTTTTTTGTTGACCCTCTACTTTATCAAGCATGATGTCCTTTTTCAGGGACTGGTCCCTCCCGATAATACGCCTGAAGTATGAGAGACAAAGTGTCACTATCCTGGCTTCTATAGAGCATTCTGTCTCTACCTCTCCCAACACAGATTTGTTTGTTCTTTTAGCAGCTATGGTACTTTTAATATTATCCTCCAGCACTATAACTCAAATGCATCAATTCTTCTACAGTCTTCTTTATTCATTTTCCGATTTTCACATGCATATTAGGTTACTGAAAATATCATGACTTGGGTCAGGCACACCTTAGTCGTCAAACTGGCATCTTTGCTTGGGAACACTATAAGAAGTTCTTGTGCAACAGATTTGCCTAATACAATATGTCATTTGATTTATCGAATACTACTTGCATAGTGTTGATGGTTGATCTGAACAAAATGAAGTCTTTAACAACTTCAATCTTTTCTCCATCTATGTGGATGTTGTTTATTGGTCCAATGATGAGGATTTTTGTTTTCTTTACATGAAGATGCAGCCCATACTGAAGGGTGTGGTCTTTGATCTTCATCAATAAGTATTTTAAGTACTCTTTGCTTACAGAAAACAAGGTTGTAACATCTACATATTGCAGGTTGTTAATGAGTCTTCTCCAATCCTGATGTCATGTTCTTCTTCTATAATCCTGCTTCTTGAACTACTTGCTCAGCATATGGATTAAATAAGTATAGTGAAAGAAAACATCCCTGGTGCATACCTTAGCTAATTTTAAACCATTCTTTGTCCCCTTGTCCTATTTGAACAACTGGCTCTTCATCTATGTACAGGCTCCTCATGAGCATAATTACAGTGTTCTGGAATATTCATTCTCTACAATAGTTTTCATAGCTTGTCAAGATCCACACAATCACAAGCCTTTACAAACTCAACAGAGCACAGGTAAACATCTTTCTGGTATTCTCTGGTTTTAGCCAAGATCTAGCTGATGTCAACAATAATATCCCTCATTCTACATCCTTGTCTGAATCTGGTTTGAACCTCTGGCAGTTTTCTATCAATGTACTGTTGCAGAAGCATTTTAATTAACTTTAGCAAATTTTTTCTAGTATATTATATTAATGATATTGTCCAATGAGTTTCACATTCTGTTGGGTATCCCCTCTTTGGAATGGGCACAAGTATGGATATTTTCCAATAAATTGGCCAGGTATCTGTCTTGGCATAGATGAAGTGAGTGCTTCCAGTGCTACATTAGTTTTTTTAAAGATTTTGGTTGGTATTCTAACAATTCCCATAACCTTGTTCTCTTCCAATACCTTCAGTGTATTACTTCCTTCAGTATTATTGGCTCTTGATCATATGCTGCCTCTTGAAATGGTTGAACACTGATAATTTATTTTTGGTACAGAGACTTTATGTATTCCTTCCACCTTCTTTTAATGCTGTCTGTATTATTAAATATTTTGCCTATGTTGTTGTTGCTGCTAAGTGCTGTCGAGTGGATTCTGGCACACAGCAACCCTGTATAGAGTTTCTAAGGAGCAACTAGTGAGCTTGAACCACCAACCTTGGGGTTCAAATGACTTTACAGTCTGATGCTTCAACCCACAGCATCACACCAGGACTCCATTTTGCTTATATAGAATCCTTCAATGTTGCAAATCAAGGCTTGACTTTTTTCTTCAGTTCTGTCATCTGGAGAAATGCTGAGCATATTCTTCCCTTTTGGTCTTCTAACCCCAAGTCTTTGGCCATTTCATTATAATATTTTATTTGTCTACTCAATTATTGAAATTTTCTATTCAGTTCTTTTACCTCCTCATTTCTTCTTCTTCTTTTTTTTTTTTTTTAGCATCTCTATGCTGGAGAGAAAGTTTCAGAGTCTCATCTAATGTCCATTTTTGTCTTTTTCTTCTTTCTTGTCTTAATGACCTTTAACTTTCTTTCTGTATGGCATTCTTATTGTAATCCCACAACTCTTCTGGTCTTCGGTCATTAGTGTCTAATTCATTAAATCTGTTCTTCAGGTGGGGTATGTTCATGGTTATATTTTGACTCTCATGGACTTGTTTTAATTTTCTTCAGCTTCAGCCTGACCTTGCATATAAGCAATTAATGGTCTGTTCCACAGTCTTCCCCTACCTTATTTTGACTGATGATATGGAGGTTTTCTGCCTTCTCTTTCCACAGATGTAGTCAATTTGATTTGTATGTATTCCATCTGTTCAGGTCCATGTGTATAGTCATCTTTTATGTTGTTTGGAAAAGGTATTTGCAACGAAGAAGTCATTAGTCTTGAAAAATTGTTTCATATGATAAATTATGTTGTTGTTAGGTGCCATCGAGTCAGTACTGGCTCATAGCAATCCTATGCACAACAAAACGAAACACTGCCCAGTCCTGGGCCAACCTCACAATTGTTGCCACTCTTGAGCCTATTGATGCTGCCTCATTGCCAATCCATCTTGCTGGGTGTCTTCCTCTTTTTCTCTGACCCTCCACCTTACTGAACATCATCATATCCTTCTCCAGTGACTGGTCCCTCCTGACAACATGTCCAAAGTATGAGAGCTGAAGTTTAGCCATCCTGGCCTCCAAGGAGCACTCTGGCTGCACTTCTTCCAAAACAGATCTATTGGTTCTTTTGGCAGCCCATGGCACTTTGAAAATTCCCTATAACACCATAACTCAAAAGCATCAATTCTTCTACAGTCTTCCTTATTCACTGTACAGCTTTTGCATGCATATAAGGTTATTGAAAATACCATGGCTTGGGTCAGGTGCACCTTAGTCGTCAAGCTGACATCTTTCCTCTTCAATGCTTTAGAAATGTCTTGTAAAGCAGATTTGCCTAGTGCAATACATCATTTGATTTCTTGACTGCTGCTTCCATGAGTGTTGATAGTTGATCCAAGAAGAATGAAGTCTGTGACAACTTCAATCTTTTCTTCATTGACAAGAATGTTGTTTATTGGTCCAGTGGTTGAGGATTTTTGCTTTCTTTGCACTGAGATACAATCCATACCAAAGGCTGTATGTGGTCTTTGATTTTCATCCGTAAATATTTTAAGTCATCTTTACTTTTAGCAAACAAGGTTGTATCATCTGCATATCGACACTTGTCTGTCAATTTGTCATACGGTGGTGGCTTGTGAGTTGCTGTAATTCTGGAAGCTTTGCCACGGGTATTTTAAATACTAGCAGGATCATCCATAGTGGAAAATTATCAGGTGAGCTTCCAGACAAAGACAGACTAGGAAAAAGGAGTGACAAACTGCTTCCAAATATTTAGTCACTGAAAACCTTATGAATAGTAGAGAAACATGATAAGTTATAAGTGTAGGCAATTCCCCTAGTCCACTGATCAAATGAACGAAGATTGGAAGGTCAGGTGACAGGCAGCTGGTTGGGCACGTAAAATGACTCCTAGGATCAGCCAGCAATAGAACAGACACTGAGTCAAGTCTGAATGGCAAGCTAGTTGCAGGAGCCTGACCTAGCAAAAAGCAAGGCAAGGTTTACCTTCATGTCCAATATATTGGAAACAGGTGACCCCTCTAAGAAAACTTTTCAAATGATTGACTACTCACAGCAGATCTCATCATGGAGTTGATTACATTACACTTCATCACATCATGGGGGATTGTTGTTGCTAAGTCATTCCTAACTCAATGCAACCCTAAGAGTATAGGGTTTCCATGGTGATGGATGGATTTTTAAAAATCTCTTTTGGTTAGACTCCAGTGCTTATCCTAGAGCACCACACCAGAACTCTTATAGACTGTCAAACCATTGAGAATCCTGGCCCAGCCAAGTTGACACACAAATTTAACTATTACTGGGCGCATTTGTGATTCAATGGTAGCATTCTTACCTGTGATTCAGAAAGTCAAAGAGGTATAATAGTGATGGATTAGACATTGGGCTGTTAACTCTAAAGCCAGTGATTCAAACCCACCAGCAGCTTCTTGGAAGAAAGATGAAGCTGTCTGCACCCATGAATATTTAATCTCCCAAACTTTGTTTGCTTTGCAATCAATTTGATGTCAGTGGGTTTGTATTGTTGTTGTTGTTGTTTTTAATGTTTTATTGTGAATTATATGATAGTTTACATGGGGGAACTTTAGTTTTACATTCATTCCATCGTATATCATCTCACTGCCATGGTTCGATCCCTTCCATGCATCATCAACCACCCAAAAGGTATACCCAGAAACCTGCCCCCTACACTTCCCCCTCCTCCCCCCAGTTTTCGGCCCACAGTCCCTTTCCCTCTCTGGGTCCAAAGTCCCCAGTCGCTTCATCACTCCACGTCATCATCTCTGTCGCTCTGTCTCTATCTCAGGCATCTCTGTTTCTCTGGGTAGGGTCCCGCTCTCAGCTCTTCTCCGTTGATGGTCCCAGAGGCCTCCGCTCCTATCCTGGAGAATTAATCACTCCCTTCCTTGCTACAAAACCTCCACCTCTGCATTTCCAACCCTCATAATCCGTCCCGACAAGCATTATTCACTACAGTATCACAAGTTACCCATCTGTATCTCCTTTCATCAGCTCTGCCCAGACAGATTGAATAGTACCTACTGGAGATTCTGCCTTCCGCCATGCTCCCTAGCACCAGGTTCCCTCTTGAAAGCTTGTAAGCCAGTCACTTCTTGCCTTTGTAGTCTCCCCCTCCCCATTTGAGTATCCAATGTCCAAGCTGCCCTTCTCCATCCACTCTGTGTGTGGGTGTGGGTGTGAATGTTTCTCGCTGTGAGGATTTGCTCCCTCTTTTGAGTCGCTGCTCCACAGGTATAGGTCAAGTTCATCAGACTGCATCAGCTCACTCTTTTTTTTTTTTTTCTTTCCCCCTCTTCTTTCCTCTCTCGGTTGAGCTCCGATCATCCAGTCATCTGGTCCAGGTCACGTGGGTATCATCTGCAAGTGTGGGCACTCCTGTGCATATGTCCTCTCTTCCCGTCAGCCAGTAGCTCCGCTCTCCTCTCGAGTCCTCCGTGGCCACTCCACTGACTCTGGGCCCAAGAGTCCCCAGGCCTCTTCACACTGCTTGCCAACCAGGTTCCCAACTGGGTCCACAGAAGTCCAGTGAACATTGTAGGGCTTAGCTTGCCACTTCATTACTGCTTTTACCCCACTTCCCTCCATCAGTGATGTGTGTGGTCACCAATCAGAGTGTGCATTTCCATTGAGTTTTAGTCTTGGAAGGTGGTTTACATTGACAGGACCTGGACACTTGCCTTGATGTTTTCTAGGGAAGCAATTTGTTTGTTCTTGTAGTAACAGCCTTTCTGCCTCCATTTTTCCTGCAGGTCTTTCTTTCAAGAGGTATCTTTTATTCTTCTAGCCACTCCAGGCTGGTCTGCTCATCCTTTCAAGTGGTTGTATTGTTGTTTTGTTTTGTGTTTGTTCAGAGGAGGTTAGGGTTTGATTCCTGGCCTTATGCACAAGCTCATCTGTCAGTAGAAGCTTGAACATTGCTATGATGCTTAACAGGTTTCAGTGGAGCTTCCTGATGAAGATGGACTCAGAAGAATGGCCTGGTGATCTATTTCAATCAATTAGCCAGTGAAAGCACTCTGATTTCTGATCCAGGAGTCAAACCTCTATATGCTTTCTTGACCTCTGGCTTTAAGTCAGTTTTACTTATGAGAAGTACCAGTCAGAAAGCTAAGAGGAAGAGAAGGATAATGAATTCAAGACATTTATTCCTTCAGTGTGTACCCGTTGAGATAATTATGATTAACTGTGTCCCTCAATCCAAGGCTACAGCTCCTGCCAGAAAGCTTTCTCCATGAATCTACTCATTCCTCAGGCATGAAAAGGAAGTATCTTCCTGCTCCTGCTGACCCCAAACCAAAAATAGTTAAACCCACTGCCATCAAGTCACCTTCTACTCATAGTGACCTTGTAGGACAGAGCAGAACTGCTCCTTTGGGTTCTGAGACTGTACATTCTGACAGGATCCGACAGCTTCATCTTTCCTCCATGGAGCAGCTTATAGGTGTGAACCACTGACCTTGTGGTTAGAAGCGCAACTCTTAACTCACTGTATCACCGGGGATCATTCTTGCTGGCCTTTGTTTTCCTAAATCTTGCCCACATTTTTGTAATTATTTTTTATTCAACCCTGCCCAATTACATCTGGTTTCATCAAGTCGAATTCAGAGTATGCAGTATCAAATATGAAAATGTATACTCCTTCAAACTATAAAAAGCCAATAAAAAGAGATTTGTGTATATTATTTATGCTTATATAGGTAATCAAAAAGGTAACAAAAATAAAATTATAATTTTAAGAAATGTATGCAGAGGAGACAAGAGGGGAATGGAGCAGTGTATTAAGATTAATTGTTTGTCTTTCATATTAAAGAAAAGGAAGATAAGAATTTCTAGAATTTACATATAGAGTAAAACCAGGAATGGCAACATTAAAAAATTATGCAATAAGCCTGAAGAGTTCCTTTTTGCAAAGTTGTGGTTGTGAATTGCTAATGAATTCTTAGCCACTAGAAATGACAAGAGATGTAAAACCACACTCAATCCTTACATACCTCATTACTTTACTTTTTTCAACTGCTTTTGTTCATAGATTAATTATTCGAAAGTGGCTAGTGATAGCTTCAGGATATGTAATATGTAAATTGTTGTTAAGTGCCAGTGACTTATCCAACTGTGTAGGGTTTTTTGAGGAGCAACTGGTGAGCTTGAACCACTGGTCATTGATGTTCAAAATGACCTTGCAGTCCTGCGCATTAACCCACAGCACCACACCAGGACTATACTTGTAAATAGTTATTATTAAACCCATAAAACCATGGCTTCTCCCTTTTGAGTCTACTGTCTGAGACATGGCTATGAGAGATTTTTAGTAGGTTAATGTGCTGGACTGCAAAAGTTGTTTGAATCTTAAGGTCAGCAGTTTAAGCTCACCAGCTGCTCTTCAGAAACCCTATACAGGGTCACTATAGGTCGGAACAGACTCGATGACACGTAACAACAACAACAACATTGTCAGATAATGTTTTTGTTTAATAGAAGGGAATTGAGAGCCACAATGCTCTTATACCTTTTAACATACCTGTGCACCCTGGTTGAGTATTACATTATTGTTGTTGATACCGTGCCAACTTGTAGAGACCCTATATAGATTTTCTGAGAAGCAGCTGATGGGTTTGAACAGCTGACCTTTTGGTTAGCAGTTCAATGCTCATCTTACAGTGCCACACAGTATTGCATTGTTGTTAAGTACCATCGAGTGGATTCCCAACTAGCAGTTCATGGGTTTGAACTGCCGACCTTGTGGTTCACAGTCCAGTGCTGATCCTACAGAACCACACCAGGAGTCCACAGTAATTGCATAAAGAATCTAAAGATAACAACCACACAGCAGTGTAGTGTCTTCCTGGACCATCAGGCATAGCTACCATTCAAAGGTCCATTCTTCCAATCCCCAAACTTTGGTTGTACCAATGATGAGAAGTACTGCATTAAACAAACATTATAGACTTTGGATAGCATCTTCAAGTATGTCCCCTTTTCCCTCCTTTGCATAATCAGCCCCACTGTGATGAGAATTTAGTTATTTAAATGTGTTTACTCTCGGTCATGAGAGCATGATGGCTCTGTAGGATAAGTAATAGCAATGGACCACAAGGTCAGGGATTGGAGTACACCAGATCATCATCATCAAAAAGATGAAGCTCTCTGTTTCCTCAAAGACTTACAGTCTCAGAGACCCTATGCAGGGTTGTGACGCAGTATTGACTCAATAGCACTTAACAACAATGTCTCCATTACACTTCAAAAAGAACAGAATCCCAGAATCAAAACTCCAGAACAAATATCCAACTATTAGTGAAAATTGAGTATATAATACAAGCAACATCTCATATTATTGGGGAAAAGATGAAATTATTTTATAGTATAGTTGGGAAAACCATATAGCTATATAGAAAAAGATAAAATTGGATCCATTCCTTACACTAAATATCAGGCAATCCTAAGTAGGTCAGAATTTCTAATGTAAAAAATAAAGAGCTCATAGGTTGTTAATTCAATTGCTATTCTTAAATTTTAAAATTAGACAACAAAACAATTTAATTTCTCTACACATAAAATCTACAAACAAAAGGAAATTTTTTGATAAATCTAAATGCACAAAAACAAGAACATATGAGTATGACAGAGAAAAGAAAAGAAAACTTAAGCCAAGTAAACAGTCAAATGGCCAAGTAGTATAAACTATTTGCAACTTACAAGGCAGACAACTGATCAATATACTTAATAAATAAAACGAGTCCTGGTGTAGCATTGTAGGTATAAACACTGGGCTACTAACCACAAGGTTGGCCGTTCAAACCTCCTAGCTGTTCCTCAAAACCCTACACAGCAAAGTTGCTATGAATTAGAATCATAGCATGGCACTTAACAACAACAATGTATAAAAATCTTTTTAAAAAGAAAACAAAAAGCCAATTGTTGTTGTTCTTAAGTGCCTTCAAGTCAGGTCCAACTCAGAGCAGCTCTGTAGAATGTTTCTGAGGAGCGGCTGGTGAGTTTGAACCACCAACCTTGCAGTTCAAGCTGACCTAATCATTGAGTGCTTATCCTACAAAACCACACAGGAAGAGTCCAAAAAACTAATTACCCTACAAAAAAAAAAAAAAAAAATGGCACCAACCATCCCTCCCACAGCCTTCTCTACTCTCTGCTGGATTCCCTAATTCATTGCAATGGCCACATAGGACTCAGACAGCATTCTCACAGTTGTGGGTTTATTAGCAAAGTTAGCAGGTCACAATTCAGGATCAGAAGTGCTCAGGGCACAGTTGTTCCAGACAGAATAGCCTGTCCTCTAGCCTGTCCTCAGCCATGCCCACAGGCAGCCCACTTTCTCCCTGGGCAATGTTACAAAGAAGTTATGTTAGGTTTACTGATAAATGTCTACAGGACACAAGACTTCACCATTAAGCCTTGGCCTGAGGCACTCGACTACAATTCTGTGGGTCAGCAAGCCTAGCACCACCAGCACCCCACCTTGCAAGTAGCCTTCTGCCCAAAGTCACTCAGTTTTACTTGCTTCATGGGCTGGAAAGCTCGACGCTTCGTCTCACGCTCTGGTTTTTTGTTCTCTTGCTGCTGCTGTTCCTCTGTCTGGCACCACAGCTTTCTGTCCCTGAGTAAAGGCGATTTAATGGGTAGGAAGCTCTATGTCCAAAGAACAAGTTCCATTCCTGGTTATTATTCTTTGATGCTAATGAGATCCCTGCTTCTGCTTTTGAGATGGCTCACATTACACCATGCTAGGACTGCTGGTGCGGCACTGGGCTATAAACCACAAGGTCGGCAGCACAAACCCACCAGCTGCTCCTCAGAAACCTTATATAGGGTCACTATGAGTCAGAACCAACTCAACAGTACTTAACAAGAGTTTCAAATTACAATGACTCTGTTAACATCCACAGCTAAATCATGTCATCCTATCAGTACCTTCCAGTATCTTCTTCCACTTTTTCTTACTCTTCTCTTACCTTAGTATACCACACCCTATAGATGTGAACTAGAAAGATGAACACACATTTCACAAATAAATTAAAGCAAATATCTCTTTAAATTATATAAAGAAGTTCAACCACACTCATAATTGTTCTAAAGCACACACAATTAAAATAAAGAAAACGTGAACTGAGTCTTCTCACTTGCTAGACAAAACACCTAAAAGCTTGGCAACCTACACTTTTTTGTGTGTGATACTGTAAGAAGCAGACATTCTGATAAATTGAGAGAGTGAATTCAACATAGTATAACAACATAGTATATGAAGTAAAAACATGAATGGTTTTATTCTTTGATATGGCAATACCACTTCTAGAGTTCTAATTAAAAGATGTTGTTGTTGTGGTTGTTATGTGCCGTGGAGTCAGTTCCGACTCATAGCAAGCCTGTACAGGGTTTCCGAGACTGTAAATCTTTATGGGAGCAGAAAACCTCATCTTTCTCCTACAGGACAGTTGGTAGTTTTGAACTGCTGACCTTGCGGTTTGCAGTCCGATTCATAACCACTACGCTACCAAAGCTCCTTAAAAATTAAAAGATACATTGACAAAAATCTAAAAGGCCATACTAAAAGTTTATTCACTGCAGTAGCATTTTTGTTATTGTGTTTTTGTTGTTGTTGTTGTTGTTGTTGTTAGGCACCATCAAGCCATTACCAACTCATAGTGACGTTATTCACAACGGAACAAAACACTGCACAATCGTTGCTACACTTGAGCCCACTGCTGCTGCTACTCTGTCAATCCATCTCATTGGGGGTCCTTTTCTTTTTTGCTGATCCTCCACTTTACCAAGTATGATGTCCTTCTCTAGGGACTGGTTTCTCCTGATAATGTGTGTGAAGTATGAGAGATGAAGTGTCACCATCCTGGCTTCTAAGGAGCATTCTGGCTGCAGTTCTTCCAACACAGAATTGTTTGTTTTTTTGGTGGTCCAATATTGTCCTCCAATGTCATAACTCAAATACATCAATTCTTCTACAGTCTTTTTTTTATTTATTGTCTAACTTTTACATGCATATGACGTTATTGCAAATACCATGGCTTTTACCAGGCTCATCTTAGTCCTCAAACTGACATCTTCACTCTTCAACGCTCTGAAGAGGTTTTGTGCAGCATATTTTCCCAATGTAATACATCATTTGACTTCTTGATTGCTGCTTCCATGAGTGTTGAAGGTTGATCTGAGCAAAATGAAGTCTTTGACAATTTCTAACTTTTCTCCATTTATATGGATATTGTTTATTGGTCCAATTGTTAAGTTATTTGTTTTCTTTACACTGAGGTGCAACCCATACCAAAGACTGTGGTCTTTGATCTTCATCAGCAAGTATTTTAAGTTGTATTCACTTTTACCAAGCAAGGTTGTATCATCTGCATATCGCAGATTCTTAATGCATCTTCCTCCAATCCTGATGTCACATTCTTCTTAATATAATCCAGCTTCTTGAATAATTTGCTCAGCATACAGATTGAATAAGTATGGTGAAAGAGTACAACCTTGGCACACACCTTTCCTAATTATTAGCTGTTGTCAAGTCAGCCCCTAGTCATAGCAACCTCATGTAACACTATTATTCACAGTTACCAATCAACTGCCCATCAGCAATGGGTAGATTAAATACACCATAATTCAAATAGTAACATGCAAGTATAAGAAAGAAAGCACAATATAGAGTGATCTCTGGGACATGTTTAAGAGAAATAAAGATGATTGTCATTGTGGCTAAGAGGCATCAAGTTGATTTCAACTCATAGTGATCCAATGCAGCAATAGAACATCCCCATGCGGTTTTCTAGATTGTAATCTCTACTGAAGCAGATTGCCAGCTCTTTCCACTCAGTGGGTTTGAATTGCCAATCTTTCAGTTAGCAGCTACACACTTAATTGTTGAGCCACCATATTGCTCTTTGGTTTGAATCTCCCTTTTTGTGAAGCGTTGTAAGTATTTCTGCCCACTTTTCTATGGTGTGTTGCCATTGAAAACAACATTAAAAAAGCAAACAGAAAGGAATCACTTTCCAGAGTCCACCAGAAAGCCCCTTTAGCTGCAGCTTCTGTGTACTCAGTCTTTCTCATTAGCCAGGAGTTTCCATACTGCATAAATTTCTTTTGATCTCAAAATAAAAAAAGAGGGGAGGGGAATGCACATACACACAAGGGATCTTTAAAATGTTTGTGAATAAAAACAAAAAAAGAATGGAATTTTCCCACAAACTTTTTGAAGCCCCCTCCGCCCCCTCACAAACACACATACACAAGGGGAAATCAAAAGGTATTGTTGCTAGGGATCCAGTCATGTATTTAAGTGTTGTTAAGTGCCAGCGAGTCAATTTTGACTCACAACGTCCCTGCTTAGGGTTTTCAAGGAGAGGCCAACCTTGAGGCTCAAACTGACCTTGTGATCAAGTGCTTCTCCTATACCACCGCACTAGTTCATATATACATGAATTTATTCCAAGCAAAACATTTTTAAGCACGATTGCAATCAGTGGATGGCTGCAGACAAGTCCTCTCAGTATTACACTTATTGTTGTTGTTATATGCCATGGAGTCAGTGCCAACTCATAGAGACCCTGTACAGGGTTTCCGAGGCTGTAAATCTCAATGGGAGCAGAAAGCTCTGGTAGCATAGTGGTTACGAATCAGGCTGTGAACCACAAGGTCAGAAGTTTGAAACTACCTCCTGTTCCTTAGGAGAAAGTATAATACTTATCTCAGTCTTTTTAGGAGGCCAATAAATAAATAAAAAGCTCCAATTAAAACAGCGACTTTTGAGGGAATCTCAAAATGCAAGTCACATTTAAGGCAGAGAGGTCAGCTCAGAAGGTGATGGCAACTGTTTTACTGTTTATTTTATTCCAAAGGGATAAGCTTTGTAGATTTTCTCAAAGGACATAGGACAAACATAGGGACTTATGAGAAAAAAAAAAAAAAATTTTTTTTTTTTTTTTTTAAATTCAGAAAGTTGAGAATTGCATTGGCAAGAAAAAGGCCAGGAAAGTTGTGCTGAAGACTTTTTTCCATCACAAAACAACATAATTTCTCATTCTTGGAGGGTAGCAAGGACTCTCTTACAAGAATGCCATTTGGATACCTTATTTCATCCACCCTACACCACTCTTCTTGAACCTTCAGACTTATTTTTTTCACAAAACTCAAAGATCATTTGAAAGGAACATAACTTGAATTTCTCAAGAAATTTGACGTGGTGTAAACTGAACAGTTCAGGAATCTTTGGGAAAGGGCTAGAGATGTGAAAACACATTATTCAGAAGTGCACAGACCTAAATGGAGGACATATCAAGAAACAATAGCTTCACATTTTGATATTTTTATTCAATAAAAGTTTCTATCATTTTTTAGCGATACTTTTTGTCTTACCCTCA
>NW_006408622.1:1162225-1186644 GCF_000296735.1 Chrysochloris asiatica
CCGAGGGTGTAAATCTTTACGGGAGTAGAAAGCCTCATCTTTCTCCCGCGGAGCGGCTGGTAGTTTCGAACCGCTGACCTTAAGGTTCGCAGCCGGATTCATAACCACTACACTACCATATCTTCTTAGTGTCCTGTTATAACACTGCAGGATAATGTGCTGGACAGCAAGGTCAGTTTGAGTTGCAAGGTCAGAGGCTCAAATCTACCAGCTATTCCTCAGAAACACGATACAGGGTTGCTATTAGTTATAACCAATTCGGCAGTACTTAACAACAACAAATCCGCTTATCTATTTATCTTAACTTTCAAACATGACCAGAAATTGGAGTATTTTCCTGAGTACTTGCTTCAAATGAAGTTTTTCTAAGTAAGGAGTGCAAATAGCAAGGAATGACCTAGCTAACTGGAAACAATGAGAGTCACTGTCTTCCCCAACATTCAAGAAGCAAAAACAAAGCAAATAAAAATACATGAGTCCACAGAAATGTTGGTGGCACAAAAGGGGCTGTGCAGAGTCTGAAATTTCTTAAGCTTGCTCTGAAGTCATTTTGGAGAAGAATAATAGGAAGAGAACATCTCCTTGGTTCTTCTGTTGCTCATAGCAAAGGGACCAAGATGTCTGAGTCAACTCTTAAGGGGTCATTGAATGAGGGACAAGCAGAGAATACAGAGAGCTTGCCGTAAAGTCCCAGAAGAGCTGAAATAAAGAATAGTGTTATTTGCAAAACAGACTGGTCTGGGTGCATGGACCCCGACTAGGCAGAGTAGAAGTGTCAACAACTAAACATTTCAGACAGTTGTGTCACCTTTTAGAAGTATAAAACTGCTGTACCAAGCCCCTGCAATTAGGGTCAGCTAGTGGAGTCCTGGTGTGGTGCTATGGGTCAATGCGCCAGACTGCAAAGCCATTTGAACTGCGAGGTTGGCGGTTCAAGCTCACCGGTTGCTCCTTGGAAACCCTATACATGGTTGCTATGGGCTGGAACCGACTCGATGGCACTTAACAAGTGAAGGGGCAATTGGTTTACCAAAAGGCATTTCTGTACTTTGCTACAAGAATGAATTCCACATCCATGTGGTAGGCGATCTCATTGTTATCTAACAGACATGGACACAGTGCTGATTCCATATCTGGTTTGGCCCCTGGGTCACTCTTGGACCATGATGACCATTTCTCCTTTTTCTCTGTGCAGCCCACACATCTTACCATTATGTCAGAGGGAAGGCCTTAGGCAATTACCTCCTTACTCTCTGTCCTTGAGTCAATGCTAATCAAACAACACCTGTGTGCCAACCAACCCCCCACCCACACCCCCCCCCCCAAAAAAAAAGTATGGAGAAGTGTAGATTTTCTCATTGAATATTAAGAGCCCTTGTTAACACTTGATCTGGAGGTTCCAAAATTTCCATTTTATCTCCACAAGTCTGAGATTTCCAGACATCCTTTTAGGACATATAAAGGGCCTAAATCCTGGGCAGATCTGTTTCCCAGAAGCCCAGAGAACTACAGTTCAGATATGATAAGCACACAGTGTGGTTCATGCTGGGGAGTCCAGGTTTACACAACCCTAATTCTCAATCACTTTCCTTACCAGAAATTGGACCCAATAGGACCATTACAAACCATTTCTCTCTCTTCAGTTATCCTTCAGTTTCATCCAAAGGGTCAGCTTAGGGCATAATTAAGTCAATTACTTTCTGAAAGGCCACCATGACAACCATTACAGAAAATGATAGCAGGCCCCACTCATGCTGTGGGAATGATTAACTTGTCAGCCTCAAGGCTCATGGAAACAAAAAGAAGATAGAGAGGTATCCAGTTGTTCATTTATTCATTCACATATTCTTTCATCATCAGATTGTGTATGTGTATATGCTGTGTAATTCTATGAGATAGGAGGAAGAGACACAATGATGAATAGAATTTTCTTTTCCTATCTTCATGGGACTTACAGCTTAGTTAAAAAAAAAAAAAAAAAAAGCTATAGCACAGTAGGATAAGCACTTGACTGCTAGCTCCAAGGTAGGCAGTAGTTCTAACCCACCAGCCACTCCTCAAAAACCCTATACAGGGTCCCTGTAAGTCAGAACCAACTCCACAGCACTTAAAATAACACCACTAATAAATACATGTAAACAGATGCAATAAGATAAGAAAGCTGAGTTCTTTTTTATATTGTGGGACACAGAAAGATCTTTTTGAAGCAGATGTTAGTATGACGAGCAAGAGTTGGCTAAGCATAGATGGATGGATGTATTTTCTTAGCAGGCCTTTACATTAACTGCTTCTCTTTGAGTAGAGCTGAAAAGAGGGCAGTGTGGCCAGTCTCTTAGATATGAGATAAAACCTGAAAAGAGCACAGGGGCCGAGCAGGCATAACCTTGTAGACAAGTCTAATGATAGCCTAAGAGAGGGGCTAGAATGCAACAGAGAGGGCATAAAAGTTGACATAGGGGGTCTATATCCTGGAACCACTGACCTCATTTCTTTCATGTGGGTCTAACCTGGTTAGGGTTTGGGGCTAGGGATTAGGCTGTTGTGCATACTCTAAGCAGGTGTTATTTCTGTGCCTTAGCAAATATTGTAGAACTAGGAATTGGTGTTGTTAACCACTATCAAGTTGGCTCCAACTCATAGATGATTAATGTATAACAGAACTGTTGCCTGCTTCTGCTCCATCTTTAAGATCATTTGTGTGTTTGAGACCAATGTAGCGGTTTTTGTGTCAAGCCATGGCATTATGGGGCTTTCTCATTCTTCTTGGTCCTTTAGGGAAGGGAGATGAAAATTAGAAAATAACACAAAACTTTAACGGTTAATGATCCTAGATGTTCCTCAATCAGACCCTGGATGCCAAAATTAGTTTTTACACCACATGCCAACAATCTGGGAGCCACCCAGATCCGCTCAGCAATTCTAGCTTCCTGAGCATTGGGCACTTACATTCACCACTGGTGTCACCTTCTCTCCTAACACCTAACACCCCCCAGTGACCACAACCCTGTCACTGTGGGTGCCACTTAACAGGGCCTGTAAATGCAGAGACGCTGATGACCCATAAGAGGAACTTTGACCAGTGAGAAACAGATGAAAAAAGAGCCAGCAGTTAAATCGTCTGACCTTCTTGCCCTCAGATGGGCTGTTTTGAGAGACCATTTTTTCACACTGTAACTGAGCAACACACTGGCTCTATTGAGAAATCCTGCTGGTTTGGTAATATACCATCTGATATGCATATTGTTGGAGTTCTGGGGTAGCACTGTGAATTAATGAGCTGGGCTGCAAAATTGGTTTGAATTGCAAGATATAGGCAGTTCAAGCTCACCAACTGCTCCTCGGAAAACCTATACAGGGTCACTATGGGTCGCAACCAACTCAATGGCACTTAACAACAACAATGCATATAGCTTTCTCGATTTACCCACTTTTCTTCCTGTTATCCCTTACTCTTGCCAACTGGGATTGTACTCCCCAACAAAGCAACATTGACTAGTGGCTCTGTCTCCTGGTTTAAGACATTGTCATTGTTAAGTGCTGTAGAGTCCGTTCTGACCTATAGCAAACCTGTATAGTGTTTCCGATGAGCAGCTAGTGGGTTTGAACTGCCAACTTTGTGGTTCACAGGGGCTAGTGCTGATCCTAGACCTGATATATGAGTGTATACCATGATCAACAAGTTAGGCTTGTTATGAGGGTGAGAAAAGGTGCTCAGTACTCGTTACCCAGAGCAAAATCCTCTCTACAGTGCCCAATGTCTGTTTAACATCAGCAGCTCCTTAAAAACCTTTGGTAGCAGAGATGAGGTAAAATGTTCCAAAGAGGAAAGCCCATTGTTGCTGAGGATCATAGCAAAGAACAATTTTGATACTAGCTTCACAGAGGGCAATCACTTTGGGGCTAATTATGCACTGTGTCAGACAGAGGTTAAAAATACAAACCTGGAAGATATGGTTTCATCAATTACACCTTTACCACAGTTGTCAAGTGCCAGGCACTGTGCTAAGACCTCCTTATATCTTATTTCATTCAATCAAGCATAACACTACACAGCATTCATGTATATAAAACTTCTTCATACTGACATGAAAACAGACCTGGAAGGTTTTGAGTCCAGGCAGTCTGGCTCCAGGATGCAGGTCCTAACCCCTGTGCTGTATAGCTTAATGGAGTTCTTTGCTGGCAGATGGCTCTGACTTCCCAGCAAAACTGAGCATGCTCAAACTGTGTGTCTCTCCCAGGAGCTTAGTGCCTAGAAGACAGACTAGACCTTCTTGAAGTGTTCCCTTCTGGAGTGGGAGAGAGCAGGTAGGAAAACAGGCCCAAGCTAACAGGAGGGCTATTGTTCTTATTTAAGAAATTAAAAAGCAATTACGTCTAGTGTTCTTGAGAAATGCTCCTCTACTCCAGACCACAGCTGTGGGATACCCTGTTGTTAATCGGCGTGACTCAGAGAGACTCTATGCACAACAAACTGAAACACTGCCTGATATTGAGTTATTCTCATAACTGTTATGCTTGGGGTCATTTGTTGCTGCCACTGTGTCAATCTGTCTTATTGGTGGGTCTTCCTTTTTTACACTAACTTTCCACTTTACTAATCATGATGTCCTTCTCCAGGAACTGGTCCCTCGTGATAATGTGTCCTAAGTATGAGAGATGACGTCCCGCCGTCCTGGCTTCTAAGGAGCATTATGATTGTACTTCTTCCAACACAGATTTGTTTGTTTTTATGGAAGTCCATAATACTTTCAGTATTCTTTGCCAACACCATAAGTCAAGTGTATCGATTCTGCTATGGTCTTCCTTATTCATTGTCCAATATTCACATATATATGAGGTGATTGGAAATACCATGGCTTGCGTCAGGCACACCTTAATCCTCAAACTGACCTTTGTTCTTTTAATAATTTAAAGAGGTCTTTTTCCTCAGATTTACCTAATGCAATGTTTTTTTTTTATTATTATTATTTCTTGACTGCTGTTTCTGTGAATGTTGAAGAGTATGTTGTTGTTGTTATGTGCCGTCAAGTCAGTTCCGACCCATAGCGACCCTGTACAGGGTTTCCGAGACTGTAAATCTTTACAGGAGAAGAAAACCTCATCTTGGAAACCCTATACAGGGTCACTATGGGTCAGAATCCACTCGAGGGCACTTAACAACAACAACAAAGGCACTTAACAACAATAACAACAAGGGAATGCTAATGCTTATATGTTGTTGTTGTTATGTGTGGTGGAGTTGGTTCCGATTCATAGCGACCCTGTACAGGGTTTCCAAGTCTGTAAATCTTCACGGGAGCAGAAAGCCTCATCTTTCTCCCATGGAGCAGCTGGTAGTTTTGAACTGCTGAGCTTAAGGTTCACAGCCTGATTCGTAACCACTACGCTACCAGAGCTCCTTGAAGAGTACAGTAGAGGGTATTTAAAAAGAGCATGGAGGTGGTGACCTTCTCTTGCTTCACCAGGGAGAAGGAGACTCAAACCCAACATCAGTACAAAGCAGATTCCAATGAGACTGAGGTCAGACATGCCTCCAACCTCCAACCTTCCTTATCAATTCTGACGCCAACCACAGTACTTTCTACTTGTCAGTTTGTATTGATAATTCATTGCAGTGGTCACACAGAGCTCACAGACCACACTTATGACTATGGGCTTCATTAGGGAAGTTATTAGGCTGCAATTCAAGATAAGACATGCTCAAGACACATTCTTCAGTTGGATGGGTTCTTCCCAGCCAAGCCTACAGGTATGCCACTCTCTGTTCCTTGGCTAAACCACAGCCTGAAGATGCTCAGCAATAGCTATGTGGCTCAGCAAACTTAACTTCCCCAATTAAGTGCCTGGATGTATCGCATTCTGCAAAGAAGCCTCCTGCCCAAAGGAACATTTACTTGTTCCATGGGCTCAGAAGCTCCTTGCTTTGTTTTGTTCTCTCTTACTTCTGCTTCTGCCACTTCACTAGTGTTAGAGCTTTCTGTCCCAGGATCCAGAGCTTCAATGTGCATGTATCTTGGGATTGAAAGGACATGATCCTCTTCCTGGTACTGAGATGGCTCATTTTATGCTAAGCAGGATGGGAAAAGTGACCACACCCCATGGTTGGCTCTGGTGTGGAGCTGTAAGATACACACTAGGCTGCTAGCCACAAGGTTGGCAGTTCAAATCTATAAGCCATTTCTCAGAAACCCTATACAGGGTCACTGTGAGTTGAAATCGACTCAATCGGACTAAACAGCAACACCATGTTAGAGCTCCAGGTTTTTACAATCACAATTAGCCTAGTAACAATCACTCACAAATGAATCAAATACTCCTATCCACGTCTTCCTCCACCTTCTCTGATCCAGACCCATCAGGAAAAGAGGAAATACACACAAATCTGCATAGTCCCACCCTTTTTTTGGTGGGGCTATAGCTCTGGTAGCGTAGTGGTTATGAATCGGGCTGGTCACTATGTGCAGGGTCACTATGAGTTGGAACCCACTCCACGGCACATAACAACAACATAGTTTGAAAAGCCTTATTAAGTAATTCACTGCACTGCTGGGTCAGAATTAGTATTAAACTAAAGAGCTCTGGTAGCGTAGTGGTTATGAATCAAGCTGTGAACCTCAAGGTCAGCAGTTCGAAACTATCAGCTGTTCCGTGCGTGAAAGATGAGGCTTTCTGCTCCCGTGAAGATTTACAGCCTCGGAAACCCTGTACAGGGTCGCTATGAGTCGGAACCAACTCCACAGTACATAACAACAACAACATATAAACATTAGCATTTCCTTGTTGTTATTGTTGTTAAGTGCTTTTGTTGTTGTTGTTAAGTGCCCTCGAGTGGATTCCGACCCATAGTGACCCGGTATAGGGTTTCCAAGGAGCAGCTGGTGAGCTTGAACCACTGACCTTGCAGTTCAAATGACTTTGCCATCTGACACATTAGCCCACAGTGCCACACTAGGACTCCTGTTAAGTGCCTCAGACATCATCAAAATGCACAACAAATGAAGAGACCTCCGCAGCATAGTCAACTTGCAAAGGTGATAATGGGCAGGACTTCATATCTACAGAGACTTAAATGGTTAATTTTCTGCCTCCATTGTTGCTTACTAACACGGGATTCTGATTAGAAATTAGATTCTCAGTGATAGATTCAACTTATAATTTAAGAACTTTTGCTTCACAACCATTGCAAAACAATTACATAAAGATTAATTAGCAAATTCCCGAAACAGTAGTAAACAGCAAAGTAGTTTAATTAAAACCATTATCTCCAAAATCTGAACGTTAATAACAGTTGCAGCCCAGTAAGGAATAAAGGCAAGTCAACACAATGTGGGCAAGAGAGTGTATGTCCTTCCACATTTGCATCCCACCTGGCCAGGCTGTGGAAGGAAGTCTGTGCTGTGGCTATTTGCACTCATGGACTCTTCAGGCCACTGAGACTTTCACGATCCCTGGTTCTTCCTATCTGTCTCTATGGCTGTGTCCTTGAAAGTCACTGCAGATGAATTTGCTACAATCGCCTTGTTTCCAACAGAACAAGAAGAGAAGAAGAGCATGCTGTTGAGATGGTTCTGACCTATAACAACCTTGTATAGGGTGTCTGAGGAGCAGTTGCTGGGTTTGAGCCACCAACCTTGCAGTTCAAACTGACCTTGCAGTCCACAGCATTATCCTTCAGAGCCACATGAACAAGAAGACTTTAACCCTCAAAAGCGGATTGCCAGAGAAGGAAGTGGCAGTGGTATAGACAAAACTTTCTAGTGGGGAACTCATCAAATTTAGACTTGACCAAAAGAAAAAAAAAAAAAAAAATCTGTAACAATGACTTGTCTTTTGAAAGATACTGATGAATTTTACCCCAACTGAGACCCCTTATCCGAGCCCTGGTGTGGTGCTGTGAGTTAATGCGCTAGACTGCAAGGGTGGTTTGAACTGTAAGGCCAGTGGTTCAGGCTCACCAGCCACTCCTTGAAAACACTGTACAGGGTCACTATGAGTCAGAACCAACTCCAGAGCACTTAACTACAATGACAGACCCCTTATCACAAATTCTGAACTCAAGGATTGCTGAACAATAACAACTATTTAATGGGTATACATGCCAAGTTTGTTTTTTTTTATGATCACCAATTGTTGCGAGACCCTTACAAAGCTACATCACCTTTATTCTTTGGAAGAAGTAACTTGCTTAGCCTGGGACATGAGGAGCCTTGCCAACTCCACAACTTCTTTGTTTCTCTTTATGCCACACGGGTTAACGTTTCTTGATGATGCAACAAGGGTTAACATTTCACCTGTCCCTCTGAACTGAGCCTGGCATGAATTACAGCATAAACTTGACAATGATCAATTTCTCCAAAAGACTCGATCAGCAGATGAATCCCAATTCAGAAAGACCTTACTCTCTACCAGGACAGTCTGTGTTATGCAATTCACCCTCAGCTATGGCAGGCTTGAGCATGACCAGTAGGACTGTGCCCTCTCTGCGTTTGATTTAGACACTCCGTCCGTCACAGGGAGTATCGTAGAAGCCACCCTCTGGTTTACTATTCTCATTCCTTTCACCCTGCCAGACCCAACCAAGGCTTTGGAGACTGACCCATGTATTTGTCCTGTTCCTAATACCAGGCCCTATCCCAGATCAGCAGAGTCAGACTGTCTGACTGCAGCCTGGCTTTTTATTCAACTGCACTCCAGAAATTATGCAAATCACAGCTATTAGTGTAACAGCTTCTACAGATTTCAGAAGGAAAAGGGGTAAAAATGTGACCACAAAATTCCTGTGTTTGGTTAAAAGACCATGAATTCCCCTATTCTCCTCATTCACTCTCTTGTCAATATGATATTTATGCATCTGAAGTCTGTTTTTCAGTCATATGAATATCTATAAAAGAGACATCAGTCAGCAGAAACCTCTGGAACTGCAACCATGAAAGAGAATAAGGGAAAAGCTCAACTCAGGCCAGAATGGAGGGAAAGAGTAATGACTAGAAGTAGCATGCTATCCCAGAAAGCCTAGGAAGTAGTTTTAGAGAGTATGCCATGGGCCATTCCTGGGTAGTGCAAACATTTAACAGACTCAATTTCTAACCAAAAAGTTAATGGTTTGAGTACACCCAGATATACCTTTGAAAATAGATTTGGCAATTAGAGAGCCCTATGGCTCACAGTTCTACTCTAACGTGTATGGAGTCACCAGGAGTTGGAACCAACTTAATGGTAACTTCTTTTGGTTGGAGTTGGGGAAGAGGAGGAAAGCCCCAAATTCCTTCTGAGCACTCTCTTTTGCACCTCAGAAGTGCCTTGTTCCATTCTGGTAATTCAACAGAAGCTTTCCAAAGGCAAGGGCTGCACACGCACACATGACCTCATACGACCCTGAGCAAATGTTGACACAGACTTGGTATGCCTAGGGTGTGTGACAGAATTCTGCACCAAGGTGAACTACCATTTCAGGGAGAAAACAGCGGTCATGGTGCTGCTCCCTCAGAAATGAACTGAGCTCTATCAGTCAAGGTCCCTGAAGGAAACAGATAACACATCAACATCAATGTGATTCATACTGTAACAGTTTACAAAGGTTTAGGCAGAGCTGTTACCACACAGGCCTAAAGGGATGAAGGGAGCAAGTGACTCTTGGTTCTCAGAGTAGGAGTTTTTGTAGATTGCCTTCAGATGAGCCGTGGCCCTTCACTGAGAGACTCTGCTGTCTGAGGTAACCTTGCAGAGAGGGAGCAGTAGGAACAAATGCTCTCACCCCTCTCCTCTCTCCTCCTTCTCTCCTCCTTTCTAGACCTCCCATCAGCCAGACAACAAGATGGCCAGTAGATGTAGTCCATACAAATGGACTCCTGTGGCCCAGAGTGAAGCAGAGAAACTCTAATAGAATTGATGCTGGGCAGGTTTCTTTGGGTCACCTCTGTAAAGTGAAGAAGCAGAATTTCAGGAAGGAACAGAAGACAATTCTAGTGACACCATCAGCCTATCAGCTGTAACCTCTAGTTACAACTACAGTTACAAGACACAACTCCATGCCATTTGTTTCTGACACTGGTGGTGTTCCCAATCAAGGTCCTTCCTCTTTCTGCCTCAAGAGATGTCTGATCCCATGAGAAACCTCTAGGTCCACACAAATGGGCAGCTCAGAAGTATGGGGCTAACACCCCTGGGAATAAGCCTCAAACAAGAGGAAAGGGCTATTGAACCAAGCCTCAGTGCACTCAAACATAACCAACTATCACAAAGATGATGCAGAATCAAGCATTGTACAGCAGGTGACCTTTTTTTTTTAGTTGTTGTTGTTGTTAGGTGCCATCGAGTTGGCACCAACTCATAGCGACCTTATGCACAGCAGAAGGAAACAATGTCTGATCCTGGGCCAACCTCACTACTGTTGCCACACTTGAGTCCATTGATGCTGCCACCTGGCTAATCCATATTGTTACAGGTCTTCCGCTTTTTTTTTTGACCCTCCATTTTACCAAACATGATGTCCTTCTCCAGTGACTGTTTCCTCCTGACAATATGTCCAAAGTATGAGAGATGAAGTTTGGCCATCTTGGCCTCTAAGGATCGTTCTGACTGTACTTCATCCAAAACTGATCTATTGCTTCTTTTGGCAGCCCATGGCATTTTTAGTATTCTCCTCCAAAACCATAATTCAAATATATCAATTCTTCTATGATGTTCCTTATTCATTGTCCAAATTTTGTGTGCATATGAAGCTATTGAAAATACCATGGCTTGGGTCAGGTGCACCTTAGTTCTCAAATTAACACATTTGGTCACTTTGAAGAGGTCTTGTAGAGGAGTTTTGGCTAATGCAATACATCATTTGATTTGTACACTGCAACTTCCATTGGTTTTGATGGTGGATCCAAGCAAAATGAAATCTTCAACAACTTCAATCATTTCTCTATCATTATGTTATTTTATGTACAATGATGAGGATTTTTGTTTTCTTTACATTGAAGTGCAGCCAATACCAAAGACTGTGGCTTTTGATCCTCATCAGTAAGTATTTTAAGCCCTCTTTGCTTTCAGCAAGCAAGGTTGCATCATCTGCATATCACAGGCTGTTAATGAGTCTCCCTCCAATCCTGATATGCATTCTCCTACATATAACCCAGCTCTCATCAGATTATTTGCTCAGCATCCATATTGTATAAGTAAACTGAAAAATTACAACTCTGGCACTCACCTTTCCTGATTTTAAACCATTAAGCATCCCCTTGTTCTGTTTGAATGACTACCTCTTACTCTATGAACAGGTTCCTCGTGAGTACAATTAAGTGTTCTGGAATACTCATTCTCCACATTGTTTTGT
Source organism: Chrysochloris asiatica (assembly GCF_000296735.1). Lineage (NCBI taxonomy): Eukaryota > Metazoa > Chordata > Mammalia > Afrosoricida > Chrysochloridae > Chrysochloris > Chrysochloris asiatica. Next base: position 1,173,552 of record NW_006408622.1, read on the forward strand.
ATAGCTTGTCATGCTCCACACAGTGGGAAGCATTTGCATAGTCAAAAAAGCCCAGGAAAACATCCTTCTGTTATTCTCTGCTTTCAGCCAAGATCCATCTGACATCAGCAATGATAGCCCTCATTCCAAGTCTTCATCTGAATCTGGTTTGAACCACTGGCAGTACCCTGTCAACGTTGCAGCCATTTTTGAATTACCTTTATCAAATTTTTATATGAATGTGATATTGATAGTGTCCAATGGTTTCTGCATTCCATTGGGTCACCTCGTTTTGGAATGGGCTCAAATATGGATGTATTCCAATTAGTTGGCCAGGTCTTCCTAACTTCTTGCCATAGATATGTGACTCCAGTGCTACATCAGCTTGTTGAAAGATTTACATTTGTTGTCCATCAACTCCTAGGCCTTTTTGTTCTTTGCTAATGCTTGCAGTGCACCTTGGATTTCTTCCTTCAGTACCATCAGTTCTTGATCTTGATCAACCTTAAAATGGTTGAACACTGACTATGTCTTTTGGTACAGTGACTCTGTGCATTCCTTCCATCTTCTTTGGATGCTTTCTGAATCATTCAATATTGGGCCCATAGAATCCTTCAATACTTCAAATCAAGGTTTGAGTTTTCCCCTCAGCTTGACAAATGCTGAGCATATTCTTCACTTTTTGTTTTCTAACTCCAGGTCTTTGCACATTTCATTGTAATATTTTACTTTGACTTCTCAAGCTGCCCTTTTGAAATTGTCTGTTTAGCTCCTTTACTGCCTCATTTCCTCCATTTGCTTTAGCAGCTCTACACTAGAGAACAAGTTTCAGAGACATCCATTTTGTCTTCTCCTTCTTTCTTGTCTTCTTAATGACCTTTTGCTTTCATCCTGTATGATGTTCTTGATGTCATCCAACAACTCTTCTGATCTTCTGTCATTAGTGTCTAATGCATTAAATCTGTTCTCAAGATGATTTTTTAATCCAGGTAGGGTATGTTCAAAGTTTCATTTTGGTTCATTTTGGTTCTTGTTTTAATTTTCCTCAGCTTCAGCCTGAACTTACATATGAACAATTGACGGTCTATTTCACAGTCTGCTCCTTGTCTTGTTTTGACTAATAACATGAAATTTTCCACCATCTCTTCCCACGGATGTACTCAATTTGATTTCAGTGTATCACCATATGGCGATTTCTACATGTCTAGTCATCTTTTGGAGTCCTGGTATGGTGCAGTGGGTTAATGCACCAGACTGCAAAGCCGTTTGAACCGCAAGGTCGGCAGTTTAAGCTCACTAGCCACTCCTCGGTATAGGGTCGCTATGGATCGGAACCGACTCGACGGCACTTCATAACAACAACAACAGTTATCTTTTATGTTGTTTAAAAAAGACATTTGCAATGAAGAAGCCATTTGTTTTTCAATAGTCTGTCATGTGATTTTTATAACCAAGGCCATATTTTCCAACTACTGACCATTCCTCTTTGCTTCCAACCCATGTATTCCAATCACCAGTAATTATCAGTATATCTTGATGGCATGATTGATCAATTTAAGACTGAAAAAGTTGGTTGTTGTTGTTGTTATTAATGCCATCAAGTTGGTTCCAACCCATAGCAATCCTGTATAGGGTTTCCAAGAAGCAACTAGTGAGCTTGAACCATTGACCTTGTGGTTCAAACGGGTAGTATTCTTCAATTTCATCATCACTGGACTTAGTGATGGGTGGGTAAATTTGAATAACAGTGGTATTAACTGGTCAGCCTTATATGCATATGGATATTATCCTATCACAAATGGCATTTTACTTCAAGACAGATCTTGAAATATTCTTTTTGATGATGTCTGTGACTACACTCCTCTTCAATTTGTCATCCCTGGCAGAGTATACCATGTGGTTATCAGATTCAAAATTTCCAATAACAATTCATTTCTGCTTACTAATGTCTGGTTTGGCACTGTAGGATCAGCACTGGACTGTGAACCACAAAGTCAACCATTCAAACCCACCCGCTACTCCTTGGAAGTCCTATGTAGCAGTGGTGGGGAGTATCTGGCCCATAGGCCGTATTAAGGCCCATTAAGTCATTTGGTCTGGTCCTGCCAAGGCAATTACAGTTCTAGTCATCACATTGATGGTGGTGGTGGTTATGTGATTCAGAGTCAGTGCTGACTCATAGGGACCCTATATAGTGTTTCTGAGGCTATAAATTGGGAGCAGAAAGCCTCATCTTTCTCCCATGAAACACTGGTAGTTTCAAACTGCTGATCTTAAGGTTAGTAGCCCAACTCATAACTGCTGTGATACCAGAGCTCCTTAGCCATCACATTAGGGGCAAGTTAATTAAAAGTTTGACCTAATATAGCAGACTAATCTTTATGTTTATAATTTTGCATGGTCAATGAATGCTGTTATAAATTTTGGCAGAAAAAAGTTTTCTTATTCCTGCTATGCAGGGTTGCTATGAGTCAGAACTGATTCAACAGCACTTAACAACAACAATGCCTACTATACCAATCTTTATGTGTTCCATCTTATTTTTAACTACTTCCAATTTTCCTAGAATCATACTTTGTACATTCTGTGTACATTAATGGATACTTACAGCTATTTTTCCTCATTTTGAGTTGTGCCCTATTAGCAAATGAAGGCCCCCAAAGCTTTACTCCAATCGTATCATCATGGTCAACTCTACTTTGAGGAGGCAGCTCTTCAAAGTTTGAGTCCCTTCCCATCTGAGGGACTCATCTTCCAGCACAATATCTGACAATATTCTGGTAGTATTCATCATGTTTCAATATTCAATACTCTGGTGTTATCTGATAGTGTTCCACTGTTATTCATAAGGTTTTAGTGATTAGACATTCAGTAGCCCACCTCTCCTTCTTCCTAGTCTGTCTAAGTCTGGAAGCTCAGCTGAAATCTGTCCATCACAGATGACCCTGCTGGCATTTAAAATACTGGAGGCATAGTTTCTAGTATCACAGTAAAATGCAAGCCACCACTATATGACAGAATGACAGATGAGTGGTGGAGATGACCATAAGCTGGAACTAATTAGATGGCACTGTACACCAACAACAAGAGGAAAGGGGAGATGAAGTTCAGGTGATGTCTTTCAGGTGTTCAATTCTGGAAGACATTCTAGTCACTTCTTGGCATATCCTGGTAGAACTGGAGCACTATTTTCTACAATAAAAAATGAATATATGTGTTATTTCTCATCTAGCTCTCCTCAAACCCTCACTTTTGCTTTTTACAATCACCTTCCATACAAACAACCCAAAATATCACCTAAGGCTCTTCTTCCTGGGGAGCCTAATTAAGACTGATAGATAATTCAATAGATGATGCCGGAGCAACTGATTACCTATATGAAGAAATATGACCTTGGATCACTAGACTATACCCAAAAATCAATTCCTGATGGATTAAAGACATCATTTTAAAAGGCCAAAATTTAAAATGTTGAGGAGCATATATGTATGGCCTTGGAGTAGGGAAAGACTTCTTAAACAAGACACATGAATCATTAACCATAAATAATTGATAACTATTATGACATTATAATTAACAATTTCTGTTCATCAGAAGATGCTATAAAGAATAGTAAAAAGACAAGCCACAAACTAAATAATGCATTTACAACATATGGAACAAATAAAAGATGATTATTCAAAACATTTTAAGTCAAACAACAGGGAACAAATTCAAAGTAAGTAAAGAATGCAAGTCATGGAGGAGCATACATAAATGGCCATGAATGTATGAAAAGATTTTCAATGAAAGTATTAATCAGGAAAAATGCAAATTTAAGGCCACAAAGCATCTCTCAAGAAAGGCAATAAAATATAGTAATTGAAAGCAAAGCTAAAACCCTTAGTGGAGTCAAATCATGAGTTCACCACATACTGGCTATCTAATCTTGCTTGCTGTGTTCTATGGTTTTCTCAGACATAAAATAGGGATAATAGCAATCCTTACCTCATAAAATTGCTGTGTTCAATGAAAGAAGTCAAATAAAACATTTAGTACAGTGCTTTAAAAACGGTCAACATGCAAACCACTTTCAAAAATAATCCTCAGTCTACTCATGGATCCCATTTGTTGTTTTTGTGTGATTTCCACTCAAACCCAACTCTTAATGACCCTATGACAGAGTAGAACTGCCCCCATAGGGTTTCCTCGACTATAAGCTTTACTGGAGTCTTGGGATGGCACTGTGGGTTAATGTGCAAAGTCATTTGAATCACAAAGTGAGCAGTTCAAGCTCACCAGCCATTCCTCAGAAATCCTATTCAGAGTCACCATAGGTCATTACCAACCTAATGGCACTTAAAAACAACAGTAAGGATCTTTATTGAAGCAGATTTTCAGGTCTTTCTGCCATTTGTGGGAGCTGTTGGTGGGTCAGACCACTGATGTATAGGCTCATAGCTGAGCACTTGATCATTGTGCCACCAAGAATTCTTCACAAATCCAATTATTGGTACTCCATGGTACTTAGCGTAGTGGTTACGAATCGGGCTGCGAACCATAAGGTCAGCAGTTCGAAACTACCAACTGCTCCGCGGGAGAAAGATGAGGCTTTCTACTCCGGTAAGGATTTACACCCTCGGAAACCCTGTACAGGGTCGCTATGGGTCGGAACCGACTCGAAGGCACTTAACAACAACAACAACAACAATGGTACTTAAGTACAACATGAACTCAACTTTGCAGGTCTTTATTCCGTGTGACCCAAAATAATGTCTTAAGGCAAACCATGAGTTACCCAGACAGGAAGGAGCAGTTTCCGAAAGCAGTGGGTGTTCTTTTGTTGCAGGCTTAAATGCAGAAGAATATATTTGCTTTATAGAATCCATTATGATCAAAGATGATTAAATGATGTCTGAAAATGAATTTTGTACATCCACTCCTCACTTTTCACCATGGTTAAATTCCAAAAAGCAGATTGTTATGTGAAAATTGGTGCCATGAAAAAATGAGGGATGACTGTTTCTGGTCACAAAATGTAGAGTAATTTGTTATATAACTGCCATATTTCATCATTATCTAACTTCTAAACCACTGAGAATCATGCCCCAGCCAAGTTGACACATAGCCTTAACCATAACAACATGCATCGCTCTCACCCAGCACCTCAGTGCCTGTTCATGCTGCTATTGCATGCCACAGAGTTGGTTCTGACTCATAACTATCTTCTTTAGAATTTCTGAGAAGTCAATGGTGAGTTTGAACCATTGACCTTGTAGTTAGCAGTCCAGTGCTTATCCTACAGCACCACACCAGGAGTTGTTGTTGTTAAGTGCCATCCAGTCAGTTTCAATTCATAGTCACACTGTATAGGGTTTCCGAGGACAGGCTAGTGAGTTTGAACTACCAATCTTGCAATTCAAACTGACCTTGGGTCCAGTGCATTACCATGCAGCACCACACCAGAACTTGAATCTCAGAACTGCTGTTTTGGGGTTATAACAGAAGTCCTGGGGAGAGTCTAGAATTCAGAATTTCACATCAGTGTTTATCCCTTGCATCCGCACAGGGAGGAGCTCCCAGGTAGTAGTAGTCATGACCAGTTCATCCCATGGGGTGGGGGGCAACACTTAAGACCTTCCCTAGCAGGTGGTGGCCATGCCAAAAACATAACAGAACTCTGATGATCTTCAAAGGACCTAGAATGGAGTCTCCAAAGGTCTTAGCTGATCTCTAAAGGACTTAGATTATACTCATGATTGGAGAAAATTCTGTTGGTGATATTCCTATGGTCATAAAAACCCTCAACACCAAAGGATTCCTGTGAAAGGGATAAGTACTGGACTGATGGCTCTGGATTCGAGCTCTACCTTGTATTAGGATATTTTGTGGCCACTTTCCATGGCAGCCCCCAATAGAGGTGACAGAGAGTCACCAGCAGCAAAGTGTGTGTGTCTTATTGAAAGTGGCAGCCTGGATCTGAAGCAGTTTATAAAGTGGCGGTCCATATCTCTTTAGAAATGATCATCATAACTATGGTAATGCTTATGTAACTGTTATGACATGCCCGCATAGTTGGTAGCACTTCACACACATAAATTCATTTACTTCTCTTTACAATTCTATAAAGTATGTGTATCCACATTTGACTTATAAAGAAACTAAGGCACAGAGAGATAAGTATTTATCCAACATTGCACACCAACAAGCAGCATGGCTGAGATTTAAGTCCACAGAATCTGACATGAGATACCAGAGTCACAATACTTCTACCCTCCACTTCCAGGTGACTGGGTGATGAGGGAAGTGGGGAGGCTCATTTTACATGTACTTGTTGAGAGCATAGGGATCTGGAGTGATCCTGTGGGTTAATGGGCTGGACTGCAAAGTCAGTTTGAACTGCAGGTAGGTGGTTCAAGCTCACCAACTGTTCTTTGGAAACCCTATACAGGTTTGCTATGGGTCTGAACTGACTTGATGACACTTAACAACAACAACATCTTTATGTGGCATGAACATGGCTTATTTACCAAAATTGTAAAAATTCAATTCAATGTAATAAGTATGTATTTTCAACCAAGTGGGGAAACAATCAGCAAGACCAGATCCTGCTCTCTGATGATTCAGGACACAGTCGACAGTCCGGATCATGTGACTCAGGATTCAGAACAAGTAGATGTTTGGCAAAGAGTGGACTACCTGAAGACCTGCATGGACAAGTCAGCCAATCCCAGATGTTCACCTCAGTATCAATACTCAGTATCATTTCTACTATGCTTTTCCTTTCCTCATCTGCTTCTCCCAGGCTTCTTTTCTCGCCACAATGTCCTTTATGTGTGGTGTCTTCTCAGTTCTTACCCCCAGGAGACTTTCCTACTTGCTTTGACTCTGAACTTCTTACCATGACTTAAGTGACTCATTACAGCCCCCCATTGTCTCCTCTGACCTCCCTGTGCCCTGTCATACCTGCCTCCTGGACCATCCTCAGCTCAGGGTCTTTGCCAGGAGCATTCTTGCCCCAGTTAGCACATGCTCACTTCTTTCAGGCTTCTGCTCAAATGTTATCAAATCAAGGGATATCATGAAAAACTATGAAAAAATAACTAAAACAAATTCAGTGTTGTCTGACTCATGGAAAACATGTTACAGAGTAGAATTGCTCCATAGGGTTTTCTTAGCTGTGATCTTTATGGAAACAAATCACCAGGACTTTCTTCCAATGTGCTGCTGGGTGGGTTTGAACTGCCAACCTCTAGGTTAGCTATTGTGGTTAAGTGCTGTCAAGTTGGTTCTGATTCATAGTGGCCCTTTATAGGTTTTCTGAGGAGCAGCTAGTGGGTTTGAATCAACAATCTCATGGTTAGTAGTCCAGTGATTATGTTACAGCACCATACCCAGGACCAGGTCAGTAGTCAACTGAAATCTAATCATGCTGCATAGGAAACTGGGAACATCATATCTCCTATTACAGCAAGACACTCGCACATGTCCCTCTCTGTTTCTGTCTTTTCTTTCATCTGTTTCAGAGCACTTTTAATTGTCATTTGTCTCTACTTTTTATTGTCTTCTTCCACCCACCAGAATGTAAGCCCCATGAGGGTAGGGACTTTGCTCTATCACTATTTTAAATCAAGGTTCTAGACAGTGCTTAATAAAGTTATTAAAAGTGCTAGCAGTTAACTGAATAAGGCTGGGACTCACTGGACAAATGAATACATTGCATATCGGCTCCTTGACAGACCATTACTAAATCAAACACTCTGGATCTTAGATCCCTAGAGGGAATAACATGATGTCCATTCTATTTTCTATCCATGGGAGAGGGTTACAGCTACATCCAAGGTCAGGAATACTCTGTCTAGCTCAGGTTGTCTAGGAAGAAAGAACAAAGGAAGTGACCTGCCTAGAGAAAACATATTTCTGTCCCACTTGAGAGATGTTATTTCAATATTGTTGCTGTTAATTATTGTGGAATCAGTTACTGGTGTGTGCTGAGGTATAAGCACTTGACCACAAGGTCAGATTTAGCCTCAAGTTTGGCAGCTCAAACTCACCAGCCACCCTTCAGAAATCCTATACATGTTCGCAATGAGTTGGAACTGATTTGATGGCATTTAACAACAACAACAATATGCAATAGAGTGAAATTGCCTGGTCCTTCATTATCCTGACAATTGTTGCTATGTTTAAGTCCATTGTTTCAGCCACTGTGTCAATCCATCTAGTTGAGTGTCTCCCTCCTTTTCAGTGGGACTGACTTTATCACACATGATGTCTTTCTCCAGAAGCTAGTCTCTCCTGAAAATGTGTCCAAAGGTTGTGAAATGAAGTCTCATCAGCCTCTCTTCTAAGAAGTGTTCTGGCTGTACATATTTCAAGACAGATTTGTTAATTTTCTGGTAGGTAGTCCATGATATGTTTAATAATTTTTGCCAACACCATAATTCAAATGCATCAATTCTTCTTTAGTCTTCCTTATTCATTGTCCAGTTTTCAAATGCATAATTGATAATACCATGACTTGGGTCAGGCACACCTTAGTCCTCCAAGTGAAATATCTGCTTTTTAAACACCTTAAAGAGTTCTTCAGCAACATATTTGTTCCTCAATTGGCTTCTTGACAACTGTCCATGAGTGTTGATTGTGGATCCAAGTAAAATGAAGTTCTTGACAACTTCAATCATTCTTAGTTTACTATGATATTACTTAGTGACTGAGCTGTGATCATTTTGTTGTTGTTGTTAAAGTGTAATCCATACTGAAGGGTTTGATCCTCATCAGTAAGTGCTGCAAGTCTTCATTTTTTGAGGAAGCCAAGGTTGTGTCCTCTACATATCACAGGTTATTAATGAGTCTTCTTCTAATCTTCTTTGTAAAGTCCAGCTTCTCAGATTCTTGCTAAAAATACAGATTGAATAAGGACAGAGAATGGATACAATCCTGATGAACACCTTTTGTGGTTTAAAACATGCAATATCTCTTTATTCTGCTTGAGTGAATGCCATAGCATCTGTTGTTGCTGGTAAGTGTCATCAAGTCTGTTTCAACTCATAGCAAACCTGTACAGAAGCAACTTGTGGGTTTGAACCACTGACCTTGTGGTTACCAGTCCAGTGCTTACTTATTTTACAGTACCGCATCAGGATCCACCAAAGTATCTAAATGGGATTAAAAAATGCTGGGAGAAAATGGAGTTATGTTTTCTGACAACTGGGGGATAAAGATGCAGTCAAACTGGAAGTTATATATTTGCTAAACAGAAATGCAGTTCAAGGAGAGGGGGAAAATAAGCCAGACAAGTCTCAGAAGATCAGCACAAATAAGAGAATTTAAATCAGAAACTAGAAAATTTGGAAGAGAAAGCTTTAACATTATTTAGTAATTTTGAGAGCTGGCCATTTGAAGAACCCAACAAAATATAAAATTTACAAAAATTTAATTAAGGAAATATGTTATTTGTTGTTAAGTGCCATCGAGTAAATTCTGACCCATGGTGACCCTGTATAGGGTTTCCTAGGAGCAGCTGGTGATCTTGAACCACCAATCTTGCAGTTCAAATGGCTTTGCTGTCTGGCACATTAACCTACAACACCACAATAAACTCGGAAATAAGGCATGCACATAATGATAAAAAATAATTATAACTGGGATAATATTATACACAATTGTGGGCTAGTAAATTTCATCAATAGGCAAAAATGCAATACCTGGTGAAAATAATAAATAAGAGAAAACAGCCCAGACTGGGCCAATGATCATGAAAGAAGTAAGAAAATATTGTCCATGAACCATCCTAGAGCTGACTCAGGGCTGTATAACTTCACTGGTGGATGTATTTTCGATTTCACAAAACAGATCATTTTCATGCTATAAATGCTATATATAGCAGAATATAGAAGATAGAGGACTATGCAATATATTTTGTAAAGCAATTCTATTAATCAAAGTTGACAAAAATAGCATACAAATGGATTTGTCAGCATCTACAAAAATATAATGATGGGGAGGCTTTTTAAGCCTAATGGCAAAGCAAGAAGTCATAAAGAACAAGATGGATAGGTATACTTAAGTAAAAGTCCACAACCCCCTCCTAGCAGAAAATGCCATGGGTAAATGGGAATGGAAATAGCAAGCCAACAAACACTGGCAAGAACTATAACTAATGACTCGCTTTTGACATATTAAAGCAAACTTAAACAATTAAAGAAACATTAAATAACCATAATATAAAAAGAATATTAGGATATAATCTATATAAAAATCACAAATAGACAATAAAGCGTGGAAAATAAAAAGAGTTCAAACTTACTAGGAGGCAAAAACATTAACAAGTGAAAAAAAGGATACCATATTTTTTTACTTATTAAATTGGCAATGAGGTAATGGTTCTCTGCCATGGGCAAAACCATGCACTTATAATGGAAATATAAATTGATGTAATGTTTTTGGAAAATGATATGACATTTAGCAAGTATTTTAAGTGTGTTCATATTTCCTTTGACGAAGCAATTCCACGGCTAGGAAACTCTGCTAAAGAAATGATCAAAGTTGAATGGTGGATTGTATGTCCATGGGAATTTCTTCCCTAGCTTGGTCCATCTCACCTGGCTTCCCCTTTGGGTTTTCTTTCCTGTCCTCTAGTTGACTCATCTTCCTATTCCTCATCTCTCCATATTTGGTCTGCACTCCACCTCTAAGGAATCTTTCATTGTCTCATTGTCTTATAAGCCACCTACACCCTTTTGACTTCCAGGTGTATGTGTCCAGTTCCAGCTTCTCTGCTTGTATACCCAACTGTCTACTAGAAACTCTAATTTAATTAAGCATCTCCAAATTAAAGTTTCAAGTCAAACTCCTCAACCCTCTCCCTAACCTGCCTCTCCCCAGATCTTACCCATTTTTCAGACAAAGACTTGTAAACCATCGATTCTGCTCTTGTACTTATACTTCACCTTCAGTTCACTCATGGTTCCACACTACTCTCCATCCAAAATAAATAAGTCATAATAAGGAAATTCATTAAAATGTTACAGTGATTATAGTTGTGCCATGGTTTAAGAGATGAGTGGTTATCATTTATACATTTGGATGATGCTTCAGATTACATTACAAGAAGCATGTATTGATGCTTTGCCAAAAGTATGGGACGTGAGGAATGGGGGCCTGGGACTTTCCTTTAGCACAAGGAAACTTATAGCATGGTCATTAGCACTCACAACAACCCTTATTGACTAGATTGCCTTTACAAAGGATAAACTGGAACAGAAGAAACTCTCGCTGATGCTTGACAAATGAAACATGTAAATGAGTGTGGGAATGAAAGAATAAAATAATCAAAAGCGAGTCTATTCTGACTCTGCAATGGATGACAACCCAGAAAACAAGCAGAAGCAGAATCCAGCAAACACAGGCTTGTGCCTCCATCCCCATTTTGACTGACCTCCCTGTGTCTCACAATCAGCATTTGCGCAAATCCCTGTTCACAAAGAGGCAACAAATGACTGTGACCTTTGCTGAGCCAAGCCCCTTGTAGTTAAAAATAGAGTGAGCCTAGGGCTGAAAACACAGAAGCCTTCTGTGCCAGATAGGCACCTTCAGAAGGAGGTGAAGGAGGGGCATGGGGGAGAGACTGAGACCCTGAATCCTGTCCCATGAGACAGGGTGTTAGATGCTGAACAAGTTTTAAAAAATATTCTCTGTGCAGAGAGGAAAGAGGGAAAGGTAAGCAGAGAAAATTGTACTTTTGAGAGGCAAGGGCAGACTGAGGCTATCAACTTACTAAAAGGGGTTGAGGGTGTTTGAGGAGCCAAATATTGGTTGCTTTCCAAGGAGTAAGGTTATGAGCAAAGGTGGTCAGCCAGAGTCATCCATCACTGGCTTCCCTTGGATCATTTGCTGCTGGTCCAGTTTGTTCTGATAGCAATATGGAAATAAAGACTAACTGAGCAGAATTAGAAAGATGGAAAAAGGAAGGGAAAATGGAAAGAGAAGTCAGGCAGAGAGGCAGAAAAAATCGAAGATTCAAGAAAACAAACTACCATAGTACTTAAAATGGAAGCAAACACGGCAAGTCGTGTACATGGAGCCCCACCTGGTCACTAGGAGAAACTTACTGCAGAAGAAGTAGTACCAAATGACATATACTCTGAAGTGAATTATATTCCACCCAAATATCTGTGAAATTCTAACTCCTATTCCTGAAAGTGGAGTGATGCCATAGGATATGCACCAGACTGTGAACCACAAGTTTGGTAGTGCAGTAGACAGATGAGGTATTCTGGTCCCACAAAGATTTAAAGTCTCTGAAATCCTATACAGGGTTCTGTCTGTATGTAGGAGTCTTGGTGTGGTGCTGTAGGATAAGCATTTTACCACAAGGTCGGTTTGAATCACAAGGTCGGAAGTTCAAATTCACCAGCTGCTCCTCAGAAATCCTATACAGGGTTGCTATGAGTTGGTACCAACTTGATGGCACAAAACAACAACAACAATGAGTTGGAACCAACTCAACAGCATTTAACAACAACAATAGCATCTGTATGCAGAGTCCTTGTGTGGTACTGTAGTGTAAGTACTGGTCAACTAACAGCAAGGTTGGCAGTTGAAACCCACCAACTGCTCCTCAGAAACCTTATATAAGGTTGCTAAGAGTTTTTTATTTTCTATCTATAGATACATTATATTTTGGAATAGGATTTTTTTTTATGTTGGTATAAGCAGTCATATTGCACTTTGTTGTCAGTTGTTGTCAGGTGCCATTGAGTCGGAACCAACTCATAACGACCCCATGTACAGCAGAACGAAAAAATGTCCATTCCTGGGCCAACCTCAATACCGCTGCCACACTTGACGCCATCAATGATGCCACCTGGCTGATTCATCTCGTTGGGGGTCTTCCTCTTTTTCTCTGACCCTCCACCTTACCCGGCATGATATCCTTCTCCAGCGACTGTTCCCTCCTAACAACATATCCAAAGTATGAGAGACGAAGCTTAGCCATCCTGACCTCCAAGGAACACTCTGGCTACACCTCTTCGAAAACAGATCTATTGGTTCTTTTGGCAGTCCATGGCACTTTCAGTATTCTCCTCCAACACCACAACTCAAAGGCATCAATTCTTCTACGATCTTCCTT
>NW_006408622.1:1189053-1200353 GCF_000296735.1 Chrysochloris asiatica
GTACATTCCATGTTCCGATTTTCAATGGATGTTTACAGCTATTTCTCTTCATTTTGAGTTATGGCCCATCAGCAAATTAAGGTTCTGTGTGCTTTTCTCCCCCGAGCTTAACTCTATTCACATCATCATGGTCAACTCTACTTTGAGGAGGTACTTTTTTCACCAGTCACATTCTGAGTGCCTTCCCACCTTCCGGTTCTGTATCTGACAGTGTTTCTCTGCTATTCATAGAATTTTCAGTGACTAGCGATTTGGAAGTAGTTCGTCACTCTTTCTTCCTAGTCTGTCTTTGTCTGGAAGCTCATATGAAACCTGTCCACCATGGGTGACCCTGCTGGTTATTTAAAATATCGGTGGAAAAGCCCTCAGAATCACAGCAACTCAAACCACCACAGCATGACAAACAGACGAGGGGTGACCATTTGGTTTTATGTGGATACTGTCTCTTTAAATTTCTGTATCAATCTTGATACAATCCTGATATAATCAAGATATAATAAAGATGTTCTCTCCTGATACCATCAATCTTGATACAATCAATACATGCTCTCCCAAGATGGCGGCTCCTGGAACAGCTGAGTGTCTTGATCCATAAAACAATGGTTTTCTGGATTCTCCTGCAAATTCCACAGCTGTAAATCCTCTGATCCTCTAAACATACCTTTATATTTGTTCCAGAGTTCCAACACCATCTCCTGAGCCCTCTTGACCCGGTATTCCGTGTTATTGACTTAGCTCCTAACTCCATGTCTACCTGATCTGCCATCTTGAAGGTGCAAGGCCTGGTAGTGTAGTGGTTAAGAATTTGGCTACAAACCCCGTGGTCAGCACCTTGAGTCCACCAGGCCCTCCATGGGAGAGAGATGAGGCTTTCTGCTTCTTATATTTAAAACGGCCTTGGAGTCTGGCACATTAACCCACAGCACCACACCAGGACTCCAGATCTTGATCGCTGCTTCGAAGACCTCGCTGCTTTGAAGACCTTGCTGCTTCAAAGATCTCACTTTGAAACAATTTGCCCCCCGTGGAAGTGGTAGTGGTGTGCTGTGGAGTCAGTTCCGATTCATAGTGACCCTGTACAGGGTTTCTGAGGCTATAAATCTTTACAGGAGCAGAAAGTCTCATCTTTTTCCCACAGAACAGCTGGGGCTTTCGAATTTCTGACCTTGAGGTTAGCAGCCCAATTCATAACCACTACGCTACCAGAGTTCCTGATACAACCCCTACTTGCAATAATTATCCATCACAACCACCTTCATTTGCTGCATACGTGCCTTTTAAGTCATTGAAAAGGCTTCAAAGTTTCCCAGAAAGATGGCAGACTAAGCAGACAAACTGGTAAGACCCCCCACCCCCTACAACAAAGACTTGAGAATACATAAAGCAGATAAGGAAGGTAATTCTGTAACTCTGACCTTCCAAGGAAATCATAAAGAAGTGGACTGAATGCTTGTTAGAAGTAGCAGCTGAATGAAAACAGTGAAGAAGAGGGAAAACAGAATAGTGAATTATCAGGCTGTCTGACACAGCACTGCCATTTTGAATTTTCACAAGTTCCATTCCAATTACAACATCAACCTCACAATCAGCTCTCCCAAGTCTGTGCTGGAGTCCATATTGGTAATTGGAAAACAAGTGCAATCTTCCAGTGATTCTCTACAACCCTCTGCTAATCCAGACTGTGACCAGCTTCTGAATCCACCCACTGGAGGCTGGTGACATTCCCTCTTGGAGATGCTGCCAGGTACACACCATATGAGCCCTCAGAATGTGTAGTGCCAGGATAGGCACACTGCCCCACTTTTTTGGTTTCTGTTGTTAAGTACCATCGGTTTTGTTTCTACTCATATCTACCCAGTATAGTGTTTCAGAGGAGCAGCTGGTGCTCCTTTGCCTTTAGCAGTCTAGTGCTTTCCCTTCTACCTATTTTCTTTACTATTCATTTTTTCTTTAATATATTTTTATTTTCCTATTTTCTTTGTTTCCACTTCCCTATTTTATTTATCCCCTCTTGGTGATTTTACCTTTAAATTTATTCATTATTTAATTTTTGTTGCTTTTTCTCTCCCTCTTTTCTTTTGCCCAATGTGGTGGAATATAGTAAATGTGCCGACACTGTACAGCCACACCCACACCTTCTACATCTCCACTGCAAAAGAAAAACAAAACAAAATGGCACCAATGTGTCTTTCCATAGTACTCAGCTGGGTTCAATAATCCATAGCATTGGCTACAAAGGACTCAGATACCATACTCAGTTACAGATTTATTAGTTAATAGGTTAGAATACAGGGTGAGAAAAAGCTCAGGGCATGATTCTTCCAGTCAGAACAACCTCTTCTCAGTTGTATCCCTCTCTCTCAGTCTAGAGACTGACCTCTCTCTAGTCCTCGGCCCTTTGGCCTGATCTCTGCCCTAGTTGACAAGGTTAAAAGTTCTTTTAATGCTACTGATAAATCACCAAAGCACACTCCACTCTACTATAAAGGCAAAAAGGTCTAGCTGTGTGTCAGCAAACTTAGCTCCCCAATTAAGTGATTAGATACCCTACTCCACAGGTAAGCTTCCTGCAAATAAAGGCACTCAACTTTACTTCCTTCAAGGTCTGTAGGAAGCCCACTGCTCTTCCTTTTAATTGTGCTGTTGCTACTCCTATGCCATACCACTGATACCACTCTAGTATAATAGCATTCTCTCCCTGGGATGAGAAGGTTCAAGTGCACAGGGGTCTTGGGGTCCAAAGACTGCCCTCAACTCCAAGTTCTTCTTCTTTGATGCCAGTGAGCATCTCCCTCTGTTTCTAGACATTTTATTCCCATGTTAGAGTTCCACGTTTTTATGGTTAATCCTGTTAATAATCACTCAAAACGGAATCATATAATCCATAATCATCTTCATCTAGCTCTCTGAACCAGACCCATCAGGAAAAAGTCATTTGATGCGCGATTACAAAGACCATAACCAGAAGAGACATTACATTCACGACACCATATCCACCCATTAGAAGGATGTCAGCATCCACTCCTGCACCAACTGATCAATGATAGATGACAGCCAACACCAGTCCAACCACCCTTAACTGCTCAAAAGTTACAACAGAGAGTGGTGCACATACTCCCATTGTCTATCAATGCCTTAGTATATGGGTCAGTGAGTCGCTGTTCTGTCAAGCTAGCAAACAAAGTAGTATGTAGACACTATTCACTCAGATATATTAAAGCAAAACAAAGGGGGGAAAATACCTAGCTAATACAATCCAACATAAATTTCTAATTAAATATTAATAGAATGACACTACAATGACTCAGTGACAACTTAAATTCACACAAAGAAAAAAGGGAGATAGTTCAAACATATGACCAAATGACAGTCATAAAGATTTCCTGAAAATTAAATGACATTAGAAGTGCCTGGTGAGGAATTCAAAACAATGATATTTAGGTACCTTCAACAGACTTAGAGAAAGACAAGGAAAACACAGACAAATCCAAGGAAAATGCACAAAAGTCTAAGAGAATTTGGGAAAGCACTACAAGAACAAACTGTTCAAATAAATGAACAATTGGGAAGTGTTCCAAAACAGCCAGTAGACAGTCCAAAGATTAATTGTATAAATTCAGAGAAATGAAAATGTATTGAAACGGTAAAGAGGTAGGAATGAATCATGGGAAGAAAGAATTAGTGAAACTGAGGATTGCAAAAATTCCTAATTATTAGAGGAAAAATTATAAAAAATAGAATAATAACAACAACAAAACGAGAAAAGCCTAAGACTCATATGGAACACCATAAAGTGGAATCACTTAGATTTAAAATTCAGGATTTAAGAGAAAGAGGACAAACAAGAGGAACAACAACAACAACAAAATAAAGAGAAATGAACTGAAGATTTGTTGAAAGAAAAATCTCCTAATATAAAATATGACAAGTTGTGAATTCATGAAATTCACTGAACACAAAACAGGATAGAGATCAAAGAAAATTACTAAGACTACAATAGTCAAATTTTTCAAAGCCAAAGACAAAATAAAATTATCCTGAAAGCAACTCAGGAAAAATGGAAACTAACTACAAAGGAAAGCCAATAAAACTAAGCTCAGATTTCTCAACAGAAAACATAAAGGCAAGAAAGCAATGGGATGACATCTAGAAAACTCTTAAGGAAAAAAGTTGCCAATCAAAAATTAATTACAATTAACTCTGCTAACATCCGCAGCTAAATTATGTCATCTTATCAGTATTTTCTCCCACCTTCTCTTACCCAGACCTATCAGGAAAAGAGTTGTTTGGTTGGAATTACAAAGACTAAAACTAAAAGAGATATATTAAATAATTCATTACACCACAAGATCTTTCTCCCCAGGAGCCACTGGGGTTAGAACCAGAAACTTTGAGGTTAGTAGCTGAGCCCTTAACCTGTGTGCCACCAAGGACTATTTTCTTATGTTAATGAGTTTGTATCAGTGTAGGCTGTGTCCTACAAAAGAGCAGATTAAAGACAGACATGGCACAGGGAGGGGAAACAGACAATCTAATGATGCTAGAGACAGATGACTCTCCAAGTCTAGGAACTCGATGGATTTCCAGCTACTTATTAGAAGCTGAAATAGACAAGGAAGGACTTCCTTTCAGAGCCACACCCTAAATTTGGATCTCAAGTCACCTGAACTGTGAGAAAATATATTGCTGTTCCTTAAAGCCATCCACTTGTAGTTATTTCTCTTATAGCAACACTAGGAACCTACATCCAGCCCCTATTTCCCAGACGTCATGTTCAAAGCCCTCCCACAAGCATGACTTCAGGATTGGATGGGATTTCCTAACCCATGTTTCACATGAGAACTAAGGATCTGGAGAAGGAAGATAGATCACATAATTGTATGGGGCAGAGTCAGCATCTAACACTGCATCAGAAACTCAGGTAGGCAGAAGAAGAGGGAGACGCAGCTCCTGTCAGGACAGAAATGAGCTATAAAGACCAGGAGTCTTTCTAAAGCTGCTCTGAGACAGGGAACGTTCTGGCCTCCCATCATGGTGTGCATTGGCCATCTGGGCAGACCTAAAGGCTTGATACCTTTGTACCCCTGGGCAGCTAGGCAGAGTTCTCTGCAGCCAGTGCCCTCACATTGCCACAGCAGCTCACCATTTGGAAGGTGCTCTGTGCAGACACCTAAAAGTCATTATCTCAAAACACCAAACCAGCCAGTTAGAGAGAGCTCTGGAAAGTACCCGAACAGCTGAGCTTGCTGTTTTGATGAAATGCATTTGACAGAAAAACAGGCCGCCCCCAGTAGTATGTACCAAAGCAAAAGATTCATGAATATGCATAAAGCCCTCTTTCTAGAGACAATTGCCGCAGCAGTTATTGGAGCAGAACAGGCTGGATGGGAAGACAGTTCATCCCGCATATCCTTCTGTTTCTCTGTAGGGAGTTTGTAGAAGGGTAGGATCATTTCCTGAGTCTGCAGGGCCTGGTCTTCAGAGCTGACAAGACTCACAGAGGTCCTCTGAATTCCATCATGGCACCACCCACATGGATGAAAAGTAGGAAGGAGACCCCTGAGTGTAGAAGTGGTTTGCCTTGGTCACACAAAATATCCTGCTAAGGCCAGAGGCTCCTGTGAAAGGCTGGTGCCTCCCACACTGCAGGCCACTGGGAGAGGACATAAAAGTAGACCAGCATTCTGAGCAAGTTCACAGGACAGCTTGGCAGTCATTCACAAGCCCTTAGAAGGGAAGGCTGGGGTGAGGAACCAGTGCAGACCTAGGCATGGAACCCCTGTGGACAAGCTTTGATAGGGCTCTCATTTTGCACCTCCCTCTATGCTCCTGATATGGCGCTGTGGGGTTAATGTGCTGGACTGCAAAGTTGGTTTGAACCACAAGGTCGGTGGTTCAAGCTCATCAACAGCTCCTCAGAAACCCAGTTGCTATGGGTTGGAACTGACTTGAAGGCACTTAACAGAAACCACAAGTGCTCCTTCAGTTTCCACCCTCCTCAGCACAGTGTTTTCAGCACAGAGGAATGAATAGTGCTAACAAATACAGTCATGTTACATTATGAGTATGTTTCCCTTCCCAGTGTACTTTGACTTTTAAGCAGAGGAGCCAAGAAAGGACAGTACTTGATACAAGGACAAAGACTGACAAGGGGTATGGAGATCAGGCACCGTACACACCATACAAATCACACTGAGGGCAGTGGTGGCACAGTGGTAGATGTCTTATTTTCTCTGAAGTATGTTGTTGTTATGTGCCATTCAATCACGTTTCTTAGGCGATACATTTTTGTAGGAACAGAAAGCTTCAACATTCTTCCATGGAGCAACCAGTGGGCTTGAACCAGCAAACCTGATGGTTTTCAGTCTGTGTTTATTGCACAAAACTACTGTGCTACCTGTATGCTGAGCAAATAATCTGAGAAGCTGAGTAATATGAAGAAAAATGTGGCATCGGGATTGGAGGAAGATTCATTAACAGCCTGCGATATACAGATGATAAAACTTTGCTTGCTGAAAGTGAAGAGGACTTAAAATACTTACTGATGAAGATCAAAGAGCACAGCCTTTGGTATAGATTGCATATCAATGTAAAGAAAACAAAAATCCTCACTACTGGACTAATAAAAAACATTCTTATCAATGTGAAAATGAGAAAAGATTGATGTTGTCAAAGACTTTATTTTCCTTTGATCAACAATCAACACTCATGGAAGCAGCAGTCAAGAAATCAAATGACCTATTGCATTGGGCAAATCTGCTGCACAATTTGCCCAATGCAATATGTCATTTGATTTATTGACTGTTTTAAAGTGTTGAAGAGCAAAGATGTCAGTTTGAGGACAAAGATACACCTGACCCAAGCCATATGATTTTCAATAACCTCATATGCATGTGAAAGTTCGACAATGAATAAGGAAGGTCATAGAAAAATTGATGCATTTGAGTTATGGTGTTGGAGGAGAATATTGAAAGTACCATGGGATGCCAAAAGAACAAACAGATCTGTGTTGGAAGAGGTACAGCCAGAGTGCTCCTTCAAGGCCAGGATGGCCAGACTTCGTCTTTCATACTTCAGAGGTATTTTCAGGAGGAACCAGTCACTGGAGAAGGATATCATGTTTGGTAAGGTGGGGGGCGGGGGAGGGATCAGAGAAAAAGAGGAAGACCCCCAGCTAGATAGACTGGCAAAGTGGCAGCATCAATGGGCTCAAGTGTGTCAACAATTGAGGTTAGCCCAGGACTGGGCAGTGTTTCATTGTTAAGCATAGGGTCGCTATGAGTCAGTACTGACTCGTTGGCACCTAACAACAACAGCTACTGTGGTCCCAGTAGATAGATGTCTTGCTTTCTCTGTAGGATGCCTAGGTTCAATTCCAAGCCAAGACACCTCATACACAGCCATCACCTATTGGTCAGTGGAGGCATATATGTTGCAATAGTACTGAAAAGATTTCAATGGGGCTTCCAGAGTAAGAGAGACTAGATGAAAAGATCTGGTGATCCACTTCCAAAATTCAGCCAGTGAAACCCCTGTGGATCACAATGGCCTGGTCCCATTGAGACTGGAGTCACCCTGAGTCAGGGCTCACCTTCACATGCACCACATGCACCTCAATTTCACCCAACAGAACCATGGTAGGAGCTGCAGTTCTGTCAGCAGGATAGAGGCAGGCAGTCACTCATTTTTCAAAGAATGTCAAGTAGGCTTGGCTCACTAGATCCAGTGGATGTCAACCTCTGCTCTGAAACCTCAGACGATGCTGGTCAGGCAAGACAACTGTCAAGTGCTCTCTTGTCATGGCACTCATGTTGAAGAGGAAAACGAAAAGGCTTCTTTTTGAAAGACTGGGCAGGTTCGAAGTCATTGAAAACAGTAGCCCTGCTTTCTTCCTGCTCTTGGGAGGACCTGATATAGATGGCTGGCTAAAAGACTGAGTCATGCTGAGCACAATGGCCACTCATTTTCTGAATCTGCTGTGAAGTGTAAATCCAAGCTCTCTTTCCCAGAGCAAATGGTGCTGTACAAACCCGACAACAGAAACCACCTGGAGTTTGCAGGCTTTTAGGAATCAGAGCAGACATGTGGCAAGTGTTGTGAAGCTGTTTGGTTCATGGCATGCTACAGACCTAAGGGTGAACCCCAGTTATGCTACTCTGGATAATTTGTCATGTCTCTGAACTTCAGTTTCCTCTTTTGTAAGATGGAAGTTAAGAATCACATCACAGAGTTACTTCTTTGTGGGGGTGGCTGTAAGATGTCATCACTCTTGTTGAACTAGACATTGGACATACAAAAATGAAATATCTTCAAGAAACTCAGAGACCTCTGGAGGAGAGAAACCAATAAATGATGGTGGTGGTGGTTTTATACCACTGAGTCAGTTCTAACTCATAATAACTGTAAATCTTTATAGCAGCAGAAAGCCTCATCTTTCTCCAGTAGAGCAGCTGGTAGATTCAAGCTACTGACCTTGCACTTAACAGCCCAGTTCATAATCTACTATGCTGAGCTCCTTAACCAACAAGTGTTGTTGTTGTTGTTGTTGTTGTTAAGTGCCATCAAGTTGGTTCTGACTCATAGTAACCCTGTATAAGGTTTCTGAGGAGCAATTGGTGGATTTGAACCACTAACCTTCAGTTCAAACTGACCTTTCAGCCCAGTGCTTATCACTCAGTGCCACACCAAGATTCCTAACCAGAAAATAGTAGACTAGTATCTTCCACATCACTGGATCTGCTTAGAAGATCAGAATCTGGGGGTCCAAGGCAGAGTCAGAATCTGCATTTAAGCACATCCTCAGGTAATTTGTAAAATACATGAACATCTGGGAAGCTCTGTTTCCTGGGCCCCTAAGACTGTCTATTGCAGAGAGCCCTAGGAAATGACCTATGGTAGGTGAGAATGAGGCACTGACTCATCCTGTGCTCACACACTCTATCGGACTTGTCAGTTGTCCTTGTTCCAGCTTCCAAGAAGTTGTCACATCCAATTTGAGCACCATAGGAGAATGTGTGGATCATGTCTATAGCTGTGTTAAACCCTGAGCCAAGAGGAGCTGTCCAGTCCCCAGCACCAGGGAACACATACTCCAGCATCCTTGGGGGCCACCATATTTCCCAGTGGTTTGTTATATAATAAGATAGTGTGAGCCCAGGATGAGTCAATGCTTCATCCTCATGTACCACAAGGTGTTTACCCAGGACCCTCTGCAAATCACCTGGGGATATGCTTAAATGCAGATTCTGATTCAGTAGCTCTGCATTTGGCCCCAAGATTCTGATCTTCTAAGAAGCTTCATCTGGTGCTTATGATACTAGTCTGTAGCCTACATATAAAACAGTTACTGAGCACATCCCATGTGTTAGTGATCTATGCATTGGTATTGTTAAGTGCTGCCAGGTTGCTTCTGACTCATAGCAACCCTGTTTAGGGTTTATGGGGAGTGACTGAGGGTTGGAATCATGCACCTTATGGTTAGCAGTCCAGTGCTTATCCTACAGTGTCATACGACCAATAGTGAATAATTGCCACCAGGACTGACTTTGAGGCTCGGAAATGTAGAAGTAGATGTTTTGTTTTTTTTTACAAAAAGAGGGAGTGATTGATTTTGCAACCCAGGAGTGTAGGTCCCTGGGACCATCAAGTAAGAAGAGCAGAGAGCATGACCCTACCCAGAGAGGCAGTGATGCCAGGGATGGAGACAGAGACGATGATGTAGACAGATGGAGCAGCTGGGGACACTGGACTCAAGGAGGGAGAGGGGCTGTGTGCTGATGGCCGAGGGGGTGGGGCAGGCCTGTAGGATATATTATTTGGGTATTTGATGATGCATGGAGGGGGTTGTAATCATTGCAATGAAACAAAATACGATATGATGAATGTAAAACTGATGTTCTCCCATGTAAACTCACATAATTCACAATAGAAACTTAAAAAAAATAATAATAATAACACAGGGGTAAATATGCACCTTGGAATAATCAACTATTCAAGATCAAAAGGGCAACATATGCCCAAAACCAACAATAAGAAGTCAGGAAGGGACAGAGAAACTGGACAAATGGAAATGTGGGACCCAGGTGGAAAAGGGGGAGAATGCTGACATATTGTAGGAACTGCAATCAATGTTCTGGAACAATCTGTATATGAATTATTGATCAGAAAACTAATTTGCTGTGTAAATTTTCACTTAAAGCACTTAAAAAAAAAAAAAAAAAAAGAATGATGTAGGCTTCTAGGTATATTTTTAATACCTGTGATTTCAGGGCTTTGTGTGTTCAGCTCAAATAACAGAAGGTCAGAACCATTTCCTTTAATCAAACGTGGCTGAATTCAGGGAAAAACCTGTGACCTGAAGGGACCAGGGTCTTGCATCTGGTTAGAGTTTGTGTGACTTGAAAAGTCCAGGCTTTCTCCTATCCTGCACTCACTGTACCCTACCTGTAATGACAACTCCAATACTTCCTTAATGTGATCTTCAAGGTAGTTTTCTATTATCATCTAGCTTAAAGTAGTTCTATCATATTCACTCAAGACCTCCAAAGAGCTTAGCACTCTATGAATTTCTCTTGTTGATTAATTTATTTACCTTGTTATCTTTGTCTTCCCCTAATCTACAGGATACTCATTAATGGCAAGAGACTATGGCTATTTTGTCTCCTGCTATACATGGTGATACCAGCTCTTCCATGGGAGAAAGATGAGGCTTTCTGCTCCCGTAAAGATTTACAGCCTGGGAAATCCCATACAGGGTCTCTATGAGTCGTAACCAACTCCACGGCACATAACGACAACAACAAATACATGGGTAGGGTCACGCTCTCCACTCTTCTCACTTGATGGTCCCAGGGACCTCCGCTCCTGGGATGCAAAATCAATCACTCCCCTCTTTTTGTTAAAAACAAAACAAAACATCTACTTCTACATTTCCGACCCTCACAGTCAGTCCTGGTGGCAATTATTCACTTTTGAACCACAAAAGACTTATCCCCATTTCCTTTCGCCAGCCCAGTCCAAACACATTGGAAATCATTCAGTGGTGCTTCTACCTACCCCTGTCCCATCTGGAACTAGGCTCCCTCTTTTTTTTTTTTAATTTAAGGTTTTTATTGTGGATTGAGTGAAAGTTTACAGGACACATCATCAGTTTCACGTTCAACAATTCATATAACTTGTTTCATTACACTCTGGTAGTGTAGTGGTTACGAATGGGGCTGTGAACCTTAAGGTCAGCGGTTTGAAACTATCAGCTGCTCCGCGGGAGAAAGATGAGGCTTTCTACTCCCGTAAAGATTTAC
>NW_006408622.1:1208603-1210156 GCF_000296735.1 Chrysochloris asiatica
AAGAATACAACCTTGTCGCACACCTTTCTTAATTTTAAAACATTCAGTGTTCTCATGTTCTGTTCGAACAACTGCTTCTTGGTCCAGGTATAGATTCTTCATGAGTACAATTAAGTGTTCCAGAATACTCATACTTCGCAATGTTGTCCATAGCTTGTCATGAGCCACACAATTGAAAGCCTTTGTATAATCAATAAAGCACAAATAAACGTCTTTCTGATATTCTCTGCTTTCAGCCAAAACCCATGGACATCCGCAATGACATCCCTTGTTCCACGACCTCTTCTGAATCTAGCTTGAACCTCTGGAAGTTCTCTGTCAATATATGATTGCAGCCGCCTCTGTATTACCTTTAGTAAAACTTTACTCGCTTGAGATATCAGAGAGATTGTCCAATGATTTCCGCATTCCGTTGGGTCACCTCTCTTTGGAATGGGCACAAATATGGATCTTTTCCAATCAGTCAGCCATAGTTGTCTTCCAAATTTCTTGGCAGAGATGAGTGAGTACCTCCTGTGCTGTGTTACTTTCTTGAAAGATTTCAATTTTTATTCCATCAACTCCTGGTGCCTTGTTCTTTGACAATTCCTTCAATGCACCTTGGACTTCCTCCCTAAGTATCATTGGCTCTTGATCATATGCTACCTCTTGAAACGGTTGAACATTAACCATTTCCTTTTGATACAGTGACTCTGTGTATTCCTTCCATCTTCTCTTGATGCTTTCTGCATCATTCAATAATTTGTCCCGAGAATCCTTCAATAACAAAAGTCGAGGCTTGAATTTTTTCTTTAGTTCCCCCAGCTTGAGAAATGCTGAGTGTGTTCTCCTTTTTGGTTTTCTGATTCCAGATCTTTGCACATTTTATTATAATATTTGGCTTTATCTTCTCGAGCTGATCTATGAAATTTTCTGTTAAGCTCTTGGACCTCCTCATTTCTTCCATTTGCTTTAGTATCTCTACGCTGAAAAGCAATTTTCAGAGTCTCTTCTGACATCCATTTTGACCTTTTCCTTTTTTCTTGTCTCCTTAATGACTTTTTACTTTCTTCACTTATGATGTTCTTGATGTCATCCCACAACTCTTCTGGTCTTCAGTCTTTAATGTACCAAATCTGTTCTTCAGATGATCTCTAAATTCAGGTGGGATATATTCAAGGTCATATTTTGGCTCTCATGGACTTGTTTTTATTTTCTTCAACTTCAGTCTGAATTTGCATATGAGTAATTGGAGGTCTGTTCCACAGTCTGCTCTTGGCCTTGTTTTGACTGATGATATGGAGCTTTTCCATTGTCTCTCTCCACATATGTAGTCATTTTGATTTCATGTTTTCCATCTGGTGAGGTCCATGTGTATAGTTGTCTGTTACGCTGTCTTAAAGAAGGTATTTGAAATGAACAAATCACTGTTTTTGCAGAATTCTATCATGCGTTCTCTAGCATCATTTCTATCACCAAGGCCATATATTCCAACTACTGGTCCTTCCTCTTTTCTCCCAACCTTTGCATTCCAATCACCAGTAATGATCAATACATCTTGATTGCATGTTTGA
>NW_006408622.1:1211783-1213035 GCF_000296735.1 Chrysochloris asiatica
TCTAGGTTCCCTCTTGAAAGCTTGTAAGCCAGTCACTTCTTGCCTTTGTAGTCCCCGCCTCCCCATTTGGGTATCCAATGTCCAAGTTGCCCATCTCTGTCTACTCTATGTGTGGAGGGGTGAGAATGTCACTTGCTGTAAGGATTTGTTCCTTCTTTTGAGTCATTGCATCTGTAGGTATAGGTCAAGTTTATCAGATTGTATCAGCTCACTCTTTTTTTTCCCTCTTCTTTCTTCTCCTGGTTGAGGTCTGATCATCCAGTCATCTGGTACAGGTCACGTGGGTACCATCTGCAAGTATGGGCGTTCTTGTGCACATGCCCTCTCTTCCCATCAGCCGGTAGTTCCACTCTCCACTCAAGTCCTCCGTGGCCACGCCACTGATTCTGGGCCCAAGAGTCCCCAGGTCTCCTCACACTACTTGCCAACCAGGTCCCCAACTGGGTCCACAGAAGCCCACTGAACATTGTAAGGCTTAGTTTGCCACTTCATTGTTGCTTTTACCTCACTTTCCCCTATCGGTGATGCGTGTGGTCACCAATCAGAGCATGTATTTCCATTGAGTCTTAGTCTTGGAAGGGGGTTTGCATTGAGAGGACCCGACCACTTGCCTTAATGTTTCCTAGGGAAGTGATTTGTTTGTTCTTGTAGTAACAGTCCATCTGCCTCTATTGTTTTGTATTTTTCCTGTAGGTCTTTCTTTCAAGAAGTATCTTTTGTTCTTCTAGCTGCTCCAGGCTGGTCTGCTCCTCCTTTCACATGGAGATTTCTCATCTCTGAAGATCTGGATGTGGTTCCGGTTTCTACCTATAGTTTTATGTATTGCAAAGGCTCCCCAGGAAGCCTCGTTCACTGGCTACACTGTAGCCCATTTTAGGTATTCCAATTAGTTATAGGCAGAAGACTGACTTAGAAGCTTTCTATGGTGATGTTTCTGACTATTCCTTTCTCTCCCCCTCCAGTGTCTGCTCTATATTATAATGCAAGGAAAACCAAGATTCAAAAAACAGCCAAACATCTTAACACGATTCCCACACACCCCTCCCATTCCAACCATGACTCAATCCCTGTATCTTAGAGCCCTGCAGTTCCAAGGCTGTGCATATATCGTCCTTTATCTCTATCCCATTTGACCCATTCAAACATGCCCAATTGTTCTCCCATCTGCCCCGTTTCTCCACTTCCCTCTCCCTCCCTGTATATTGCCCCCCTCCCCAGCACCCAAGCTCTCCTGTGTCCAATCCCAGCCCTG
>NW_006408622.1:1213135-1220257 GCF_000296735.1 Chrysochloris asiatica
ATTCTCAATTCTGTTCCATTGATCAATGTATCTTTCATTGTACCAGTACAAGGCTGTTTTGACCACTGTAGCCATGTAGTAAATTTTGAAATCAGAGAGTGAGAGGCCACCAACGTTGTTCTTAACCAGTGCTTTGTTTATCCTGGGTCTCCTTCCTCTCTATATAAAGTTTGTAATTTTCTTTTCCATCTCTTTGAAGAATGTTGTTGGAATCTGGATTTGGATTGCATTATATGTGTAAATTGCTTTGGACAGTATTGGCATTTTCATGATGTTGAGTCTTCCTATTCAGGAATTTGGTATATTCTTCCATTTCTGTCTCTTTTGGTTTATTGTAGTAGTGTTTTTTAATTTTTTTGGATAAGTACTTTGTTTCTTTAGTTACATTTATTCCTAAATATTTCATCTTTTGGGTGGTTATCATAAATGGCATTTATTTCTTAATGTCTTTTTCAGTGCTATCATTGTTGCTATAGAGGAATCCAACTGTTTTTTTTGTTTGTTTGTTTTTTAATGCTTTGTTGTGAATTATGTGATAGTTTACATGGGAGGACATTAGTTTCATATTGATCCTGTTGTATTTTGTTTCCTTGCCTTGGTTACAATCCCCTCCATGCATCATCCACTAACAAAAGGATATACCCTGCAAGCCTGCCCCCCCAGTTGTCCACACACAGCCCCTCTTCCTCTCCGGGTCCAAAGTCCCCAGCCGCTCTATCTCCCCATGAAATCCTCCCTGGAATCACTGGTTCTCTGGGTACAGTCCCGTTTTCCGCTCTTCTCCCTTGATGGTCCCAGGGACGTCCACTCCAAACTGTAAAGTTAATCACTCCCATCCCTTTGCCACAAAACATCTACCTTTACATTTCCAGGCCTTATAATCAGTTCTGATAACAATTATTCACTATTGTATTGCAAGAGACCTAACTGCATCTCCTTTCATCAGCTACGACTAGACAGAATGGATACTACTCAGTGGAGATTCTACCTCGCTCCATGACCTCTGGATATAGGTTCCTTCTTGAAAGCTTGTACACCAGTCACTTCTTGCCTCTGTAGCACCCCCATTCTGGGTAGCCAATGTCCATGTTGCCCATCCCTGTCCCCACTCCATGTGCAGTGGGCGGGAATGATCCATGCTGTGAAGATTTGTTCCCTCTTTTGAGCTACTGCTTTCATAGGTGTATGTCAGGCTCATAAAATTATATCAGATAATTCTTTTTTCCATCTTCTTTCTTCTTCTAGTTGAGCTCTGATCATGCAGTGATTGAAGCCAGGTCAAGTGGGTATTATCTGCAAGTGTGGGTGTGTACTTATGCATGTGCCCTCTCTTCTTATCAGCTGGATGCTTCACTCTCCACTCTAGTCCTCTGTGGCTATGTCACAGACTCTGGGTCCAAGAGTCCCCTGGACTTGCCACACTGATGGTCAACCATGTCTCCATCTGGGTTCACAGGAGTCTATTGAGTGTTGTAGGGCTCAGCTTACAGCTTCATTGCTGCTTTTCCCTCACTTCCCTTTATTGGTGACAAACGTGGTTCCCAATCAGGATGTGTATTCCCATTGAGTTTAGTCTTAGAAGGGGGTTTACACTGAGGGGGACCCAACCACTTGCCTTGATGTCTCCCTGGGTAAGCCACTTGTTTGTTCTTATAGTAATCAGTTGGTCTGCCTATAGTGTTTTGTTTGTTTGTTTGTTTGTTTTAAACAAAAGACATTTATTCAGCATCATGATCAGATGATTACATTTAGCAATCAACAGCATGGGTGTCAGAAAAGAAAAAAATCTACATTAAAACCCTTTGTTGGAATGCTTTACACTTTCCACAGAACAGACACTAAAATAACCTGTTATACAATTAGTCACAAATACAGTCTTCGGGTTTTTGGTTTTGTTTTTTTTTGCCCATACACATAAGTCTAAAACGTGTCTTCTTTGTAGCACTAGGCCCTGCCACCACTGTGCTTGGCTGAGTTCACTAATCTGTTGTAACCTGTAGCTTCCCTGTCACTTCTCTGGCTCTCCTCTCCTGCTAAGCTTTGTTTCCTGGCAATCATTAAAACCTTCTGCCACTCCCATAGCTACTGCTGCTGCTTGAACCACCACAGCCACCTTGATTTCGTGGTTTGGCAAAATATTGACCTCCACCACTGGGTGGTCTTTTTCTTCATTCCACCATGAAGAGAAGATCATTTGAAGGGCCACAGGAAGTTATTTGCTTCTTTGAAATGTTTCACAATGGTGTAGATCTCATCAATCAGATCCCCCATGCAGAAGATGCCATATTTACCAAGAGAACGTGCAGTCAACGTGTTATCTGTCAGGACAATTTGCTTCTTATTGATTTTACCATATCCTCGCATGTAGATCAGTTCATTCACCAACTTCAGGTTTGGGTACCCCCAGGCAATATATGGTTCCACAATCCTCATCGTGTTAATTGAAGCCTTGTTGAGCTTAACAAAGGTGCCATTGAAGATCTGGTGAAGGTGAAGAAACTGCAACCACTTTCGAACCTTTGGGCTCACACCATTGATATCTCTGATTCTGATAACAAATGCCAGCTTGGGCTCACCAGGTGCATAGAAGTTGCCCACTTTTCTTGCCTTCATAGCCATTAGAATCTCAGTTCTGTACCTCTTGCCTATAGTGTTTTGTATTTTTCCTGTCAGACTTTCTTTCAGGAAGTATCTCTAGTCTTCTGGAAGCTCCAGGTTGATCTGCTTGTTATTTCAAGTAGAAATTTCCCCTCATAAGATTCTGGATGCTCTACATTACACAAGACCTATGGTCTTGTGTAATGTAGAGGCTCCGCTGGAAGCCTCCTTCACTGGGCACATTGTAGCCCCATTTTAGGTATTCCGATCAGTTATAGGCAGAAGATGGACTTACAAGCTTTCTATGGTGATATTTCTGGCTATTCCTTTCTCTTCCCTTCCAGTGTCTTATTTATAATGGTACATCAGGGAAACCAGGATTCAAAAGACAGCCAAGCATTTTAACATTATTTCCTCACTTTTCCCCATTCAAACCGTCTCCATCTCTGTATCCCAGAGCCCTGTTGTTCCAAGGTTGTGCATACATTATTTGCCTCTGTCCCACTTCAGCTTCATATTCATCCTATCATATTTCATATAATTGAAATGATTACAATCCCCTCCATGCATCATCAAATTACCAAAGGATACACCCCAAGGGCCCACCCCACCCCCATCAGTCAACAAACAGCTCCTCTCCCTCCCTGAGTCTCGTGTCCCCAGCCACTCCATCTGTCCACGCCATCATCTCTGTCTCCACTCCTGGCCTCACTGCCTCTCGGGGTAGGGTCACACTTTCCGCTCTTCTCACTTGATGGTCCCAGGGACCTCCGCTCCTAGGCTGCAAAATCAATCAATCTCCTCCTTTTGCGGAGGAAAAAAAAAAATCTGCCTATACATTTCTGACCCTCAAAGTTAGTCCAAACAGCAGGTATTCACTGTTGTACCACAAGAGTCTTACACCCATTTCCTTTCCTCAGCATAGTCCCAACAGTGTGGAAATCATTCATTGGAGGCTCTACCTATCCCTGCCCCATCTGGAACTAGGCTCCCTCTTGAAAGTTTGCAAGCCAGTCCCTTCTTGCCTTTATAGCCTACACACACACACACATTTTGGGTCTGGGTTGTTTCCATCCCCACCCCCACCCCAAGGTATTGCAGTCAGTTGTAGGCTGAAGATGGGTTTACATGTTTTATGTTGTGATGCTTCTGGCTATCCCGCCCCCGCCCCCCTCCCCAGTGTCTATTTCACAATGGTAGGCAAGGGAGACCAAGATTCAAAATACAGCCAAACATCCTAACATTATTCCCCTCTTTACCCCATTCAAGTCATGCATCAATCCCTGTATCTTGAAGCCCTGTTATTCCAAGGTTGTGCATACATTGTCATATACCTCTGTCCCACCTAGCCCATGTGAGCCTGCCTAACCTAACAGTTGTACTGTCTGCCTTGTTCTTCTTTTTCCCATCCCTCTTTTTATATATTGCCAGCCCCCACCCCCACCCCAGCTCCCAGGCTCTCCTGTGTCTATTCCCTGTCATGTGTTCTTTCTTTCCCTTCCTGCCTCCCCACCTCTCATCCCATACATACCAGTGATCAGCACTTATATATATATACCCCCCCCCTTTGTGGGTGGGTTCTTTTTTCTTTGTTGTTGTTGTTGTTGTTAAGTGCCATCTAGTCAGTTCCAACCCATAGCAACCCTTGAACAGGGTTTCCGAGGCTGCAAATCTTTCTGGGAGCAGAAAGCCTCATCTTTCTCCTGCAGAGCAGCTGGTAGTTTCGAACTGCAGACCTTGCGATTCACAGCCCTATTCGTAACCACTACGCTACCAGAGCTCCTTTTCTTAATCTTTGACAATAATGGTCTTATACAGTATTTCTCCTTTTGTGACTGACTAATTTTGCTCAGCAAAATGTCCTCAAGGTTCATCCATATTATGCGATAGCTTGCAACTGCCTTGTTATTCTTCAAGATAGTGTAGTATTCTATTGTGTGAATGTACCATAGTTTGTTTATCCAGTCTTCAATTGATGGGTACTTAGGCTGTCTCCATCTTTTTGCTATAGTAAATAGTGCTGCTATGAACATTGGTGTGCATATATCTACTCATGTTATGGCTTGTATTTCTTGTGGGTCAACACCAAGTAGGGGAATTGCTGGGACAAAAGGTATTTCTATTTCCAACCTTCTGAGGAAGCACCATATTGCTTTCAAGAGAGGTTGGACCATTTTGCAGTCCCACCAACAATGTAGGAGGGTCCCAGTCTTTCCGCATTCTCACCAGCATTTGCTGTGCTCTGCTGTTATTGCTGGTGTGAGATGATATCTCATGGTTTTTTGATTTGCATTTCTCTGATGGCTAGTGATTATGAACATTTCTTCATATGTTTTTTGGCTGCCCGGATCTCCTCCTTTGTAAAGTGTCTTTTCATGTCCTGTGCCCATTTCTTAATTGGGTTATTTGTCTTTTTCTTGTAGAGGTATTATAGTTTCCTATATATTTTAGAAATGAATCCCTTATCTGATGTGTCATTGCCAAAGATTTTTTCCAATTCTATGGGTTCCATTTTTCTTCTTTTGGTGAAGTCTTTTGATGCACATAAGTTTTTAATTTTTAGTATGTCCCACTCATATATTTTGTCTATTTTTGTTTGTGTACTTTTAAAATGCTTGTTAGTCTGTATATGCCCTGAATTAGTGCCTTCACATTTGTCCCTGTTTTTTTTCATTGATGACCTTCATAATTTTGGGATTCACATTTAGATTTAATCACATTTAATCCATGCTGAATTCATTTTTGTGTAGGGCATGAGGTAAAAGTCTTTTTTCAGTCTTTTGTATATCGCTTTCCAGTTCTGCCAGCACCATTTGTTAAAGAGACTGTCTCTTCGCCATGCAATATACCTAGACACTGTGTCAAAAATCATTTGGCTGTATGTGGTTGGGTTAATTTCTGAATTCTCGATTCTGTTCCATTGATCAATGTATTTTTCATAGTACCAGTACCAGGCTGATTTGACCACTGTAGCCATGTAGTAAATTTTGAAATTGGAGAGTGAGAGACCTCCAACCTTGTTCTTCTTCTTAAGCAGTGCTTTGCTTATCCTGGGTCTCTTTCCTTTCCATATAAAGTTAGTAATTGTCTTTTCCATCTCTTTGAAGAATGCTGTTGGAATCCAGATTGGGATTACATTGTGTGTGTAATTTGCTTTGGGCAGTACTGACATTTTCACGATGTAGAGTTTTCCTATCCAGGAACATGGTATGTTCTTCCAATTCTGTGGGTCTCTTTTGGTTTCTTGTAGTAGTGTTTTGTGATTTTCTTTATATAAGACCTCTGTTTCTCTGCTTACGTTTATTCCTAAATATTTCATTCTTTGCGTGGCTATTGTAAATGGTATTGCTTGCCTAATGTCTTTTTCAGCACTATATTGTTGCTATACAGAAATCCAATTGATTTTTGTATGTTGATCTTATTCCCTGCCACTTTGCTGAATCTTCCAATGAGGTCTTGTAGTTTTTTTTAACTGAGTCTTTGTGGTTTTCTCTATATAGGATCATATCATTTGCAAATAAGGAGAGTTTTACTTCTCTTTGCCAATTTGGATGCCTTTAATTTCTCTATCACATCTTATAGCTCTGGATAAAACTTCAAGCACAATATTGAATAGGAGGGCATCCTTATCTGGTTCCTGTTCACAGAGGGAAGGCTTTCAGTTTCTCTCCATTGAAAGTGATGTAGACTGGTGGTTTTGTATATATGCTCATGATTATGTTGAGGAATTTCCCTTCAATTCCTACTTTGTTGAGTGTTTTTATCAGGAACGGATGTTGGATTTTGTCAAATGCCTTTTCTGCATCAGTCAATATGATCATGTGGTTCTTTTCCTTTTTTCTCATTTATATCATAGATTACGTTGATTTTTTTTCTAAAGTTGAACCATCCTTGCATCCCTCTTATGAAACCCACTTGGTCATGGTGTATTGTTTTTTTGATGTGCTGTTGGATTCTGTTGGCTAGGATTTTGTTGAGAATTTTTGTGTCTATGTTCATGAGGGATATTGGTCTATAGTTTTATTTTTTAGTGATATCCTTCCCTGGTTTGGGTATAAGAGTATTAAGGAGTTTGCCATCCTCTTCTATATTCTGAAATAATTTGAGTAGAATTGGTGACAGTTCTCCCTGAATGCTTGATGTAACTCACCAGTGAAGCCATTTGGGCCTGGACTTCTTGTGGTTGGGAGTTTTTTTGATGACCTGATCAATTTCTTCTTTTGTTATGGGTTTGTTCAAGTTTTCTACTTCCTTCTGAGTAAGTGTGGGTAGGTCATATTTTTCTAGAAATATATCCATCTCTTATAAGTTTTCGAATTTGTTTTAGTACAACTCTTCATAGTATTCTGTTATTATCCTTTTGATTTCATTTGGTTCCATTGTGACATAGCTCATGTGGTTTCTAATGTGAGTTATTTGTGTCCTCTCCCTCTTTTCTTTTGTTAGTTTTGCCAATGGTTTGTCAATTTTATTAATCCTTTCAAAAAACCAGCTTCTTGTACTGTTGATTCTTTCTTTCTTTTT
>NW_006408622.1:1222917-1233881 GCF_000296735.1 Chrysochloris asiatica
TCATTTATTTCTGCTCTTATCTTTATTATTTCTTTTCTTTTGGTGACTGTAGGTTCCCTCTGCTGGTCTGCTTCTTATTGTTGAAGATGCTGTGTTAATGTATTAATTTTGGTTCTTTCCTCTTATTGGATGTGCGCATTAATCACAATAAATTGTCTTCTCAGCACTGCTTTCACCGTGTCCCAAAGATTTTGTTATGTTGTGTTTTCATTCTCGTTTGTTTCTAGGAACTTTGTGAATTCATGTTTAATTTCTTCTTTTATCTAGTTGCTTTTCAGCAAGGTGTTGTTCATTTTCCATGTATTCAACTTTATTGTCTTGGTCTTCTTATGGTTGATTTCTAGTTTTATAGCATTGTGGTCTGAGAAGATGATCTATAGAATTTTGATGTTTGTAAATTTATGGAGGCTTGCTTTGTGACCTAGCACATGGACAATTCTTGAAAATATTCCATGAGCACTGAAGAAGAATGCATATTGTGCTGTTGTTGGATTGAAGCTCTGTATATATTTATGAAATAAAGTTGGTTGATTGTGTTGTTTAGTTCCTCTGTAACTTTGTTGTGATTCATTCTGGTTGTTATGTCCCTTTTTGAGACTAGCATGTTAAAATCTCCCACTATAATTGTAGATTTAGCTATGTCTTTCTTCAGTTCTAGTAAGCTTTGCTTCATGTATCTTGGTGCTCTTTCTTGGGAGTGTAGATATTTATTATGGTTATGTCGCCTTGTTCACTTGACCTTTTGATCATGAAATAGTGTCCTTCTTTGTCTCTTATGCTGGTTTTTATCTTAAAGTTTACTTTGTTGGAGATTAGTATTGCCACTCGTGCTTGTTTATTGTTGCAGTTAGCTTGGTAAATTTTTTTCATCCTTTAATTTTCAGTTTGTTTTTGTCTTTGTGTGTAAGGTGTGTCTCTTGCAGGCAGCTTATTGAAGGGTTTTGTTTCCTTATCCATTTTATCACTCTTTGTCTCTTCACTGGTGCATTAAATCCATTGAAATTCAATGTAATTATCAATAGGTATGAATTAATTGCTGCCATTATGTTACTTTTTTGGTAGTGCTGTTTGTTCTTTTGTTCTGCATTCTTTCTTGTGTTGGGTTTGTGGTTTTTGTGCTATTTCTTTTTGGTTTTTATGTTTCTTTGTTCTGCTTGGAAGTTCATTTTCATGGTAAGTTGTGAAGTATTAACTTTCTTTGGGGTTACCTTATAGTCTGCAAATGTTTCTCTCCGTTTAAGAGAATCTATTGTATCCTGTAATTTACCTAACATCCTTACCACTTGGTTCTCAGTTGCTACGCTTGTCCCTTCTTTGACATTGATATAATTTTAATCTTCAGTTGACCTCCCAGCTCCTTTGAGTTTGTTGTTGTAGTCCTGTTTTCTTCTGGACTCTGCTATCTGTCGACTGAGTTCCAGGTGGTATTGCCTCACCTGTCAGTTTCTGTTTGTTGACT
Organism: Chrysochloris asiatica; assembly: GCF_000296735.1. Lineage (NCBI taxonomy): Eukaryota > Metazoa > Chordata > Mammalia > Afrosoricida > Chrysochloridae > Chrysochloris > Chrysochloris asiatica. The sequence goes on from NW_006408622.1 coordinate 1,224,377, forward strand.
GTTCTTCTTGGTTTTCAGTTCCTTTAGGATGTTTTGAAGTGCTGGATTCGTTTTGATAAAATCTCTTAGATTCTGTTTATCTTGGAATGTTTTGATTGCACCATCATATTTGATTGATAGCTTTGCTGGATAGAAAATTCTTGGTTGGCAGTTTGGTTTTTTTTGTTTTTCTTGTAGGGTTTTGTATATGTCTCCCCATTGCCTTCTAGCCTGCATGGTTTGTGCTGAATATTGCTGTTGTTAAGTGCTGTCGAGTTGATTCCAACCCATAGTGACCCTGTATAGGATTTCCAAGGAGCAGCTGGTGGGCTTGAATCACTGACGTTGCAGTTCAAACAACTTAGCAGTCTGACACATTAGCCCACAGCACCACACCAGACCCCTATGCTAAATAGTCAGTGCTTAATCTTATTTGCTTACCTTTGTAAGTGACACTTTTCTTCTCCCTGGCCGCTTTTAAGAGTCTTTCCTTGTCTTTGATTTTCGAGAGCTTGGTGACTTTCTTTTGGGGTCTATCATTCCTGGGGTACGTTCAGCTTCTTAAATGTTTATCTTCTCATCTTTCAAGATGTTAGGGAAATTTTCTTCCAGAAGCTCTCAACTATCTCCTCTGTGGACTTCTCTGATTCTTCCTCTTCTAGAATGTCAGTAATTCTTAAGTTGTTCCTCTTCATGTTATACAGCATGAATCTTAAACTCTCTTCAGATTTTTTTATCCTTTTCTCAGCTTGTTTTTCTATCTAGCAGTATTGAGAGATTTGTCTTCCAGCTTGCTGGTTCTGGCTTCCATCTCTTCTATTCTTTTCCTTTCCCCTTTCAGTGTATTATTCATTTCTGATCTTTTATTATTAATCGTCTGTATCTCTTTTTGCAGGTCTTGAATTGTTTCCAATGCTATATCGATCTTGTTTGATTGCCCTTGCAGTACTTTCCTGGTTTTTTCCTTGTTTTCCTCCACCCTTTGCCAAGCATTTGAATTTGTTTCCATATCATTCTTCTGAGTAGCTTCTCAGGCAAATCCAATACCTGCTCTTCCTCTTCTGGGGAGCCTTTGTCTGTCTCCTGCACATTTGTCTCAGTTACTCTTTTCTATTTTTGAACATGTTTTGAGATCATTTGTTATGTTTGAGATCTTTTGTCATTTCCAGTAGTTATGTGTTTTTGTTTTGTTTTGTTTTGTTTTTTAATGCTTAAATGGGTGTTTGCTGTTGTGTTATTAAGCTTACTGGGTGTCTCCTGGTGGATATGATCAGGAGATAGGCTTACTTTTTCACATGTAATGTTTAGCAGCTGTTATTGGCTCTTGTCTCAATGGTGGGATGTTATGGGTTATGCTTGTAGCTTGGTTATATGGCCATGATTGCTGACTCTTCTTGGGTAACGTAGGGAAAAAAATCTCCTACCTCCAGGAAAAATGTGTGATCAAAAGTCCCAAAAGCAGAAGCAATATAAAAGCAGAGACAAGAACCTCCACTTTGAAACAAAAATAAAACTGTGGCCAACTGTCTAGTCACCTTGCTACACAGTCAGTGTGTGTACACTGTAGAAGCCTCCAGTAGTGGGTGTGGGTGTCCTCTCACTCAAGCCCCTCCTTTAGTCCACCGTAGAGGTGCACATATAGATATTGAGAAGTTCATGGGAGAAAGATTATTTACTATTTTTGTCTCTAAAGGTTAAGTATTTGTGTGTGCACAGTGTAATTCTTGAAACAGTTGTGTCTTTTTATGTTGGGGTTTTACCGATTGTTCATATGGTTTGTCTGCCAGGTGAAACCTACTTTTTTCTTGCTGGGTAGGCCGGGGTTAATATTCCTGCAGAAGTTAACTTTAGGGCTGGGACCCACAGGCTGAAATCAAAAGCAACAGCCACTGAATTTTCCCTTGGACTGATGGGGTTCTTTCTCTCTGTGCCATGGGAAAGCTGTGGTCTCAACACTGGACTTTTTTGGGGTTCTGCACCCACCTGCCTGAAGGCATCTGGGCTAGGCAAAGAAGGCATGACAGGGAAGAAGAGGCAAAAAAAACATGTAGAATCTCTCCATACCTCATTTTGAAAATGTCAATGCACCGCTTTTAGCTCCAGTTCCCTGTGCCAGTCTGGCTGTAGCCCCACCCTCTGACTTCCACCTGGGCGGGATAGCTGCAGAGGGAGTACTGTGTCTTGACCAATTTCTAAATCACAATGTTTTCTTTTATACCATGATTTTTCCACTGGTGGTTGCAGGAAACTGACATCCTGACCCTTATGCTAGATCCAGAGTTCTGGTGCAGTTTCATGGGAGCCACATCATTGGGTTTTCAGCCCCTCCCTGTCCTTCCTGACTCTGCTGTACTGCCACCAAACTAGAAGTCTTGTTTTTTTGGGTTTTTTTTTTTTAGGCCTGTCTATTAATTGGTTGAAAGATGTTGTTGTTAAATGCCGTCAAGTCGGATCCAACCCACAGCCACCCTATTCAGGGTTTCCGAGGAGCGACTGGTGAGCTTGAACCGCCGACCTTGCAGTTCAAATGGCTTTGCAGTCTGGCGCATTAGCCTACAGCTCCCCTGGGAATGTCTTCAGTTTCATATTATAAGGTAGTCTTAGGGCGATAGCCCCAGGGATTCCTCTAATCTCTTTCAGACCAAAAAACTCTGTACCATTTGTGTTTCCTGGGAAATGACTTCTGAGAGGTAAAGAATTCTGAAAGGTCTTTAATATCAGAGTGATATCTGATATTCTGAACCTAATGGGTTCAAAACATTAAATACCATGAAGATGGCACAGAAATGGGTAACTTTTCATTTTCTTATCCATAAAAATCATCATGAACTGGAGTCAATGTGATGACAATTCATGACAACAAACTTTCCAGAGGTCCTGGAGACCCCAAATCACTTTTCTTCCAACACAGGACTCAGGATAAGGGTGAAGGATTTATAGAAAAGGAGGATTTGCAAATGACTCAATGACAAAGAATGGCCACAATATAATCTGGTTCATTTTGGGAAACAGCTGTGTAATTTTTGTAAAATATGAAAAATTTAGGTTACACCCCAATTCATGTCAAAAAGTGATACTTATTGATATAGAGTTGGAGAGACATATTGGACCCATGGTACCTGATGTAAATTGATTGATTTGAGAAGGGATGCTGGCAGAAACAATACCACTTTGAACAGAGGATGGTGATGAGTCAACCAAGGCTGGTAGTGGTACTGACTTCTTTACTGACTCTGCTGTGTTGATTTCCTTCTCTTATTCATCTCAGTGATATTCTTCTGCCCAATGTTGTGCCACCTGTTAGCAGGCATGAAGTCCATTTATTAGTGTATGGTATGGGCATTGGCTACTGTGCGCTGCTTGGGACTGTCTCTGATACATTTTGTGCATTGCTTCCTTTACTCATGGTAGATCATTTTGCTTAGCTACTGCTAATATAACTAGTTTTGTGCAGTGTATCCTGGCATCCCCTCGCATGAGTCACAGTAGACATCTCTCTCTCTCTCTCTGTGTCCAAGATCTTCTCTGCCACCACTACTAAATTGGACACTGCTAGAATCTATTTGAGCATTCTGATGTGTATGAAATTCAGAGCTGTGAGGGAGTTATTGTTGTTGTTAAATGCTATAGTGTTGGTTCCAACTCATAGCCACACTGTACAGGGTTTCCAAGGAGTTGCTGGTGAGCTTGAACCACTGACATTGCAGTTCAAACCGACCTTGCAATCCAGTACATTAACCCACAGTGCCACACCCTATAAACAGCCCTTGACTAATAAGGAATAGATAGAAGCTAGTGGACAAACATGTCTCCATTCTGCCCCTTAGGTATGCAATTCTGAGGTGATTTCTGTGTGAATTCCCAGAAAATACTAGTTTGAGTGAGTCCAGTTCCCACACTGGTGATCAATTCATGTAGCCACTCTTTAAAGACTTTCCTTCCTTACCTTTTTTACTCTTCCCAGTGTCCTACTTCTGTTCCCTGCAATGACTTCCAAACACCAATCACCTATACACAAGCCCTTCCAGACTCTGCATTCTGGTAGCTTCTAAGTGAGGACAGAAGGATCTGAACACCAATAGTGATCCCAGTCTGAATGCATATGATCCTACCCCACTGAGGATGAGGCTGGACTTTGTAGGTGGGCAAGGTGGGTTAGGGTGAGTTAGCTCAAGAGTACTATCATTCCTTTGCTGATCACCAGGATGTATGGGGTGAGGTGAGGAGGAGGGGAACATGGAGCACAGGGTAGGGAATAAACACAGGATAGCTTGTGTGCTGGGGAGGAGGGACAATACACAAGAATGGAAGAATAAGACAGATGGGAGAAAAGTTAGGCAGGTTTGCAAGGGCTAAGTGGAACAGAGATGAATAATGATGTATGTACAACCTTGGAATAACAGGGCTCTGGGATACAGGGATTGAGGCATGGTTGGAACAGGTAAAAGAGGGTAAATAATGTTAAGATGCTTGGCTGTCTTTTGAATCTTGGTTTCCCTTTCCTACCATTGTAAAATAGACACTTGAGGGGGAGAGAAAGGAATAGCCAGAAACATCACAATAGAAAGCTTGTAAGTCCATCTTCTGCCTATAACTGATTGGAATATCCTAAAAGGAGCTAGGAGTTTCCCAGTGAAAGGCTTCCTGTGGAGCCTCTGCATTACATAAGACCATAGGTGGAGTCCTGAACAGCATCCAGAATCTTGGGGTAGGATATTTCCACTTGAAAGGACAAGTAGACCAGCCTGGAGTGCCTAGAAGAACAGAAGATACTTTGTGAAAGAAAGACTGGCAGGAAAAAGAAAAAAAAAACAATAATGGCAGTCTGATTGACACTACAAAAACAAGCAAGTTGTTTGCCCGGAAGCCATCAAGGCAAGTGGCCGGGTCCTCTCAGAGCAAACCCCCTTACAAGACCAAGACTTAAGGGGAATACATGAGCAGGCATGCAGTCTGGCTGGTGACCACATTGGTCACCAATACGGGGACGTGAGGGAAAACAGCAATGAAGTTGTGAGCTAAGTCCAACCACATTTAATAGACTCCTGTAAACCTGGGTTGAGAGCTGGTTGGCCAGCAATATGGGAAGACCTGGGGACTCCTAGGCCCAGAGACAGGGACATGGCCACAGAGGACTAGAGTGGAGAGTAAAGCATCCAACTTATATGAAATGAGGGAAGATTCACAAGAACACACATACTTGAGATAATATACACTTAACCTGGATTCATGGCTGGATGATCAGAACTCGACTAGAAGAAAGAAGAGGGGAAAAAAAAAAAAAAAAAAAAGAGTAATCCACTACAATTTGATGAACTTGACCTATACTTATGGATGTAGTAGTCAAAAGAGGGAAAACATCTTTAAAGCAAGGATCATTCCCACCCCCTCAGTACACAGGGTTGACAGGCATGGGCAACTTAGACATTGGCTACCCAAAATGGGGGTGGGGTGGGGGGCTGCTAAGGCAAGAAGTGACTGGCTTACAAGGTTTCAAGAGGAAGCCTAGTTCCAGAGGGTATGGGGGTAGGTAGACTCTCCACTGAGTGGTTTCCAATCTGTTGGGATGGGGATGATTAAAGGACATGGGGTTAAGACTCTTGTGATACAATAGTGAATAATTGCTATCAGGATTGACTGTGAGGGTCTGAAATGTAAAAGCATATGTTTTGTAACAAAAGGAGGGGAGTGGTTGATTTTGCAGCCCAGGATAGGAGGTCCCTGGTACCATCAAATGAGAAGAGCAGAGTGCAGGACCCTACCCAGAGAAGCAGTGATGCCAGAAATGGAGGCAGAGACGATGACATGGAGAGATGGAGTGGTTGGGAACTCTGGACTCAGGGAGGGAGAGGGGTGGTGTGCTGAAGGCCAGGGGGCAGATTTGTAGGTTGTACCCTTTGGTTGTTTGATGATGCATGGAGGGGATTGTAATCATTGCAATGAAAAGTAATACAATAGGATGAATGTAAAGCTGGTGTTATCCCATGTAAACTACCACATAAGTCACAATAAAAACTGAAAAAAACCCCAGAATACTATCATTCCACTGCCTCACTCCACTAGGAGATAACAGATCAGGAAATCCTGGGTGCAACTTCCATATGGAGAAACAGGTCCTGAACATGATCAACTCTGTGAGATCCCTCCTGGGGTTTTAGAATTTGGAGTCCTTAATGTTTCAAACAAACAACACAAAGACACTTAACAACAACAGTGTTTCAGCCATAACCCCTGATGTCAAAGGCATTCTCAAGATTCTCAGGAACTCAAAAAGTCTGACTTCTCCCAGCATTATTTCTCAGATAACCTATGGCCCATCTCTGAGAATACAGAGTCAATAGGGGCAGATTACCCAATATGAAATGCAAGTACAGGCTTATTTGTATTGGTTTACAAATCTATAGTGAATAATTTCACTACATCTTTGTTGTGGTGAAAACATGCAAAAAGATTCACTATAGATTTATAAGTAAGCACAAATAAACCTGAGCTACCTTGCTTATGGGATACTGCATTCCTGTCAGGGAATATACATTTGAAAAAAGGTTTTGGTTCTGTAGGGAGATGCTGTAGGGTTGGGAGAGAGACAGATGCTGGTCATATCTAGAAGCAGAATCTATGATACAGTGAAAAAATATGTTCACTACAGATAAGGAAGTAAGTACAAGTAATCCTGTTCTTACCATGCTTATTGGGTAATCTGACACTGAGTGGCAATACAGTGACCATATATGATGAGGGAAATTAAAAGAAGGGAGTAATTGTAGAACAAGTTGATTCAAATATGAGACTGAGAAAATACAATGTGAACCTTGAACAGAAAGAAAATGAGAAAGTTCTAAAACCAAGCAACAACAATAAAAGCATATGTGTGATCAAGTGTGTGTATTTACAAAACAACCAGGAGTCACCCTGAAAGTGCTCCCAGTGTCCAAAGTTGGAATTTTGTTTTTTTAAATGTAATCTATTGTCATTGAATTGATTCTGGAGTCCTGGTGTAGCGCTGTGGGCTAATGTGCTGGGCTCCAAAGTTGTTTAAACCACAAGGTCAGTGGTTCAAGCTCACCAGCTGCTCCTTGAAAACCCTATACAGGGTCTCTATGGGTCAGAAATGACTCAACAACATTTAACAACAATGCATTATACAGTAGAACTATTCCATAGGTTTTGTTTTTGTTTTTGTTTTTTTTGCTGTTGTTGTTGTTTTTTACTCTGTTCTTTACAGCAGGAAGCTCTGTTAGCATAGTGGTTACGACTCAGACTGCTAACCTACCAGCTGTTTCACAGGAGGAAGATGAAGCTTTCTGCTCCCGTAATGATTTACAGCCTCAAAAACCCTATGCAGGGTCACTATGAGTTGGAATGGACTCCCCAGTATACCACCACCACCGTCATTCTTTACAGGAACACATTTTCAGGCATCTCTTCCGTAGTGCTTCAGGGTGGATTGGACTACAAACCTTTCCATTAGTAGTTGAGTACTTAATCATTTGCTTCACCATGACACCAAAAGTTGGAATACTTTGGCCAAACTAAATAACTATAATATTGTATTATGACCCAAAAATAATACAGATATCTATTAGTCCATACTCAATAAATAAATAAACGAGGGAAAACCCAAAGCTCTTTCTTATCAAATAATTCCAGTAAATAAATGAAGAAAATAGAATTTGATCTGTAGTATACCACAGTAATTTTTGCTGCAGTCATGTTTTACCAATAGAAATTAAAATGAGTAGTTAAAATTTAAGCAGAAACAGAATATTTACATATGCTTAAAGTATCTCAAAGGAGTTCCAGGGTGGCAGAAATGGTTAAACTCCCCACTGTTAAACAAAATGTTGTTTTTCTAATCCACCCAGAAGATAGCTCTATTGATCTGCTATTGAAACCTCTATGGATCAGTTCTGCTCACACAGTAGTTGCCATGAGTTGGAATCAACTTGATGGCAACTAACAACAACCAAGGATCTCCCCCCAAGTATGTATAAATTTCAGAGTGAAATATTGTACGTTTATAGTGAAGATGACTGGCAGATGCTACATTTGTCAAATGCTTAAGTAATCACCAGCAGTAAGACATACTGACATTGGGTCCAACCTGATATGACTCACAGAGAAGGGCGTATCACCACTACAGTATCTTTCCCAATAAAGCATAACCTCACTCTAATGGGGATAAAGCATCACAAAAACCCAAATGGAGGAACACCCTACAATATAGTCTACCAGAACTTTTCAAAAGTCCTAAGATAAAAAAGCAAGGGAAGACTGTGGAGTTGTCACAGAATGATGGTATGATAGCTAATGTTATGTATCATCCTGGTTAAGTTATGTGTCTCAGTGGTTTGGAGTGTGCTCTTTCATAATGTAATCATCTTCCATTATAGTGATCTGATGCAATCATACAATTTTGAAAGGGCAGCTTTCTTGGGGGGTGACCTGCTTCCATTACATACATGGTTGTTCTGACAAAGTTTCCTCTCTCTCTCTCTCTTCTTGTCACCTGACCTTCAGTTCCTGGAAGATGAGGATTTTAACAATCAAGTGCATAGAACAATATGTTCTGTATATACCAGTCAGCCTCTTTCCCAGCCCTCTTATTATTACTGAATGGGCTCATGAGCAAAGTTGCCAAGGTGGCAAGGTTGAAGGTTATTCATGGACACAACAATGTGCACTTTCACTCACCAAGTCTAATTTGGCTATAGCCACTGATGAGTGCCCAATATGTCAGAAGCAGAGACCAATATTGAGATCCCAATATAGCACCATTTCTTGAGGTGATTAACCAGAAAACAGATGGCAGATTGATTACATCAGACCACTTCTATCGTAGAAAAGGCAGTGCTTTCTTTGATGGCAATAAACACTTACTCTAGATAATGGATTTTCCTTTCTGCATACAGTGCTTCCACCAAAACTATCATCCATGGACTTACAGAATCCCTTATCTACTGTCATGGTATCATACACAACATTACCTCAGATTAAAGAATTCACATGTTCTCTATCATCTTGAAGCAGCAAATGTAATAGAATGATGAAATGTTTTTTTTAAGACTCAATTATGATGCCAGTTGGTAGAAATGCCTTTTAGGCTAATGTTCTCCTTGTGGCTTTATATGCTTTAAATTAATGTCCAATATATGGTCTGCTTCTCCCATAGCCAGAACCCAGGGATCCATGAATCAAAAGATGGAAGTGAGAGAAGCACAATTCACTATTACTCTTTGTGACCTACTAGAAAAATCTTTGCTTCCTGTTGCAACAATCAATGTTATGTGTCTAAGGGACTTAATTTCAAGAGAAGAAAAGCTTCTACAAGGATACACATTTTTTTGCCTTGCCTCCATCATTTTTTGATGACCTCACTCTTTTTCATGACCTCACCTAAGTTAATAAGTTTCCATCCTCTAGTTAGTAATTAAAATGGAAGTTAAGGGAGAACAAACAATATGATGGATAGGGTAGAAGTGCAGTCAGGAACTCCATCAGCAACAACACAGAATACCAGACCAAG
>NW_006408622.1:1238145-1243392 GCF_000296735.1 Chrysochloris asiatica
GAGTTCTGTGGACTGAGAACCAACAAGAACAGACAACAACCAGATATTGACGTACATGGCAGCATCACCTGAAACTCAATCAACAAATGGACTAGTCGAGAACAGAATAAAACTATAAGAACAAATTCAAAGGATCTGGGAGGTCAGTCTATGATTAGAACAATTACAATGTAAAAGAAGGTAAACACAGTGGAACAGAGATCCAGGAGGGGAGAGAAGGTCAGGTAGATTACAGGATAAAATAGACTGCCTTAAATGGAGGAAAAATTAATGAAATACAAGGTAACTACAATGGTGGGGTTGGGGTGGGGGACTTAAGGGAAGGTGAAGGGTAAGGGCCAACACATCATAGTTTAGGTGTTAGGGGTACAATACAAGAAGGGTGAGGAGGTGAAAGAACAAGGTAGATAGGGGAACACTGAGACACGTTTGCATGGCCTAAGTGGGACAGAGGTAAATAGTGATGCATTTTCAAACTTGGAACAACAGGGCTCTGTGATACAGGGATCTAGGCATAATTTGAAGAAAGGAAATAATATTAAGATGCTTGATTGTTTTATGAATATTGGTTCCCCTTGCCTACTATTGTAAAATAAACACTTGAGTGAGATAGAAAAGAATGTCAGGAAACGAATACAGGAAACTTGTAAGCACATCTTCAGCCTATAACTGATTGGAATACCTAAAAGTGTTTCTAGAACTTGCCCAGTGAAATAGGCCTCTTGCTGAGCCTTTGCAGGGTATTGAACCTTAGATGGAATCCTGAGTCCCATCCAGAACTTTCTGAGGTGGGACATTCCCACTGGAAAGGACAAGCAGACAAGGCTGGAACAGCTAGAGCAACAGAAGACACATCTTCAAAGAAAGATCATCAGGAAAAAAAAACAAAACAAAAATATCAGTATGACTGGCTACTACAAGAATAAGAAAGCTGTTTGCCAGGAAGCCATCAAGGCAAGCAATCAAATTCCTTCAAAACAAACCCCCCTCTAAGACTGAAACTCAAAAGGAATACATGAGCAATCCTGTAAGCTTGCTGGTGACCATATTGGTCAACTGGTGAGTGGAAGAGCAGGGAAGGCAGCAATGAAGAAATGGGCTTAGTTCAACCATAGTCCATTGACTTCTGTTGACTTGGAGATAGAGAGAAGAGTAAGGGCTGTTTGGTTCAAAGTATGGTGAGACCTGGGGACACCTGAGCCCATGGAGGACATAGGTATATAGGTCTAGAGGTGAGAGTGAAATATCCAGTTGATATGAAGTGAGGGGAGATGCACAAGAACACCCAAACTTGCAGATAGTGCCCATTTGGCCTAGCCTCAATGGCTTAATAATCAGAGCTTGACTAGAGGAAGATTTAAAAAAAAAAAATTTTTTTTTGATAAAGGAAACAAGAGTAAATTACTACAATTTGATGAACCTGACCTATACTCATAGAGGTAGAAACTCTAAACTCCAACAGAGAGTAAAGGAGTCTTCACATCAAGTATCAATGCTATCCCCTCTGTACACAGGGTACAGAGGGATGGGCAACTTAGATATTGGCTACCTAAAATGAGGGGGCAATAAAGGCACAAAGTGACTGGCTAAAAGGTTTCAAGAGGGAGATTACATATATGCTTATTTACATATATGCTTCACTGATTTTCCTACTTTAGAGAACATAGGTTAAGACAGGATTTTAACAAGGGAAATGATAACTAAATACAATGTGGGAAATTGATTCAGAGTCTAGAAAAGAAAACATTATATAAAAATATTGTGAAGTTCAAATAAATTCTACTCTTCAGTTAATAGTATAGCATCAAGATTATTGCCTTCATTTTGATACATGTTCTGTGGTCTTGTAAAATGTTAACATAAGGGGGAACTGGGTGAAGGGTATAATGGAACTCTCTATTTCCGAAACTCTTTGGAAAGTTTAAAATTACAATAAAACTTTTAAAAGTAACTGTTCAAAAATATATAAGGGAGCAGGAGAGAAAGTAACATAAATGTGGACAATTGTATTGGCTATGGTAGCGTAGCGGTTACAAATCGGACTGCAAACCGCAAGGCCAGCAGTTCAAAACTACCAGCTTCTCAGCAGGAGAAAGATGAGGCTTTCTGCTTCTGTAAAGATTTACAGCCCTGGAAATCATGTGTAGGGTCGCTATGAGTCTGAACCGACTCCATGGCACACAGCCACCACTATCCTACTTAGGGAGTATGAGGTAGAAGACACAAATCTTTGCTTTAAGTACTCTTGTAGTGTGAATGACTCACATAATGTGTTCATGTGTGTATATCAGTTTTCATATGGAGCCCCCAAAAAGGAATAGCAAGAGTCTGGTCACAAGAAGAAAAATCAATTGTCTGGGTAGAATGAGAATGACATCTTAGTGTCCAATAAGGTATATGTCTAAGGAATTCTAAAGCAATTTTAACTAATGCTTCACATACTGAAATTAGATCCCCATCCCAGTCTAAGGCACAATTCCATAGACACTGGGTATACATTTTCTTTTCCCTCCATTGCATGCCTACATCTGAAACTCAGTTTGAAAAAGGACTATAGGAATCACTAACATGCCAAACCAAACAGGCTTCACTTGTACCTCTCATCTCTAGAATATATTCTCATTAGAGAGAAACTAGAGGAATCAGATCAGAAAAGAAAGTTATAAACAATGACATCATGATCTTCTCACTCATAGATAATCACTTACAATCCATTGTTTAGGTACATGATTCTTTCAGTTAAAAGAAAGGGAAAATCCAATCCAGACTGACCTAAAATTTCAAATTTATGTAACTGTTTTTCCTTCTTCCAGGAACCCCTTCCCTTCACTCACACATCTGAAATACTCAGCTGCTTGCCATAAACAATTCCATCCAGTCAATTCTGGCTCATGGTGACTCCACTTCTTTCAGAATAGAACTGTGCTCCATAGGGGTTTTAATGATTGTAATTTTACAGAAGTAGATTACCAGACCTTTCTTCTGAACCATGGCTGAGTAAATTAGAACTGCCAACCTTTCTGATAGTGATGAAGCACAAACCACTTGTGCCGCTCAGAGACTATCAACTGCTTGCCACCTCATATTGACACTAGGAGGCTTAATGTGGTGCTGTAAAATAAGCACTTGATTGCAATGTTGGTTTGAATTGCAAAGATTGTTGTTTCAATTCTACCAGTGCTCCTGTAAACCCTATACAAGATCTCTATGAGTTGGAACTGACTTGATGGCACTTAACAACAACAATAATTATTAACAGTGAGGTGTTTCCTAAAACCCCTTCTATGTTTTCAGGCTGAATATTATGAGAACCAGGAAAGCCATGCTTTGTTTCTGGATCAAGTATTAACATTGGGGCAGAAACTACAGAGAGTAGAGTAAAATTGGCTTGTAGTCCTGTTCTTATTTGCCATGAAGATCCAAGGCTAAGAGGCTGTTCATCTTGTCCCTGTGTCTACTAAGCTATGGATTGTGGCCACACTCCCCAAACCAAACTGAAGGCAGTATGTGTTCGCTATGCATAAAGCTTCCTCTGTGGTATTTTGGGAGGCAAGGCACATAAGCCAGAGTCCAAGAGATTCTAGAGCCTGCAGAGCCCCAACAGCATCAACCACATCTGATACCTTGAGGGCTGTCTCCTACTAACTCCTCATCAGAGAGAAAACAGAGCCATCATTGTGACAAACTGGTCTGCCTTTGGCTTGTGCCTCTTAGCTGGTAATATGGCTTAGGAAGAAAGCTTGTGTTCTCTCTCTCTCTTTCCATCTCATGTTAGTCCTATTGCAGGCACAGGTCTGGGTGACATAAGCAGCTGATTCCTTCCAGGTAGACCTATAAGACTGGAAAGGGTGCCAGGGCTTGGAGGTGTATTGGGTAAGACCGCAGACAAGTAAGTATATCTTAGACTGTTAGCATCTAAGACCCTCCAGCCAGGGGCATCTCCTGAGCCTTGCTTTGTCAGTGTAAATAACTTCACTGGCCATGGAATTTGTAAGATTTCTTTTTCTCTTATGTGTATCCTGAAGGACTTTCTTAATAACCCAATGCAAGAGCTGAATGGGACAATGAAGCTAATGAAGGATGAGTATAAAGATTTGACCATTTAAGGCTGGAAAAATAACTTGAAAAGGACTGATAAAATAATGTACAATGGGAGATGTTGCTTGTTAGGTAAAGGTGCAGTGAAGAACTCCATCGGCAATACCACAGAATACCAGATAAAGCGGGTTCAGGGGAGAGCTCCAAAACTCTGAACCACATAGGCAGGAATAATTAAAAAGTTTGAAGGCTTATAGTTAGTGGAACTTGTAGTGGAAATAAACAATCTCATATTTAGAATATGTTGGGCTCAGAGACCCAGAATCGACAACTTGGGGAGACAAAACAGAGGGACCAGGTGGGGGAGCAAGCTGACTTACTGGAAATTAATAACCATAGGAACTTCAGAGCAAAGGTGACAATATTCTCTGTTTGGTTTTGCTTTGTCCAGATTTTTTTTTTTTTTTTTTTGGTATCTGTTCATTGGCTGTCTGAGCACCTCCATTCTGGTGACGAGAGGGGGTGCCTGAGTGAGTGGACACCTACCACTGGAAGGTTTTTCCACCACACATGTGCACAGATCCTCTCAGTATCTAGAGGAACTTGCCTTTCTTGCTTATTGAGTGCTTTGGGGTCAGTTCTGGCTTATAGTGACCCTGCATGGGATTTCTGGGCTGTAAATCTTTGTGGTAGCAGAGGGCCTAGTCTTTCTCCTGCAGAACAGCTGGTGGTTTTGAGCTGCCGGCCTTGGGCTTGGCAGCCCAATTTGTAACTACTATGCTACAAGCAGGCAGCTCAAAATGGCCACAGCTGGCCCTGAGCTCTTTATTAATAGGAAAAAGACCAGAACAGGTAGTATGGAGAGGAAGAGAGTTTAAAACAAAACAGGCCAAAAATTAAATCCTGAGGTACAACATAACAACCAACAGTGGCATCTTGAAATTTATCAGACGCCTTAGAAGGCAAGAAGCAGAACAAAGACATTAAAGTCATACTTATATTTGTTGTTGTTGTTAAGTGCCGTTGAGTCAATTATGACCCATAGTGGCTCTGCATAGGGTATCCAAGTAAGCTACGTATTTTTTTCTTCTCTTTTCTCCCCCACTCAACGCCCCACTTTTTATTCTTTCTTCTCTATCTCCTCTCCTTTGCGTGCAATTATAGACAACAGTATTCAATCAGGTTCCCTGTTTTTTTTTTTTTTTTTTT
>NW_006408622.1:1243586-1244088 GCF_000296735.1 Chrysochloris asiatica
TTTTTTTTTTTGTATCTGTTCATTGGTCTCTTACTGTATGCACACCTCCATTCTGGTGACTATAGGGTATGCCTGAGTGAGTGGATATCCCACCTCCCCACCCCATGAAGGCTTCTATTATGCATGTGCACAGATCTCCTCAAAATTTAAAGGGACAGTTTTCACTTAAAAACAAACGGTAGCGCAAAATGGCCACAGCCGGTTCTGAACTATTTATCACTAGGAAAAATGCCTGAACAGGGTTGTTGAGTGGGACAGGCAGACTAAAAAGGAAATAGGACAAAAATTAAACCCTGAGTTATGTCATAACGGCCAACAGTGGCATCTTGAAATTTCTCAGGAAGAAGAGTGAAAAGGGAAGCCATCTCCTAATCACATCTACCTGGAAGCAATCAGGAAGTATAAAAAAATACCAAAACATACATTCATCTAAGTATTAAGGACGCAGATAAGTCCTGAATATGGCCCCAAAACAGAAACAGATGACCATATCAGCACATGT
>NW_006408622.1:1249485-1276686 GCF_000296735.1 Chrysochloris asiatica
TTGCTGTTGTTTTTTGTTTTCTTTAGTTCTGTTGTGTTTTGTTTTTGTTCCCCCTTCTACCCCTAGGGCGCTCTTTCTCTCCCTATACTACCCAAGAAGAGACAGCAATTGCTGCCATATAGTTAAGATACAATCAAACCCTTTAAAGCCCCACAATCCAGGCAAGAACCAATACCAACTGCCACACCAGGGAGGCAGACAACACCTGCAAAAGTTACTCTGAGTTAAACAATAAGAAGAGTGAAAAGGGAAACCCACCTCCTGATCACATCTACTTGGAGGCAATCAGAAACCATAAAAAAATACCAAAACACATATTTAATTAAGTATTAAGGCCACAGATAAACACTAAACATGTCCAAAAAGCAAAAACAGATAACCATATCAGCACACGTCCAGAAACAAGATAAAATGTCTTAGACAAGTGACCTAGAGTTAGACCTGGACTACATTCTGGAAGGAGGGCAGGACTTGGAAATGCCTGAGAAGAAATTCAGAAAAATGATTATAAAATGTTTCAAAAACACTTTACAATGGAGTTGAGAAAAGTATGAAAGAAGTCAGGAAAGCACTGCAGGAACAATCAAATAAGATACATACGGCATTGGAAAAAAAATCCGAAACCTACAGAAAGAGGTTCAGATGATTAATAATAAAATATCAGAACTAGACAATACACTGAAAGGGCAAAGGAGTAGAATTGAAGAGATGGAAGGCAAAACTAGTGAACAGGAGGACAAATCTCTCAATACCACTAATATAGAAGAAGAGGCAGAAAAAGGATTTTAAAAAGTTGAAGAAGGTCTAAGATTCATGTTGGACAACATGAAGAAGAATAACTTAAGAATTATTGGCATTCCAGAACAGGAAGAATCACACAAGTTCACAGAAAAGATAGTTGAGGAGCTTCCGGAAGAAAATTTTTCTAACATCCTGAAAAGTGTAAAGATAAACATTCAAGAAGCTCAATGAACCCCAGGAAGGATAGACCCCAAAAGAAAATCACCAAGACATATCATAATCAAGCTTTCCAAAATCAAAGATAAGGGGACAATCCTGAATTCAGCTAGGGAAAAGAGAAATGTTATACACAAAGGCAAGCAGTCAGATTAAGCTCGGATCTATCAACAGAAACCATGCAGACAAGAAGGCAATGGGGAGACATATATAAACCCCTGAAAGAAAAAAGAAACTGTCAACCAACAATCCTTTATCCAGCAAAGCTATCAATCAAATACGATAGTGTAATCAAAACATTCCAGGATAAACAGAAGCTAAGGAATTTTTCCAAAATCAACTCTGCTCTATAAAACATCCTAAAGGGAGTTCTGTGGCTTGAGAACAAACAAGAACAGACAATAACAAGAGATTGACATATGTGGCAGCACAGCCCAGAGCTAAATTGTCAGATGGAAGAGTAGAGACAGAACAAAACTATAAGAACAAACTCAGAGAATCTGGGAGCACATTCTATGATCAAAACAATTACAATGTGAAAGAAGGTAAACACATAGGAACAGAGATCTACATGGTGAGAATGTCAGGTAGATTACAGGATAAAATAGACTGCACTAAATGGAGGGAAAAGTTAATTGAATATAACATAACCTCAAAGAAAATAAACACTTCATAACATACCAAGAAAATGAAAATCCAAGAAAACATGGAAACAGTAAAACTATGAGGAAACTCACAAGAGAGAACACAAAAAGCATGAACTCAGCACAGGAAGACACGAAGTACAAACAAAGCAGCAACACCACAAAAAAAACCAAACATAATGGCAGCAATTAATCCATACCTATCTATAATTACTCTGAATGTAAATGGATTAAATGTACCAATTAAGAGACGGAGGGTGGCAGAATGGATAAGAAAACAGGATCCTTTAATATGCTGTCTGCAAGAGACACATCTTACACACAGAGATAAAAACAGATTAAAAGTCAAAGGATGGAAAAAAATATACCAAGCTAATTGCAATAAAAAATGAACAGGAGTGGCAGTACTAATATATGATAAAATAAACTAGGCAAAAACCAGCATAATAAATAAAGATGGACATTATCTCAGTATAAAAGGGACAATTGTACAAGATGACATGACCATAATAAATATCTATGATTCCAATGAAAGAGCTCCAAATTATATGAAGCAAACTCTAATAGATTTGAAGGAAGAAATAGATGAATCTACAATAATACTGGTCAATTTTAATACACCACTTTCAAAAATGGATAGAACCAGAGAGAAATTCGACAAAGACACAGAGAAAATAAACAATACAATCAGCCAACTGGACTTCATAGATGTATACAGAGCACTCACCCCAACAGCACAATGCCCATTATTGTGCAGTGCTCATGGAACATTTTCCAGAATAGACTATTGTTAGGCCACAAAACAAACGTCCATAAATTTACAAATATCAAAATATGACAAAGCATATTCTCAGACTATAATGCTATCAAATTAGAAATCAACAAGAGGAAGACCAAGGAAATAAAGTCAAATACATGAAAAACGACTGGGTAGTAGAAGAAATTAAACATGAACTCACAAAGTTCCTAGAAACAAATGAGAATGAAAACATAACATACCAAGATCTTTGGGACACGGAGAAAGTGGTACTGAGGGGACGATTTATGGCAATAAATGCACACATCCAAAAAGAAGAAAGAATCAAATTAACACATTAACAGGCATATACAATAATTAAAAACTAACCAACAGAAGGAAACTACAGCCACCAAAAGAAAACAAATAATAAAGTTTATAGGAGAAATAAATGAGATAGAAAACAAAAAACTATAGAAAGAATCAACAGGATAAGAAGCTGGTTCTTTAAAAGGATTAAAAATTGACAGACGATTGACAAATCTAACAAAAGAAAAGAGGGAAAAGACACAAATAACATGCATTATAAACCACATGGGCCCTGTCACAACGGAGCCAAAGGAAATCAAAAGGATAATAAAAGAATATTATGAAAAGTTGTACTCCAACAAAATTGAAAACAGAAGAGATGGATACATTTTTAGAAAAACACGACCTACCTAAACTTACACAGAGTGAAGTAAGAAACCTGAACAGACCCATAACAAAAGACGAAAGATCAGGCCATCAAAAAATTCCCAACCAAAAGAAGTCCAGGCCCACATGGCTTCACTGGTGAATTCTACCAAACATTCAGGGAAGAAATCTCACCAATTCTACTCAAATTATTCCAGAATATAGTGGAGGATGAAAACTTCCGAATATGTTTTATGAAGCAAGCATAACCCTCATACCAAAACCAGGGAAGGACATAACTAAGAAAAAAAAATTATAGACCATTATCCCTCATGAATATAGATGCAAAAATTCTCTACAAAATCCTAGTCAACAGTATCCAGCAATAATTAAAAAAGATAATAAATCAATACCAAGTGGTATTCATATCAGGGATGCAAGGATAGTTCAACAATAAAAAAACAATCAATGTAATCCATCATATAAATAACACAAATGAAAAGAACCATGTGATCACATCGATTGAAGCAGAAAGGGCTTTTGACAAAATCCGACATCCATTCCTGATAAAAACACTCAACAAAGGAGGAATTGAAGGGAAATTCCTCAACATAATCAAGAGTATATATACAAAACCAACAGCCTACATCACTCTCAATGGAGAGAAACTGAAAGCCTTCCCTTTGCAAACAGGAATCAGACAAGGATGTACTTTGTCACCACTCCTATTCAACATTGTTCTGGAAGCGTTAGCCAGATCTATACAGCAAGACAAGGAAATTAAAGGCATCCAAATTGGCAAAGGCGTAGTGGTTACGAATCGGGCTGCGAACTGGAAGGTCAGCAGTTCGAAACTACCAGCTGCTCTGCGGGAGAAAGATGAGGTGATCTGCTCCTGTAAAGATTTACAACCTTGGAAACCCTATTCAGGGTCGCTATGGGTCGAAACCGACTCGACGGCACTTAACAACAACAACAACAACAAATTGGCAAAGAGGGAGTAAAACTTTCTCTATTTGCAGACAATATGATCCTATACATAGAAAACCCCAAAGACTCAGTGAAAAAGATACAAGACCTCATTGGAAGATTCAGCAAAGTGGCAGGATATAAGACCAACATACAAAAGTCAGTTGGATTCTTCTATACCAATAACAACAGTGCTGAAAAGGACATTAGGAAAGCAATACCATTTACAATAGCTGCCCAAAGGATGAAATATCTGGGAATAAATGTAACCAGAGAAACAAAAGACCTTTATGAAGAAAACTACAAAGCACTACTACAAGAAACCAAAAGAGAAGAATGGAAGACTATACCATGCTCCTGGATAGGAAGACTCAACATCGTGAAAATATCAATACTGCCCAAAGCAATTTACAAGTATAATGCAATTCCAATCCAATTTCCAACAACATTCTTCAATGAGATGGAAAAAACAATTGCAAACTTTATATGGAAAGGAAAGAGACCCAGGATAAGCAAAGCACTGCTTAAGAAGAAGAATAAAGTTGGCAACCTCTCACTCCACGATTTCAAAATTTATTACACAGATACAGTGGTCAAAACACTTGGTACTGATAGAATGAAAGATATATTCATCAACGGAACAGAATTAAGAATCCAGAAATTAACCCATCCACATACAGCCAACTGATTTTTGGCAAATTACCTAAATATATTAAATGGGGAGGTGATAGTCTTTTCAACAGATGTTTCTGGCAGAACTGGAAAGTGATATGCAAAACATTGAAACAAGACCTTTACTTCACACCTTATACAAAACCCAACTCAGCATGGATTAAAAACCTAAATGTGAATCTCAGAATTATGAATGCCATCAATGAAAAAATAGGGATAAATATGAGGGCACTAATTCAGGGAATACACAGACTACAAAACATTTTTAAAACGACACAAACAAAAGTAGACAAAATAGATGAGTGGGACATAATAAAAATTAAAAGCTTATGTTTATCAAAAGACTTCACCAAAAGTGTAAAAAGGGAACCCACAGAATGGGAAAAAATTTTTTGCAATGACACATCGTAGTGGTTACGAATTGGGCTGTGAACTGTAAGGTCAGCAGTTCGAAACTACCAGCGGTTCCGCGGGAGAAAGATGAGGCGTTCTGCTCCCGTAAAGATTTACAGCCTTGGAAACCCTGTGCAGGGTCGCTATGAGTCGGAACCGACTGCATGGCACTTAACAACAACAACAATGACACATCAGAGAAGTGACTAATTTCTAAATTATATAGGAAACTACAACACCTCTACAAGAAAAAGACAAATAACCCAATTAAAAAATGGGCATAGGACACGAACAGACACTTCACCAAGGAGGAGGTCCAGGAAACCAACAAACATTATGAAGAAATGTTCACGATCACTAGCCATTAGAGAGATGCAAATCAAAAGAACAACGAGATATTATCTCACACCAGCAATAACAGCAAAGATAATAAAAAAAAAAAAAAAAAAAAAAAAAGTAGAGGACAATAAATGCTGGCTAGGATGTGGAGGGACTAGGACCCTCCTGAATTCCTGGTGGGATTGCAAAATAGTCTAACCTCTCTGGAAAGCAATGTGGCACTTCTTCAGAGGGCTGGAAATAGAAATACCTTATGATCCAACAATTCCTCTACTTGGTATTTACCCACAAGAAATACAAGCAATAACACAGGTAGATATATGCACATCAATATTCATAGCAGCACTATTTACAATAGCAAAAGTTGGATACACCCAAGTGCCAGAAGAATGGATAAACAAACTGTGGTACATACACACAAGGAATATTATGCTACCTTGATGAACAACAAGAAAGCTGTAAGCTATCACATAACATGGATGAACCTTGAGGACATTATGTTAAGTGAAATTAGTCAGTCACAAAAGGAGAAATACTGCATAGAAACACTACTGTAAAAGACTAAGAAAAAGAACCCATACTAAAGGGGGGTGATATTCTTTGCTGGTTACCAGGATGTGGGAGGGTGGGGTAAGGGGGGGGAGGGGAAGGTGGAGCACAGGGTAGGGAATAGACACAGAGTGCTGGAGAGGGGGGCAATACAGAAGAAGTGGGAGGGGAATGGAAGAACAAAGTGGACGGGAAAACAATTAGGTAGGCAGATTTGCATGGACTAAGTGGGACAGAGGTAAATAATGATGTATGTACAACCTTGGAACAACAGGGCTCTAGGATACAGGGATTAAAACATGGTTGCAATGGGCAAAAGGGGCAAAATAATGTTCAGATGCTTGGCTGTCTTTTGAATCTTGGATTCCCTTGCATACAATTATAAAATAGACACTTGAGGAGGAGATAAAGAAGAGCCAGAAACATCAGCATAGAAAGCTTGTAAGTCTATCTAAGTCCGTCTTCTGCCTATAACTGATTGGAATATCTAAAATGGGGCTACAATGTACCCAATGAAGGAGGCTTCCTGCGGAGCCTCTGTATTACATAAGACCATAGGTAGAATCCTGAACTCCATCCAGAATCTTCTGAGATGGAAAATTTCCACTTGAAAAGACAAGCAGACCAGCCTGGAGTCGCTTGAAAGATATACCAACAGGAAGAATACAAAACAATAACAGCAGTTCAACTGATTACTACAAGAACAAGCAAGGTGCTCACCCAGACGACATCAAGGCAAGTGGTCGGGTCCCCTCAGGGCAAACTCCCTTCCAAGACTAATACTTAATGAGAATACACGAGCAAACATATACTGTGATTGGTGACCACATTGGTGACCGATAAGTGGAAGTGAGGGGAAAAGAGTAATAAAGCTGCAAGTGAATCCCTACAATATTCAATAGACTCCTGTGAACCTGGATGGAGACCTGGTTGGCCAGCAGTATGGCAAGACCCAGGAACTCCTGTGCCCAGAGTCAGTGACATAGTCACAGAGGACTAGAGTGGAGAGTGAAGCGTCCAGCTGATAAGAAGAGAGGGCATATGCATAAGAACACCCACACTTGCAGATAATACCCACTTGACCTGGTTTCAATGACTGGATAATCAGAACTCAACTAGAAGAAGAAAGAAGAGGAAATAAAGGAGTAATCTGATAAAATTTGATGAACTTGACCTACACCTATGGATGCAGTAGCTCAAAAGAGGGAACAAATCTTCACAGCGAGGATCATTCCCAGCCCCTAGATACACAGGGTAAACAAGGATGGGCAACTTGGACATTGGTTACCCAAAATGGGGGTCTATAAAGGCAAGAAGTGACTGTCTTACGAGCTTTCAAGAGGGAGCCTAGATCCAGAGGGCACAGAGGAAGGTAGAATCTCCACTGAGTACTATCTAATCTGCCTGGGCAGGCCTGATGAAAGGAGATTGGGATAGGTCTCTTGTGGTACAATAGTGAATAATTGCTGTCAGGACTGACTGTGAGGGTTGGAAATGTAAAGGTAGACATTTTTGTAGCAAAAGGAGGGGAGTGATTGACTTTGCAGTCTAGGAGCAGAGGTCCCTGTGACCATCAATGGAGAAGAGTAGAGTGTGGGACCCTACCCAGAGAAACAGTGATGCCAGAGATGGAGGCAGAGTGGATGATGTGGAGAGATGGAGTGGTTGGGGACTGTAGACCCAGAGAGGGAGAGGGACTGCGTGCTGATGACCGAGGAGCAGGTTTGCAGGGTATACCCTTTGGTTGGTGGATGATGCATGGAGGGGATTGTAACCATGGCAATGAAACGATATACAATAGGATGAATGTAAAGGTAATGTTCTTCCATGTAATCTATCACATAATTCACAATAAAACATTAATAATAATAATAATAATAATAATAATAATAATAATGTGCAAT
Organism: Chrysochloris asiatica; assembly: GCF_000296735.1. Taxonomy (NCBI): domain Eukaryota; kingdom Metazoa; phylum Chordata; class Mammalia; order Afrosoricida; family Chrysochloridae; genus Chrysochloris; species Chrysochloris asiatica. The sequence goes on from NW_006408622.1 coordinate 1,257,324, forward strand.
GGATACCGGATGCTTACGTCCAGCATCCATTTCTTCTTTGTTCAGAAAATAGGGATGAGAATGGGAAAATGTAGTTCTAAAACTCAATGGGTATTCAAGGTACTATGTGGTCCCATAACCCACCCTCAACTACAGAATTCCCATATTGACTCTCACCTCTTGGCCCACATTTCTCAGACTACAGACTTACTGGTGACCATGTGACCTAGCTCATCTTAAGAGAGTAAGCCCAATACTTTTATTCCGGGGATTCTGGGGATTTCCAGGTCAGGCTGCATGAGCATATCAAGATGCTAAAATCATTGTCTCCATAAGGTGAGCCAGTCTGAAGACAAACCTGACACCCAGAGATGATCTCAGAGAAACAGAGCTGGAATCTCCATGACAATCTGAATCTCTACATCAAACTGCACCTAAAAGTAGATCAACTTCTAGATTTGTCATCTACATAAATTTGAAATTTTAGATCAGTTTGGATTGGGTTTTCCCTTTCTTGGAATTGAAAGAATTATGTAACTAGACAATGGACTAGTTACATTGTAATTATATCAGAGTAACAAAGATCCTGATGTCATTGTTTATAACTTTATTTTCTAGATCTGAATCTTCTAGGTTCTCTCTAATAAGCATATATTGTATTTATAAAATAGAGATAAAGTTACTATAAATTTTAAATGAGATTGTCCACTGTGTTGTGAAATCAGTTGTTTTAGATTGATTCTGACTCATGGCAACTCCATGTGTTTCAAAGTAGAATTCTATTTCAAAGGGTTTTCAGTGGATGTTAGCACCATATGATGAGTCTTTCTGGCATGACCAGCCTCAACCTGACTCAACCTGTCAGGTCTGGAGCCCTCTCAGCTAAATAACAAAGACACTTTAATTATGGGGGAAATCCCAAGGTTGTAGAGGTCATCTCATAGAAACAAAGGATAAGAACCAAATTATTCTGGTAAAACAAATTAATATTAAACCCACAGGAAGCCACAATGTTCATCAGCATATTAGAGGTTCTGAGAAGTTCTAAAATAAATGTTGGACTCAATATTTAGCAAATTTACTTAAATCACTTTTATAGAAGACAGCATAGAAATTGCTGTTTTCGACATGGGTTTGGCAAGTAGAATGTATGAGCTAAGTGATACCTGACACCATTTTTTGTAAGTTAAATTTTATGGATCACAGCCATTTATATGTTTTCTATGGCTGCCTTCACACTACAGCAGAAGAACTGAGTAGTTGTGATAAAGACTGTGGGCACCTCAAAGCCTAAAATATTTATGATCCATCTCTTTGCAGAAACGGCTTGTTCTAGACTCACCACTTTCTCCCCATTTTGCAAACAGTGAAAGTTCTTCCTAAATGTTATGAACAAATAGTGGTAAAACTGAGCCTAGAATACTAGGTTCCTGATACTTATTGCCCTTTCCAAGAGTTCCTTCTACTTCTCACACCACTAATTTAGAATTTTCTTCCTTTATCTCCTGGTCTCTAGTCTCATGGCTCATTAATGCAATAATGTGAATGATGAAGAATCTCTAGAAATCAATGCTGGTGTCTCTGTTCAAAGACTCCTCTGCATGCCATTGGGTCAACAGTTCAGTTACAGTCCAACAAAAAGTCTTTTGATGGACCAGGCCTATTCTGGGCATAGAAATACCATGAGAAGCAAGAACTACCATGATTCTATTATGAGAGAGCTTAGTTGAGCAAGGTAGACAGATTTGTCTTTAAAAAACATACAAGCATATATTGACTATGCTGAGATTTGGAGACAATGGTAACTGGGAAGATGAGTCAGAATTAGGAGACCCCTGAAAGTATGTGATCCAAGCTAAGACAATGTGGGAAGGCCTGAGGAAAAAGCATCCCAAGCAGAAGAAAAGTACTTCAATGGCTTCAATTGGGAGAATAATTGTGAGAGGAGCTTAGTGGGAGAGAAAGAGAGAGAAGGCAGCATATCAGGCAGGGAGGTGTTCAAAGGCCAAACCGTGTAGGTCATGATAAGAAATTTAGATCATATTCAAGACACTTGAAAACACAGATAATAGATTCAGACAATAGGCTCTGAAGTCTAAACCTCTGCAGTGGACACAGCAATTCACAAAGGGTTAGATTATATAAGAAAAGGCAGAGGATCCTATGGTTGAGGTAGACACACACCCATCCACTCCATCCATAGATGAGCTATTCTCTGCACTTCTGTACAGACCCAGGACAGTCCCATTTACATGAAATACTCTGGTCTTCATTACTGAGAGTAATCTCACACTCCTAACAATGTCTCAGTTTGAATGACAAAGTATACAACAAGACAAAATTCACTGCCCTCAAGTCAATTCCAACTCATAGCAACGCTGCAGGGCAGAGTCAAACTGCCAAAAAGTGTTTCCAAGGTAATCTTTAGGGAAGCAAAAAAAATTGCTGGAGAGCAAGACGTGGGTTCACGTACTGCAACTGGCCACTTCTCTGTCCCTCTGATCCTCAAACTGGGCCCCTGTAAGCCCTGCAATCTACTTTCTCCCATTGAGTAACTGGTGGATTCAAACTACCAAACTTTCAGTGAGTAGCTGAGTGTCTCAACCACTGTGCCACCAGGGCTCTTATAACGTATGTTGTTGTTATGTGCCATGGAGTCGGTTCCAACTCATAGCGACCCTGTACAGGGTTTCCGAGGCTGTAAATCTTTACGGGAGCAGAAAACCTCATCTTTCTCCCATGGAACAGCTGGTAGTTTTGAACTGCTGACCTTGTGGTTCGAAGCCTGATTTGTAACCAGTATGCTACCAGAGCTCCTTCTTATAAAGTATACAGTCACCCTAATTATACCACTTTATTTCATGTAATTTAAGTCTTGGCTCATGAGGTCCATTACTCTTGGGTCGATGGTCTATTCTACCTTGAAATATAAATTCCTTACAATTAATGGGAACCATTACATGTTTATGTCTTGTTTTTCTCACTGCACTTTATACTCCCAGAGGACAAGACACATGTTTATCAGTTCATTGACATAAAGAGCACTTGCCATGTCTAACGGGAACATAATGTGCAGACTTTAGCACATTACTGCCCATAAATTAGGTAATTTAGCCTTCACAAAACTGCTGGGGAGGGTGGAGTGTCGAAAGTCATTTATCCATTTATGGGTGGGAGAGGTCAGGTGACCGGTCAAGGTCTTATGGTCATTAAATGCCAAAACTAGACCTCAAGCCTGGGTGGGCTCGTTCCACACCTAGCCATCCTTTTATGTCATCATCCTGCTGTTTCTAATGGGCTGAGCTCTCTTCAGGGTGGGGTTTGATAGCCTAATAAAATAAAGGAGAATAACTCTTCCTGTTTTGGGCAAAATGCCCTGTAATCAATGAAAAATGACAGCTATTGGTGTGAGAGGGTGACCAGGATGTGGCTAGGGCTGTTGACAGTGCAGAGATTTTTGTGACTCTTAATGGGTGTCAGGTCAGATGCAACACCCTATAAAGTTGGACCCTATGAGTCTCACTGGAGGCAGTGTGACATGGCACACACAGCTGGGACATTCTTGGCATACATTCAAGCCCTAGTTGTCAGGGCCTCTTAAAAGATAGCTTTCTGACCACCAGCCTCAGGCAGGTACATGCAGACAGAGGTGCTGATAGCCCCAGGGAGCCACACCAGGAGACTTCAACAGCACCTTTTAGCTTCAGGGTGACTTGTAAGGTATTTATCGCTCTGTCAGGGCCAGAGAAATACTCTTATGAAACCCCAGGGACTCTGGAGTCCTTCATCTTCCCTCAGGCTGAGACATCCCTCCCTCTCTCATTCCAGAGACAGTCTCTGAACTGAGACTGCCAAACGTGGTTCCTATCCTGGCTCAGACTGAAGACTCCTGGGCAGAGAAGTTACTGGAGAGCGAGACGTGGGTTTAAATACTGAACCTGGCCACTTCTCTGTTCCTCTGATCCTCAAACTGGGCTCCTGTAAGCCCTGCAAGCCTACTGGGTAATGGCATAGGTGACTCTGTAAAATAATTTTTGCCTTTCATGTGAGAAACCCAGGTTTAATTCCCAGCCAATGCATTCCATGTACATCCGCATGTACATCAGTAGAGACTTGAGTGTAGCTGTAATATTGAGTAGGTTTCAGTGGAGTTTCCAGACTAAGATGGACTAGGAAGAAAGTAATCTACTTGTGAAAACCAGCCAATAAAACCTTATGATCACAGTGGTTTGATCTGAAACCTGTTACAGAGATAGAGCAGAGCTGGGCAATGTATTGTTCCCTTGTGCATGTGTTCACCGTGAATTGAGGTTGACATACTGGACTGTAAGGGCAGTTTGAATCAAAAGGTCAGCAGTTCAAACCCACCAGGTGTTCCTCAAAAACCCTATACAGGGTCGCTATGAGTCAGAACCCACTCAATAGCACTTAACAACAAACAACAATATTAAGTGTCCAATAGATGCAGGCTGTTCTTATTATTAACACCATCACTCCTAAGACACAGCTTGGAGGAAATGATCTCCCACATGAGCTGTGTTCTGTGTATTTCTGAGGATACCTCAAGGGACAGTCCTAAGAAACAAGAAGGGAGACTAGAGAGCTCACATACTCCTGGAAAGTGCAGCCCCTGGCCTGCACCTCTCTTGTTTTTGTACACACTGCTATTAGCTGAGTAATTAGGTTAATGAGCAAATTGAATTAGGAAATGAAGGAAAAAATATATTTCAGTCCTTCCCATTCTGCTTTGAGCAAGAGCTGTTAACTAGCATCAAAGGGGTACCTATCTAAGAGTAGTCCTTCATCTCTCTATTTCCTTTTTTTTTTTTAATTTAGCTTTTTATTAGGAAAATTTTCAAACATTCTTAAAAGTAAAGAAACTATGATGAGTACCCATTACTCATTAACAATGATAATCACCATTCTCAACATTAATCACATTCTGTCATTCTATTTACATTTATCCCTCCCATGGCACATACATTTTAAGACAAATCCTAGGCATTATATCATTTCACCCATAAATACATCCTCATTAGTGCATCAGTCATTCTTGATATGGGGTGTAGTGAACTTCTTGAGGACTCAGAATGGGAATATGTAAGCTGTTCTTAACACATACTCAAAATATCAGGGGCCGAGAGGGTTGAGAGGCAGAGATGGGATGATGTCCACCATGGAATCCAGGGACACAAGCTTCAGGAACAGTATGATTTCTCAGGGTAAAAAGTACATATGTATTTCTAGGGACAGCAAGAGATGCAGCCCCTGACAATGGTATAGAGGATGCTATTGTTGTTATTATTAAGGGCCCTTGAGCAATACTGTACTGAGTTTCTAAGGAGTGGCTGGTGGGTTTCAACCACCAGCCTTGTGGTTAGCAGTCCAGTGCTTATCCTATAGTGCATACCAGGACTCTGGAGGATATGTGGAGTCCTAGAAATGCTCAGGTATCTAGAGGTAGCTATGCTAGAACTCAGGAAGCAGGGAGAAAATATGACCAGCCCCTGAGACTTGTATAACAGGATAATTGTATCACGGGACAACCAACAGGAAGCTGGAAACTACAGCTCCAGCCTGCCTGACCCCAGCTCTCTTTTCTTGTCAAGTATAGACCTAACTTATCTTTCCACGTAAGTTGGCTTATAGAAGGAACCAATGAAGTGAATGACTGGCACACTAAGCATGAAACAATCAACATCAAAAAGATTAAAATGTGCCCTCAAATTCAGAAAGCAAGGTGTTATCTATTTTACAAAAGAGTCTGGTAAGTGAGAACTGGTGGTATTGTAGGATAAGCACTGGCCTGCTGACCACTAAGTCGGTGGTTCAAGCTCACTGCTCCTGTAAAGATTTAGTTTCAGGAACCCTATACAGGGTCACTATGAGTCAGAACTGACTTAATGACATTTAGCATCATCAACATGATAAGTTTCAGAAACATAAAGCAAATTGTTCAAGTTAACTCAGTTCCTAACCAGTGGTTGTTGTTAGGTGCCATTGAGTCAGTTACAATTGACAATGGACCCATGTATTTAAAAAACAAAAAAACTCCACTGCATTATCGTCACAATCATTGCTGTATTTGAGTCCATTGATGCAGCCACCCTGTTAGGTGGCAAGGCAGAGTCTAATCCAGCAATTCCTTCCTTTCCTCCTCATCCTTTCTTCCAAGTGCAAGAGTTGCTCCTGGCAGTCAACAGTTTTTTGGTGACAGACTCACGATCAGTTTGGTTTGGGTTTCAGAAAAGGTGGCTGTGGGAGCACTGAGTCAGTCCTTCTTGCCAGTTCCCGACACCTAATTGGGAAAGAGAATGCAGAAAAGGTGAATAGTGAAAGAAGATCTGAATGGATTTCCTCTGGCATTTTGGCCTCCACGTGAATTCTTTATTCCCTGCAGAAATGCATTCTTGTTTCTGATTAATTAGTACACACACACACAAAAAAGGTAGGGGGTACTTTTCCAGATAATCAAATCTATTGATAGTCTCCATGGCAAATGCACTTTTCTTGAAGGAAATGTCTGAACAAGGGTAATGTTGACTAAACAGATGTTACACAAACCCAAATGAGTGGAAAAAAGAGAATTCCCAAACTCTACATTGGGAGGGCAAATGAGATTTTTCTAAGTTTCTTGCTGAACTTTCTTCCATGCAGCCCCATGCTTTAGGTAAGATCTGAGGCAAGGGAAAAACTATTGTAACGGGCTAAAATATGTAGTTTGGTGACACAGTTAAGTACTGGACTTCTAAATGAAAAGTTGGTGGTTCGAACCCACCCAATGACTCTGGGAGAAAGACCTTTCATAAATTTTGTTGTTGTTAGGGACAATCAAGTTGGTTCCAGCTCACTGAGACCCAATGGACAACTGAAGAAAATACTGCACCATCCTCACAGTTGTTCTTGAGCCCACTGCTGCTGCCATTGTGCCAATTAGTTATCTTCCTCTTTTTCACTGCCCCTTCACTTTATCAAGCATGGTGTCTTTCTGCAGGAGCCTAGAAATCCTATGTTGCTATGAGTCGGAATCATATAGCATCTAACAACAACAAAGCATGTAGGTTAGACATAAGACTTAAGAGATAAGCCTAGGCTTGCTATATAGAGTGAATCCAGGTCTCCATAGACTCTCTCCTCATGGGTCTCTTGACCTGGACCTGAACTAAGATGCTTGCAGAAAGGAAATGAGGTATTACTCAGGCATGCTCAGGAAAGTCTAGGTGCCACCTTCTGGGAGAATTCTAAGATGTTGGGCGTTTTGGAATCCTGATGGGAAACTTGAATGAAAAGCTCAGGCTTTCATTCTGTGTGCTCACCAGCTTGTGTTAAGCTGCCAGAGGTGCAGTCCATAGAAAGTCTGGCCCAGGCTGTTTCAATGCTGTTTCCCATCATGCCTTCTCATCCCCAGTATCGCCTTTCTTGCCAGGCACCTCTATCTGAGCAGCATCCCTCACACAATGACTGGCTCCTGGAAGTCATGTGTCCACTCCTGACCATGGTTCTTTCTTATACTCAGTTCTTCAGAGCTGTTAATTAACTGGCAATTAACCACCCAAGAGACAGATACCTAAGGTTAAAGGAATACCCTTTGAATCTTATGATAAAGCAGATATGCCTCTGCACTATCTCCTTTTGTTTTCAATCATCTTGACACACAGAGGCAGCTGGAGAGCAATGTGTATGTTAATGATGTCCTCAGAGTGAGGCCAACCTAACACAGCTGCCAAGACCCTAGAGCCTGAGGTTGAGTTTCCCTGCTACTGCCCTAACTGGGTCACTATTTTTATTTTTAGTCAGAACCTCTATTCAAAAATGTCCAGCAGGGAAAATGAATGTGAATTTGTCTGAGAAGAAAGAACCAGGAGCAGGAGTTTCCATCTCATTTTTCTTAGCAACCTACCCTGTTGTTGTTTTAAAGCGTCGTCAAGTCAATTCCAACTTATAGTGACCCTAAATAGGGTTTCTGAGGAGCAGCTGATGGGTTTAAACTGCTGACCTTGTGTGGTTCACAGTCCAGTGCTGATCCTACACCAGGAGTCCTTTACCAGCTCTAGGCCCTCAGGTTGCCCACCTGAATGACCAGAGGTTTAGATTCCCTTTCAATCTGGCATTCTATGAGTCAAAGAGCACAGAAGAGCTTCTTCCTCAGCAATGCACAAAATAGAAGAAGACTCAGTCCCTGGAAACCAAGTGTCCTGCTGGTAAGTTCTTGCAGGTGCATGCAACTCTAAAGTTTGTGCCACGTTCTCATATCCCATGTCCAGATGAAGCAGAAAAAGAAAATACTCAGTAGCGTTACATCTACCACAGAGTTAGATGCTAATATCAGGATATATGGTGAGCATCAGGATATATGGCAATTTAGTTAGAAATCCCTTTAGGAAGTTGCCCTGGGGGAAGGAGAGCCATCTACCATGTCTTCACTGACTCAGCCCACTCATCTTCCCCTCCAGCTTTGGGACCACTGCTTTGTGTTCACTTAAGCACCTGATGAAAGCATATCTTTAGGGAAGATGCTACATGAAAACTATAGTACCTCAAAAGTCATGAGTCATGAAACATGCCAGAGAGAGAGATAGAGGAGTTGACTAACAGAGGCTCTTGGCAGATTCCCAGTTCTCATCTCCCACTTTACATGAGGCCCAAATTTCCATCTTAGGCACATTTATTCAATCAATATTATCATGTGCTCCCATATACATGCAAAGGCTGGATGGTGAAAAAGGAACACAGAACAAGAATTAATACTTTTGAATTATGGTGTTGGCAAAGATATTGAATACACCATATTCTACCTAAGAACAGAGTCCTGGTGTGGCACTGTAGGATAAGCACTGGACTGCTACCTGCAAGGTTGGTAGTTCCAACCCACCAGCCACTCCTAGGAAACCCAATATAGGGTTGCTATGAGTCAGAACATACTCAACAGTATTTAACTATGACAGTAACACCACATTGTGTTAGAATACAGTTATAGAATAAATAAAACCAGAATGTTCCTTAGAAGTGAGAGCAAGACTGTGATTTGCTTGCTTACTTTGGGTATGTCATCAGGAAAGGGCAATTACTAGAAAAAAAAAAAAAAAAAAAAAAAAACCATCATGTTTAGCCAAGTAGAGGGTCAGTGAAAATGAGGGAAACTGGATGAGCTGAATTGACACAATAGCTTCAACAGTGAACTCAAGCATGGCACAGAACTCATGAAGATGGCACAGAACCAGAGAGTGTTTCACTCTGTCATCATGAGTTGGAGCTGAATCGACAGCAACTCACAACCACCACCATTTGCCAGGCCCTAGTCTGGGCCCAAGTATACAACAGCACCTTCAAGGTGCTTCCTTTCTAGTGAGAACTGTGAGATTTGCCCATTCTTTCTAATACATTTTTCTTTGAGTTATTCCAAGTGGGTTTCTGTTTGCTAAGCCCAAGAGATCCCTAACTAATTTCAGTTTTGTATGTATCTTTCTGTTGCATTGATATCAACTCAGAGGTGAATAAGTGGCCCAACTTCACACAGTGGGACATAGCAGGGCTGGAATTTGAAGGTGTGATGACAGACTTCAAGTCCACTATTGTCTCCCAATTCTCAGAACATTCTACCTGAGGATTTCTTTAACGTTGGATTTTCACAGCAGCCATGCTGAAGCCATACAGGTGTTAGCTCACTTGCTAGTTGGGGAAATTTGGAGCTTGTAGCAAACAAGGAACTCAAAGTCACAGCTGTGAAAGAGGAGCCAGGACACCTAGATCATGTTTTGTTTTGTTTTGTTTTTTCCACTACACAGCAATGACTCTGAATCTGCCCTGAGAACTTTGCTTCATCTCATTATATGACCCTCACCTCTTCCCATCATGGTATGGTGCTATAGGATAAGCACTGGGCTGCTAACTACAAGGTTGGTGGTTCAAACCCACAAGCCACTCCTTGGAAACACTATACAGTCATTATGACTTGGAGCACTTAACAGAAACAATATCCCCTCTTCCTATTGCATAGTTGTGAACCCTGGTGGTACAGTGAGTTACATGTTAGACTGCTAACCACAAGGTCAGTAGTTGGAATCCACCAGTTACGCCACAGGAGAAAGGGGAGACTTTGTGGAGTCCTGGTGTGGCACTATGGGTTAATGTGCTGGACTGTAAAGTCCATTTGATCCTCAAGATCGGCAGTTGAAGCCACCAACTGATCCTCAGAAATCCTATATAGGGTCACTATGTGTCAGAAACGACTTGACAGCTCTTAACAACAACAATTGCATTGTTTGGAGTCCTGATTTGGCAATGTGGGTTAATGCACTTGACTGAAAAGTTGGTTTGAGCTGCAAGGTCAGAAGTTCAAGCTCAACAGCTACTCCTCAGAAACCCTATACAGGGTCACTATAGGTCAGAATTGACTTGATGGTACTTAACAACAACTACATTGTTTGCCTTTTCTTCTTAGCCTAAGCTCTACTTTCCAACTGTCACTGACTTCTCCAACTGTGTCCTACACCTACCCTTCTCCACTGAAGTCAGTCTCCTTCCAGTTTACCTCACACTCTCTATAAAGATGTCTAAAACCAAGCCCTATTCTACCCCATCAGCAAAATTACTCCATCCAGGTGCATCCCATCGGTGTCAGTATCACTAACCCAGTGCATCAGGATAAACTTTGATGTCAGCCTCAGCACATCAGCTCATTAGCAAGATGTCAACAACATCCTCAAAATTTCTCTCCAGTCTCACCATTTCCATTGCTGTGACTACAGTCTAGTCCTGTCTCAGGTGATGACTTCAATGAGCTCCCAGCTTGTCTCTCTGCTTCCTGTCCGTTAGAATAGGGTCTACTCTATAAACAGTAGTCAGGGGAATCACAGCATATCCTTTAGATGAAAGACAGACTGGTGCCAGATACAGTAGAAATTCTAGACCAGTGTTTTCCGAAGTCTGGTTCAAGGACTAGCTCAGTAGAATAACCTCAGGGCTCTTGAAAAAATGCTTTTTCTCAGGTCCCAGAGCCCAGTTTTCTATGTTAGAGCTATTTGGGAAAGGGTCTGGGAATTGTCACTTGATGAGTTCCCAGATAATATTTTTAAAGTTTTTTTTTTTATTATGAATTGATTAAGGTTTACAGAACAGATCATCAGTCTTTTATTCAACAAATAATACACTTTATTTCATCTCAATCATCACAAACCCCTCCATGTATTATCACTTAGCCCACTTTCTCCTTGTTTCTTGTTTCCATTTCTCCTTCTCTCCCAACCTTTCTGAACTTTGTCCTTGGGGAAAGGTTATCCTTTTGATATCTCAAATGACTGACCATTATATGGTGAGCATACTTTAATAATTTGTCTCCCCTATATACCTACTTATTGCTTAACTAAAAACTGAGCCACAGTCAGTTTCAAATGTCAAGGGTGATCATGGTAATTCGGCATAATATAATCCACAAAGGCGATGTTCTTCACCCTACTTTGGTTAGCAGTGACTGGGACCTTAAAAGCTCATGAGTGGCCATCTAAGATGTAATTATTGGTCTCTCTGTCCAAAGGAAGAAATGTGGTGAAGACAGTCCATTGGAAACAAACCAGTGGACTACTGGACATGTGAACATCAGTCTCCATAACCCTGAGACCAAAAGAACTAGTCCCTGACTACCTCTACAAACTGCTCTGAAAGGGATCACATCAGAAGGTCCTAAATAGTCCTGGTGTGGCACTGTGGGTTAATGTGCTGTACTGCATAGTTGGTTTGATCTGCAAGATTGGCAGTTCAAGCTTACCAACCACTCAGTGGAAACCCTATGCAGGGTCACTATGGGTCAGAATGGACTCGATGGCACTTAACAATAACAACAAATAGAGTAGGGGAGCATGTTGGCTCTGGAGTGAGAACCACAGGTTGTGAGTTTGAGCCCACCAGTTGCTCCACTGATGAAAGATGAGGCTTTCTGCTCTCATACAAATTTACAGCCTAGGAAACACTATATGGAGGCACTATGAGTTCAACTGATTCAATGGCACTGAGCAGTAACAACAAATAGAGGGGGGGAATATGAAACATGGACTTCCGGTTTGGGTGATAACAGCAAAAATCAGGTAGGGAACTCTCTGTTGTGAAGGGACGGGGAGCCCAAGAAGAAAGCGCTCAAAGAACAACTCCAGAGCTCGGGATCTACCATAAGATCCAGGACATCAGTTTGCCGCACTCACAAGTGAAAAAAATCACGATAATAAAGAAAATACTGTGAGTTAGGAATCTGGAACGGGACTTCCTGTGCGGCCACACCACCCTGGCAGAGTTTAGAGGGTGGGCCTACAGCCAGTCTGGCTCAGAAAACCACTGCTAAAAGCAGTGCAGAGACATTTGCAAATAAAAGAGGCATGGGAGACTACACATTTCTCCCTTTTTTCCCTGTCCTGCCTTCATTGCTCAGCCCAGACAACATCAGGTGGGACAGTTTTCCCATGGTACAGAGAGAGGGAGCTTGGTAGAGAATTATGACGTCACCCATGGAGACACAGCCCTAAAATTTTCTCTGGGGGGATCCTTGGCAGCTGTGCACCTCGGAATCTGTTCCGACCTCAGGAGACCCATGCGGGGTTTCCGGGACAGTGGGTCTGTGCAGGAGCTCAGCACTTCGCCTTTCTCCTGCAGTGTGGCTGGTGGTTTCCAGCTGCTGACCTTGTGGTTCACTGCCCCATTCGTGGCTGCTGCGCTACCTGAGCTCCCTGCACAGGACCCATACAAAGCAATCTGTAAAACCCCAACATAAAAGGACTCAACCATCCCAAGAATTGCACTGTGCACACACAGATATCTAACTGACCTTCAGAGACAAAAATAGTGGACAATCTTTCTCCCATTAACTGCTCAATATCTACCTGCGTACTTCTATTGTAATGACTAAAGGAGGAGCCTGAGACAGCAGACACCCTCACCCACTGCTGAGGCTTCTACCTTGTACAAAGATTGCCTGTGGAGCTTGGGACAGTTGACCACAGCTTCATTTCTGTTCCAAAGTGGTGGTTTTTGTCTCTGCATTTATATTACTTCTGTTTTTGGTCCTTTTGACCACACATCTTTCCTGGAGGTGGGAGCTTTTTCTCCCAACATTACCCAAGAAGAGACAGCAATCATGGCCATATAGCCAAACTATAAGCATACTCCATAATATTCCACCATTGAGAGCCAACAACACCTGCTAAGTATTACATGTGAAAAGGGAAGCCTATCTCCCAATCATATTCACCAGGAGACACCCAGAAAGCTTAACAACAAACAATAGTTATATGTTGTTGTTGTTTTTTAAAATCTTACATGAATGTTTATTCACGTGAGTTTTTTTAAAAAACATATAACTATTGGAAATTATGAAAAAAAAACAACAAATGATATTGAAACATGTCCTAAAACAGAAGAAAGTAGCTGAGACAAATGAGCTGGAGACAGACAAAGGCTTTCTAGAGGAAGAAGAGCAGGTTTTGGATATACCTGAGAAAGAATTCACAAGAATGACATGGAAACAGATTCAAATGCTCCGAAAAGGGGTGAAGGAAAACAAGGAAAAAATTAGGAAAGTACTACAGGAGCAACCACATAAGATTGATACAGCATTGGAAACAACTCAAAACCTGCAAAAAGATGACCAGATGATTAATAATAAGACATCAGAAATAGACAATACAATGAAAGAGGAAAGGAGCAGAATAGAAGAGAAGGAAGTCAGAACTAGCGATCTGGAAGACAAATTTCTCAGTACTGCTAAGATAGAAGAGCAAGCAAAAAAGGATAAAAAAATCTGAAGAGAGTCTAAGATTCACGCTGGATAACATGAAGAGGAACAATTTAAGAATTATTGGCATTCCAGAACAGAAAGAATTAGAGAAATCCACAGAGAAGATAGTTGAAGAGTTTCTGGAAGAAAATTTCCCTAACATCTTGAAAGATGAGAAGATAAACATTCAAGAAGACAAATATACCCCAGGAAGGATAGACCCCAAAAGAAAGTCACCAAGACATATAATAACCAAGCACTCCAAAATCCAAGACAAGGAGAGAATTCTAAAAGCAGCCAGGGAGAAGAGAAATATCACTTATAAAGGCAAGCAAATCAGATTAAGCTCTGACTATTCAGAACAAACCATGTAGGCAAGAAGGCAATGGGGAGACATATACAAAACCCTCAAAGAAAAAAAACTGTCAACCAAGAATCGTCTATCCAGAAAAACTATCAATCAAATATGATAGTGTGATCAAGACATTCCACAATAAACAGACTCTGAGAGATTTTTATCAAAACCAATCCAGCACTTCAAAACATCCTAAAGGGAGTTCTGTAGATAATCAACAAGAACAGACAACAAACAGAGACTTACAGGCATGGCAACACCACTTGGAACTCAGTCAACTGATACCAGAGTCCAGAAGAAACAAGACTACAACAACAAACTCAAAGGAGCTGGGAAATCAACTGAAGATCAAAATTATATCAATGTCAAAGAAGGGACAAACGTAGCAACAGAGACCCAGGTGGTGAGGATGTCAGGTAAATTACAGGATACAATGGATTCTCTTAAATGGAGATAAAGGTTAGTAAACTCTAAGGTAACCCCAAAGAAAGTTAATACTTTACAACTTACCATGAAACTGAACTTCCAAGCAGAACAAGCAAACATGAAAACTAAAAAGAAACTGACAAGAAATAGCACAAAAACTACAAACCCAACAAAAGAAGGCATGCAGAACAAAGCAACGAACAGCACTACCAAAAGATTAATATAATGGCAGCAATTAATTCATACCTATCAATAATTACATTGAATTTCAATGGATTGAATGCACCAGTGAAGAGAGAGAGAGTAGCAGAATAGATAAGAAAACAAGACCCTTCAATATGCTGCCAGCAAGAGATACACTTTACACACAAAAACAAAAACATACTAAAAGTCAAAGGATGGAAAAAAAATTTACCAAGCTAACTGTAACAATAAACAAGCAGGAGTGGCAATACTAATCTCCAACAATGTAAACTTTAAGATAAAAACCAGCATAAGAGACAAAGAAGGACACTATCTCATGATCCTTTAAAGGGTCAATTGAGAAAGACGACATAACCATAATAAATATTTACACTCCCAATGAAAGAACACCAAGATGCATGAAGCAAACCTTAGTAGAATTGAAGAAAGATATACCTAAATCTAAAATTATAGTAGGAGATTTTAACATGCCACTCTCGAAAAGCGACAAAACAACCAGAAAGACACACAACAAAGTTACAGAGGAACTAAACAACACAATCAACCAACTTGACCTCATAAATGTGTACAGAGCATTCAATCCAACAACAGCACAATATATATTGTTCTCCAATGCACATGGACCATTCTCCAGAAACGACCATGTGTTAGGTACAAAGCAAGCCTTCATAAATTTACAAACATCAAAATACTACAAAGCATCTTTTCAGACGCAATGCTATAAAACTAGAAATCAACAATAAGAAGACCAATGCAATAAAGTCAAATACATGGAAACTGAACAGCACCTTGCTGAAAAAGCGACTGGGTAAAAGAAGAAATTAAACGTGAATTCACAA
The DNA here is from genome assembly GCF_000296735.1 of Chrysochloris asiatica. Classification (NCBI taxonomy): domain Eukaryota; kingdom Metazoa; phylum Chordata; class Mammalia; order Afrosoricida; family Chrysochloridae; genus Chrysochloris; species Chrysochloris asiatica. Next base: position 1,272,886 of record NW_006408622.1, read on the forward strand.
AGTTCCTAGAAACAAACGAGAATGAAAACACAACATAGCAAAATCTTTGGGACACGGCGAAAGCAGTGCTGAGAGGACAATTTATTGTGATTAATGCGCATATACAAAAAAGAGGAAAGAACCAAAATTAACACATTAACACAGCATCTTCTACAAGTAGAAGCAGACCAGCAGAGGGAACCTAAAGTCACCAAAAGAAAATAAATAATAAAAATAAGAGCAGAAATAAACGAGATGGAAAACTGAAAAACTATAGAAATAAGCAACAGTACAAAGAAAGGATTAATAATATTGGCAAACCATTGGCAAAACAAACAAAAGAAAAGAGGGAGAGGAAGCAAATAACTCACATTAGAAACCACATGGGTGATGTCACAAAGGAACCAAATGAAATTAAAAGGATAATAACAGAATACTATGAAGAGTTGTACTCCAACAAATTTGAAAACTTAGAAGAGATGGATATATTTCTAGTAAAAACATGACCTACCCAAATTTACTCAGAATGAAGTAGAAAACTTGAACAAATCCATAACAAAAGAAGAAATTGATCGGGTCATCAAAAAACTCCCAACCAAAAGAAGTCCAGGCCAAGATGGCTTCACGGGTGGGTTCTACCAAGCATTCAGAGGAGAACTGTCACCAATTCTGCTCAAATTATTTCAGAACATAGAAGAGGATGGCAAACTCCCTAATAATTTTTATGAAGCAAACATAACCCTCATCTCAAAACCAGGGAAGGATGTCACTAAAAAAGAAACCTTATAGACCAATATCTCTCATGAACATAGATGCAAAAATTCTCAACAAAATCCTAGCCAACAGAATCCAACAGCACATTCAAAAAATAATACATCATGACCAAGTGGGTTTCATAAAAGGGATGCAAGGATGGTTCAACATTAGAAAAACAATCAACATAATCCACCACATAAATAAGAAAAAGGAAAAGTACCACATGATCATACCAATTGATACAGAAAAGGCAATTAACAAAACCCAACATCCTTTCCTGTTAAAAACACCCAACAAAGTAAGAATTGAAACCAAATTCCTCAACATAATCACAAACATATATACAAAACCAACAGCCTACATCACTCTCAATGGAGAGAAACTGAAAGCCTTCCCTCTGTGAACAGGAACCAGACAAGGATGACCTCTATCACCACTCCTAGTCAATATTGTGCTTGAAGTTTTAGCCAGAGCTATACAGCATGATAGAGAAATTAAAGGCATCCAAATTGGCAAAGAGGAAGTAAAACTCTCCTTATTTGCACACATGATCCTAGAAATAGAAAACACCAAAGATTCAGTAAAAAAATTACTAGACCTCATCGGAAGATTCAGCTAAGTGGCAGCGTATAAGATCAACATACAAAAATCAATTTAATTTCTCCATAGCAACAACGATAGTGCTGAAAAGGACATTAGGCAAGAAATACCATTTACAATAGCTACCCAAAGGATGAAATATTTAGGAATAAATGTAACCAGAGAAAGAAAGGGCTTATACAAAGAAAATTACAAAACACTACTACAAGAAACCAAAAGAGACCTACAGAAGTGGAAGAACATACCATGTTCCTGGATAGGAAAACTCAACATTGTGAAAATGTCAGTACTGCCCAAAGCAATTTGCACATACAATGCAATCCCAATCCAGGTTCCAACAACAGTCTTCAAAGAGATGGAAAAGACAGTTACTAACTTTATATGCATAGGAAAGAGAACCAGGATGAGTAAAGCACTGCTTAAGAAGAAGAACAAGGTTGGAGGTCTCTCACTCCCTGATTTCAAATTTTACTACATGGCTACAGTGGTCAAAACAGCCTGGTATTGGTACAATGGAAGATACATTGATCAGTGGAACAGAATCGAGAATCTAACCCAACCACATACAGCCAAATGATTTTTGACAAAGTGCCTAGGCATATTGCATGGGGAGGAGACAGTCTCTTTAACAAATGGTGCTGTCAGAACTGGAAAGCGATATGAAAAGACTGAAACAAGATCTTTTCCTTACGCCCTATACAAAAATGAACTCAGCATGGATTAAAGATCTAAATGTGAATCCCAAAATTATGAAGGTCATCAATGAAAAAACAGGGACAAATGTGAGGGTGCTAATTCAGGGCATATACAGACTACCAACATTTTGAAAAGTACACAAACCAAAATAGACAAAATAGATGAGTGGGACATACTAAAAATTAAAAACCAATGTGCTTCAAAAGACTTCACCAAAAGAGTAAAAAGGGAACCGACAGAATGGGAAAAAATATTTTGCAATGACACATCAGATAAGGGACTCATTTCTAAAATATATAGGAAATTACAACACCTCTACAAGAAAAAGACAAATAACCCAATTAAAATTTGGTTGACATGAACAGACACTTCACCAAGGAGGAGATCCAGGTAGCCAACAAACATATGAAGAAATGTTCACAATCACTAGCCATCAGAGAGATACAAATCAAAACAACAATGAGGTATCATCTTACACCAGAAATAACATCAAAGATCAAATAAGCAGAGGACAACAAATGCTGGTGAGGATACAGAAAGACTGGGACCCTCCTACATTGTTGGTGGGACTGCAAAATGGTCCAACCACTCTGGAAAGCAATATGGCGCTTCCTCAGAAGGTTGGAAATAGAAATACCTTATGACCTAGCAATTCCTCTACTTAGTATTTACCCACAAGAAATACAGTACATCTCAACACAAGTAGATATATGCACACCAATGTTCATAGCAGCACTATTTACAATAGCAAAAAAATGGAGACAACCAAAATGCCCATCAATTGAAGAATGGATAAACAAACTGTGGTACATACACACAATGGAACACTATGATACCTTGAAGAACAAAAAGGAAGCTGCAAGCCATTGCATAACTTGGATGAACCTTGAAGACATTATGCGAGTGAAATTAGTCACAAAAGGAGAAATACTGCATAAGACCATTATTGTAGAAGACTAAGAAAAAGAACCCACCCAAAAGAGGGGGGGGGTGGAATCTATATATATAAGTGGTGATCACGGGTATGTATGGGATGAGAGGTGGGGAGGGGGCGAGGAGAAGAAAGAGCACAGGGTGGGGAATAGACACAGGAGAGCCTGGGAGTTGAGGGGTGGGGTGGGGGACAGGCTGGCAATAAATAAGTAGGGGGAGGGGAAAAAGAAGAACAAGACGGACGGGAGAATGGTTGGGCAGGCTCACTTGGGCTAGGTGGGACAGAGATAAATGACCATGTATGCACAACCTTGGAATAACAGGGCTTCAGGATACAGGTATGGAGGCATGGCTAGAAAGGGGAAAATGGGAATAATGTTAGGATGCTTGGCTGTCTTTTGAATCTTGATCTCCCTAGCCTAGCATTGTGAAATAGGCGCTTGAGGGTGGGTGAATAGCCAGAAACATCACAACGGAAATCATGTAAGCCCATCTTCAGTCTATAACTGACTGGAATACCTTGGAGGGGGTGCTGGAAACTTCCCAGACCCAAAATTGGGGGGAGGGGGCCTAAAAGGCAAGAAGTGACTGGCTTGCAAGCTTTCAAGAGGGAGCCTAGTTCCAGCTGGGGCAGGGATAGGCAGAACCTCCACTGAACGATTTTCAAACTGTTGGGACTGGGCTGATGAAAGGAAATGGGGATAAGATGCTTGTGGTACAACAGTGAATACCTGGTACCAGGACTGCCCGTGAGGGTCGGAAATGTACAGGCAGAGTTTTGTTTGTTTGTTTGTTTTCTCTCTCTCTCAATCTCTCTCTCTTTTTTTTTTTTTTTTT
>NW_006408622.1:1276841-1316798 GCF_000296735.1 Chrysochloris asiatica
GCAAGAAGAGCAGAAAGTGTGACCCTACCCAGAGAGGCAGTGAGGCCAGGGATGAGACAGAGAAGATTGTGTGGACAGATGGAGTGGTTGGGGACATGGGACTCAGAGAGGGAGAGGAGCTGTTTGAAGACAGCCGGGGGGTGGGGGAGGGGATGGGGGCCTGTGGGTTGTATCCTTTGGTTATTTGATGATGCATGGAGGGGATTCTAATCATTGCAATGAAATGAAATATGATAGGATGAATGTGAAGCTGAAGTGGGACAGAGACAAATAATGATGTATGCACAACCTTGGAAGAATAAGGCTCTGGGATACAGAGATTGAGACATGGTTTGAATGGGGAAATGTGGGGAAATAATGTTAGGATGCTTGGCTGTCTTTTGAATTCTGGTTTCCCTGGCATACCATTATAAAATAGACACTGGAGGGAGAGAGAAAGGAATAGCCAGAAATACCACCATAGAAACTTTGTAAGTCCATCTTCTGCCTGTAACTGATTGAAATACCTAAAATGGGGCTACAACGTACCCAGTGAAGGAGACTTCCTGCAGAGCCCCTGCATTACACAAGACCATAGGTGGAATTCTGAACAGCATCCAGAATCTTCTGAGGGAAATTTCCACTTGAAACAACAAGCAGACCAGCCTGGAGCATCCAAAAGAACAGAAGATACTTCCTGAAAGAAAGACTGACAGGAAAAATACCAAACAATATAGGCAGGCCCACTGATTACTACAAGAACAAACAAGTGGCTCTCCCAGGGAGACATCAAGGCAAGTGGTCAGGTCCCCCTCAGGGCAAACCCCCTTTTAAGACTAAGACTTAATGGGAATACACACTCTGATTGGTGACCATGTTCATCACTGATAAAGGGAAGTGAGGGGAAAGCAGCAATGAAGCTGCAAGCTGATCCCTACAACACTCAATAGACTCCTGTGAATCCAGATGGGGACCTGGTTGACCAGCGTTATGGCAAGTCCAGGGGACTCTTGGACCCAGAGTCAGTGACATAGCCACAGAGGACTAGAGTGGAGAGAGCACATGCATAAGTACACCCACACTTTAAGATAATACCCACTTGACCTGGCTTCAATGACTGGATGGTCAGAGCTCAACCAGAAGAAGAAAGAAGAGGGGGAAAAAAAAACTGATACAATTTGATGAACTAGATATACATCTATGGAAGCAGTACCTCAAAAGAGGGAACAAATCTTCACAGCGAGGATCATTCCCTCCCCCTCCACACACGGAGAGGACAGGGATGGTCAACTTGGATATTGGCTACCCAGAATGCACAGAGGCAAGAAGTGACTGACTTACAAGCTTTCAAGCGGGAGCCCAGATCCAGAGGGCATGGAGCAAGGTAGAATCTCCACTGAGTAGTATCCATTCTGTCAAGTCAGGGCTGATGAAAGGCAATGTGGATAGGTCTCTTGCGATACAATAGTGAATAACAGTTATCAGGACTGATTGTAAGGGCTGAAAATGTAGAGGCAGATGTTTTGTGTGCAAGGGAGGGAGTGATTAACTTTGCAGTCTAGGAGCGGAGGTCCCTGTCACTATCAAGGGAGAAGAGTGGAGAACAGAACCCTACCCAGAGAAGCAGTGATACCAGGGATGGAGGCAGAGACAATGACATGGGGAGATGGAGCAGCTGAGGACTTTGGACCCAGAAAGGAAGAGGGGCTGTGTGTGGACGACCAGGGGGCAGGCTTGTGGGGTATAACTTTTGGTTGGTGGATGATGCATGGAGGGGATTGTAACCATGGCAAGGAAACGATATACAACAGATCAATGTGAAGCTAAGGTTCTCCCTTGTAAACTGTCACATAATTCACAATAAAGCGTTAAAAAGAAGAGAGAGAGAGATGGTATAAGATTCTTATGATTCAATAGTGAGTAGTAGTTATCATGACTAATTGTGACTCTCACAATTGTAAAGGTAGAAGTTTTGTAACAAGAATGGAAGGAGCTCTGGTAGCGTAGTGGTTACGAATCGGGCTGCGAACCTTAAGCTCAGCGGTTCGAAACTACCAGCCGCTCCGCGGGAGAAAGATGAGGCTTTCTACTCCCGTAAGGATTTACACCCTCGGAAACCCTGTACAGGGTCGCTATGGGTCGGAACCGACTCAAAGGCACTTAACAACAACAACAGTTAACCTTACAGTCCAAAACCAAAGGACCCTAGGGACAATCAAGGGAGAAGAGCACAAGCAGAATGCAAGAACTTATCTAGAGAAGCAGCGACATCAGAGATGGAGGCCGAGATGGGGACATGGAGAGAAGGAGCAGCTGAGTACTCTTGAGTCATGGGAAAAGAGGGACTAAGAGCTGGTGGCCAGGAGGCAGACTTGCAGAATGTGTCTTTTGGAGGTTTAAATTATCATATATGCCTGAGTGTTAAAAAAAAAAAAAGAGCTAAAGTGAATAAAGAGAAATACTGATTGAAAAAACACATATATGAAACAAAACTCAAACTCATCAAAAAGACTAGGCTTACTGGTCAGATAGAAACTGATGGAATTCTGAGACTCTGGCGTTTGGTTTACCAGATAACTGATACACAATATATGTCAAGAACCACTGAGAATTCTGACAAGACAAAGAGCAAGATTCTTTGAGGACATGGACCTGGAGCTGTGATGGCTGAATGGAGTCAAAATCTAAGCTCAGGGGTGGGGTGAGAGATTACTGAGAGTCAGGAGGCCAGGGTCAAAGACCTGGCCTTGTCATCTCCTGGCTCTGGGGCCTCAGGCAGCCCCTCTCCTCTGAATCCCAGGTCCCTAGTCTAAGAATGAGTTAATAGCACTTGCCTCATAAGACTGTTACGAGGGCTAACACTTTTGCAGTTTACCCAGCACTTAGCACAAGTGCTAAATGCCTCACAAATGTGGGGCATTATGGTAGTTGATAATGTGTCTTTCTGAAAACATCAGTTATTTTCCAGTTGATGGATTTACAAAACTTGAATTTGAAGTCCAGGCGGGGCTCTTCTGGGGGATGTTTATTTAATTTCCAAGTACCATTACTCTCCTACTACCCTTTGTAGGGAGTCCTGGTGTAGCACTGTGGATTAATGTGCCAGACTGTAAAGCTGTTTGAACTGCAAGGTTGGTGGTTCAAGCTCACCAGCTACTTCTCGGAAACTCTATGTAGGGTTGTTGTTGATTGGAACTGACTCGACAGCACTTAACAACAACAACAACAACAGCCTTTATAGGGAGTCCTGGTGTGGCACTGTGGGTTAATGTGTTAGACTGCCAGGTCGGCTTTTCAAGCTCACTAGCTGCTCCCTATACATGTGGAGTCTTGGTATGGCATTGTAGGATAAGCACTCGACTGCAAGGTTAGTTTGAACTGCAAGATTGGTGGTTCAAATCCACCAGTAGCTCCTTGGAAACCCTATACAGAGTTACTAAGAGTCAGAATTGACTCAACGTCACTTAACAACAACAATACATACACATACACTAGCCTCATGCACACACATACGTATATTATACACATTGTTGTTGTTAGTTGCTGTCCAGTCAGCCCTTGACTCAAGTGTACCCCAAATATACTGGAATTGGATCGTTGAATAATCAGCCAGTAAAAACCCATAGAATTTTGATTGGCCAATTATCTTTTTGAAAGTCGATTGTCAGGCTTTTGTTCCTCATCTGTATTAGCTCTGCTAAAATCTGATCAACATCACAGTATCACACAAGCCTCTGCTGACAGACAGGTGATGGCTGCACTTCAGGTTTGAGTCTTGGCCAAGAATCAAACCCAAGTCTATGACATTGTTGTTAAGTGTCACTGTGTTGGTTCCAGCCCACAGCCACCCCATATAGGATTGCCAAGGAGAGGCTGGTGAATCTGAACCATGAACCTTACACTACCTACCAAGATCACAACTAACTTTCTCTCTCTCTTCCTCTGTCTCTCTCTCTCACTCTCACTCACGCACACACGCTTTAACATTCCTGGACTGGGTTCTTTTGATCCCCCACTGCTGTTTACTGTTGTACCCACTCACCTAAGTCCTCTCTTACCATTTGAAATATAGGTCAAGTCTCAACTTACAAGAAGCTTAGCCAACATTAGCCAACAGTGTTCACAGGCAGACAGCATCAGTCATGGCCTTCCCTAGGACGCTTACAATCTTTCACCTACTGTTAACTGTGTCAGCACTTAATCCTGATAGGGAAGCCTAGAAACACAGGTCAGTGTAAGTCCCAAGGCTTTCACAGAGTCCAGCACGGTGTCCCCCATTGGGTGGACTCAGCAAGTGCTGATGGGTGAATAGGTGTTGGCTCAGGGACTTCTTTCTCAATAACTTGTTAGGGAGCAAAGAAAATACCCATCTTCCCCTTTCCTGGGATGCTGTACTACTGTTAGCCATGACGCCTCATTGGGAATTAGCTGTCTTCATTCAAATGAGAGCAGCTTGGCTCCAATGAAAGAATTGTTTATTTGGAGAGGAAAAGGTATTTTATTAATTTTTAGTCAACTTTTGGAAGTATGATTTATATATATAATAAACCACATCCACTAGAAGTGTTCAACTAAACAATTTGACATGAAATTGTTTAAAATGATTGAAAGATAAAAACCACTGTCACCATCAAGAACCCAAATAATTCCATTAACCTCAAAAGACTCCTCATGCCCTGAAGTGCCTTGAACTGAGAGAACCAGCCGTAGGTCTGAGCTGTCTGATAGAAATTTCGAAGATTATGGGTACAGTTCAGATTTACACTGTTCAATATGGTAGCAACTAGTCACATGCATGTGTCGTTGAGCACTTGAAAAGTAGCAGGTACCACTGAGGAACTGATTTGTGTATCTTATTTAATTTTAAGTTATTTAAATTTAACTTTGAATAGCCATATGTGTGCAGTGGCTATGAGACTAATCAGCGCAAGAGTAATAAATGAACAGGTACCTCTTTCTAAAAGGTCTACTATGTGCCCACTAAAAGTGGAGCATGTGGCAACAAAAAAACCAAAAAGGTACGATATTCCAGCCAGGCTAAAACCAAATCAAACCAAAACAAAATATCACTGATGGGACACAACTCAAAGAAGGAGTGACTAGGGCTTAGTTTAAAGCCCATATGTGCTCTCTCCATCTGTATCTGCTACATCAAAGGCAGAGAGGACTGAGGGTCTGAAGTAGACGGCACACATTCGTGTCCCAGGCATTTCCCCTACTTACCCTGGACCTCAGACCAGGAAATCCACTGTTACACAAAGATACTCTCAGAAGTTTTCTTACCAAGATGGTGCCAAGCTTTCAAACATGAGCCCTAGTAAGGCACTGTAGGATAAGCAGTGGACTGTTAACGACAAGGTTAGAGATGTAAATGCATCAGTCACTCCTTGGAAACACTATACAGGGTAGCTATGAGTCAGAACCAACTCTAAGGCACTTAACAACAACAACATTAAAAGCCAAGCCAGGAGAACAATCCCTTCCTGAAGGAGGATAGTCATCCTGTCAGTACTGTTTGAATTTGTTGAGAGACTGAATTCATGTGTTACTTGAATTAAAGTACATTTTAAAAGCTAAACGAAATAAATGGGCAATTACATAAAATAAAAAAACAGTGTCATCATTAACTACACCTGTGCTCCTCAAACCAGCAGGGAGGAATTACACCTGATTTTATCCCTTGGAAGATGTTTAGTCTTTGTATGACTCAGTTTCCCTACAGGAAAACAAAAGCACATCTACGGGGGAAGCCTGAGACTTTCTGCTCCCATAAAGATCATGGGTGCCTCAAAAACCCTAGACAGGGTTACTATGAGTCTGAACCAACTGACAACCCACAACAACAAAGGACTGCAATGAGGATTAACTGAGTGCATAGAAAACACTGGTACAATGTCGGATGAGGTGTAAAGATTAGTGTATATTAAACACATCCTGGAGTCCCAAGTTGGGCAGATGATGAATGCACTTGGCTGCTAATCGAACTGGGAGAGGCTCAAGTCCACCCAGAGACATCTCAGGAGAAAAGCTTGGTTGTCTAATTCCCCAAAATCAGTCGCTGAGAATCGTAGGGAGCACAGTTCTACTTGGACATACATGTGGTCACCATGAGATGGAATCAACCGAGGGCAATTGGAAGAAAAGTTAAAAAAAAAAGAAAACAAGCATTACATTCCAGTTACTATACTAAACTGTTTATATGAATCGCATCTCCACAAGGCAGATGCAATTTTTATCACCATTTTACAGGTGGGAAAACTAAGGCACAAGTTTAAACTGCCCACTGCTATTAAGAGTCCTGGTGTGGCGCTGTGGGGTAATGCACCAGACTGCAAAGCTGTTTGAACTGAACTGCAAGATTGTCGGTTCAAGCTCACGAGCTGCTCCTCAGAAACCCTACACAGGGTCACTACGGGTCGGAATTGACTTGACAGCACGTAACAACAACAACATTAAGTACTGTGGGTCCTGGTGTGGTGCTGTAGAATAAGCACTGGACTGCTAACTGCAACATCTGCAGTTTAAACCCACCAGCTGTTCCTCGTAAACCCTATACAGGGTTACTAAGAGTCAGAACTGACTCAACAGCATTTAACAACCTCAAATCTTGTGCTGTGTTTTACCTACTTTTAAACTTACAATAAGAGGGTTTCCCTTTTGGGCGACAAGCATCATGATTCTGCTTACAAGTGAAGTCCCTGTATGACTGGCTTGAGGGAATCAGGAAGCCAAGCAGCAGCTGAGAGTCGCTATGGGAGGGCTGGAGGTGGCAGAAGAATGGCACAGACAGTGCAGGGTGCCTGGTCAGGGAAGCCTTCCACAGGAAGTGAACTTAGCACACGTGTGCCTGGAGACCCAGGCCGAGCTCGGCCTTTTGGGAAAGGTTTTCATGCCTTACAAAAGCCTGTGGGTTTGTTTTAATCACTTCTCCAAGCTAAGCTAGATTTCTACACCTCAGGATCCCTAGTTTAACCTAATAATAAAAAAAGTAATTACATCATATTAAAGATAATTTGATTGTTACTAAGATGCTAATTGAGTTGAAATGCTTATTGTAACAGACGCATCAGATTGGCAAGGAGGAAGCTCAGTTTAAATGCAAACAATGTTGATAGCAGAATTAAATGATTGTCAATGCAGTTAATCCAATAGTAATTATTTTCTGAACATAAATGCCTGAGTAGTGAGGATACAATTATATATCTATAAACAGTCATAAGAAAATAATTACTCTGCACTTCACCTGAAACAACAGTCCATAAAAGCTCAGTTAGTGCTCACCCCAAGAAGTCGGAGCTCTTGCTCAACAGACACCAATGTTGAGCAGAAAGGGTTGCCTTAAGAATCTGAGCACTCACTGGGCAACCCTATCCTTGTAGAGGGCTGGCCATGATTCCCACCTGAGACCTGGTGCCACGCTTCTGGTCCTTCAGTGAACATAGTGGACATGCAACAGTGTCCCCTCCCCCAAGAAACTTACCTTCCAAGCTTCCATTCTCAGTCTCCCATTCTTCCCACTTAGTCCTTCTGGAATCCCCCCTGTACCTTGTCTAGGTCTTTAGTTTCTCTCTCTTTGGCCCCCTGGTCCACCATATCAATTCTTTCTTATGAAAACTCTTGTTCCTTGGTCCTCGTCTTCCTGCTGAGTGATGCTGTGAAAACCTCTGACCTGAGCTGCCCAGGAATTTTGTTCTCTGTGGCCACTAGTTCAAGCTTCTTTCTCCACCAAACTATCTCCTACTCTGAACTCCCCACACCACCCAGCTGATAATCTGAATTCCCAATTCAAACACAAAATGAGAGTAAAATACAGGCTCCAGGTGGAGACAACTTCAACTTTGTACCTTCAAAGCTCAAAGGCACCCACAAGCATGTCCGCCTCTTTTTCTTGGGTTTTATCTCAAAGTAGTTCTTTCTCTCCTCCTGATTAAGACTCATTTCTCCCACATGCTCCTACTCTCTTCCACCTGGGCTCCCATCTATGAGTAACTTTAGAAGGCTTGAAGGGTCTTCAAGCACTTCGACCCTAGAAGCCCTCCCCTCAATCCCACATCCACCTCAAGTCAAACTTGCAGACTGATCTTCTCATTCAGATCCTATCTTAGTGCATCCTGCCTTCTGTCTCCACCCCACTATCAGAATTGCTACCCTACATTTCCTGCTTTATCCTTTTTCTCTCTGCCACTCCCTTCTCGTGCCTTAAAAGTGAAGCTTTACTTCCTTTTCCATTTGTTGTTGTTGTTAGGTGATGTTGAGATAGTTCTGACTCATAGAGGTCCTATGCACAACAGAACAAAACACTGCCTGGTCCTGCTCCATCCTCAAACTGTTATTATGCTTGAGTTTATTGCTGCTGCCACTGTGCCAGTCCATTTCATTGGTTGTCTTCCTCTTCTTTTGTTGACCCTCTACTTTACCCAACATGATGTCCTTCTCAAGGGACTGGTCCCTCATGATAATTCGTCCAAAGTGTGAGACTGTCTCTTGGTCTATATACAGTTTCCTCATGAGCATAATTAAGTGTTCTGGAATATCCATTCTTCACAGTGTTGTTATCCATAGCATATCATGATCCACACAGTCAAAAGTCTTTGCATAGTCAATAAAGTATAAGTAAACTTCTTTTGTGAATTTTCTGTTTTCAGTCAAAATCCATCTAATGTCAACTATGGTATCCTTCATTCCAAGTCCTCATCTAAATCTGGCTTGAATCTCTGGCAGTTCCCTGTTAATGTACTGTGGCCACTGTTTTTGAATTATCTTTAGCAATATTTTGTTTGCATTTGATGTTAATGAAATTGTTTGATGATATCCACATTTCATTGAGCAACCTCTCTTTGGAACGTACACAAAGATGGATCTCTTCCAAACAATTGGTCAAATTGCTGTCTTCCTTTAGTGCTGCATCAATTTGTTGAAAGATTTCAGTTTGTATTCCATCAGTTCCCAGAGCCTTGTTCATTGCCAATGCCTTCAGTGCACCTTGGCATTTTTACTTCAGTACCATTGGCTACAAATCTCATGCTACCTCTTGAAATGGTTGTACTTTTCATTTTTGATACAGTGACTCCATGTATTCCTTCCATCTTCTTTTGATGCTTTCCACATCATTCAAAATTTTGCCTATACAACCCTTCAATAGTGCAACCTGAGGCTTGAAATGTTTCTTCAGTTCTTGCCCACATTTCATTATAATACTTGACTTTATCTTCTGAAAGATAAAGTCTTTGAAATTTTCTGTTCAGTTAATTAACCTCTTAATTTATTCAATTTTCTTCAGCATCTCTAGGTTTGGAAAGCAAGTTTCAGGGTCTCTCCTGACATCCATTTTGGTCTTTTCCTTCTTAATGACCTTTATCTTTCTTCCTGAATGATGTTCTTTTTGTTTGTTTATTTTTTAACTTTTTATTGTAAATTGAGTGAAGGTTTACAGAGCAGATCATCAGTTTTACATTCAACAAATCATATAGTTTACTTCATTACATGGTTGCAATCCCCTCCATGTACCAACAGTTAGCAGCATTTACCTCAATTCACTTTAACCACTGCATTCCTCCCTGTGTCTCCCGCCACCTCCATCTTTCCCCAGCCAACCTCACTCAGGTTGTATATTGCCTGCCCCATCACTCATTTCAACACATGTCTATCCTCTAGTGCATGTATCATTTCCTCTTCCCCCAAAAAACCATCATAGATTGTTTCTTTTATTAAGAATCCCCCTTTTTATGTAAAAAAAAAAAAATGCAGGAATATATAATCATTAAACAACCAAAGAGCACATTCTGGAAGCCAGCCTCCTGGCCATCAGTACACAGACCTTCTCTTTCCATGAGTCAGGACTCCTCAGCTACTCAATCTCTCCATGTCTTCATGTCCACCTCCATGTCTGGTGTCACTGCTTCACTGTATAGGATCTCATGTTCCACTCATGCGCTTCTCTCTTGATGGTCCAAGGGTCATCTGTTCCTGAAGTGGAAGATTAACTACTCCCCCCTTATTGTTACAAAACTTCTACCTTTACAGTTGTGACAGTTGCAATTAGTCATATAAATTACTCACTATTGAATCAAATGAATCCTATCCCCATCTTCTTTCACTAGACCCATCTAGACAAGATGAAAACTATTCAGTGGGGATTCGACCTTCCCCTGCACTTCTGAAACTAAACTCCCTCTTGAAAACCTGTAAGCCAGACATTTCATGCCTTTAAAGGCACTGTTTTTCTCCCCCATTTTAGGTAACCAATGTCTAAATCACCCATCCCTATTAACCGTGTGTACAGAGGGGATAGGTTTGATCCTTGATGTGAGGACTCCTTTCCTCTCAGTTGGTATTTTGAGCTACTATTTCCATAAGTATAGGTTGAGTTCATCAAACTGTACTGATTTATACTTACTTCCTTTATCAAAGTTCTTTATCTTCCTCTGGTTGAGTTCTGATTATGAAGCCATCAAAGCTAGGTCAGATGGGTACTATCTGCAAGTCTGAGCATTCTGTGCATCTCCCCCTATTTCATATCAGCTGGATGCTTCACTCTCAGCTCTAGCCCTCCATGCGTAGGTCTTTATCCACGGGCTCAGGAGTTCCCAAGTCTTACCACACTTTGGGAAAACCAGCTTTTCCTCTTCTTTCTTTCATCTCCAGGTCAACGGGAGTCTATGCAACGTGGTCGAACTCAGCCCATATCTTCATTGCTGCTTTTACCCCACTTTCACTCACAAGTAGCCCAACATGGTTGCCATAAAGCTTACATGCCTGCTCATGTGTTCCCTTGAGTTTCAGTCTTGGAGGGGAGTTTGCTGTTTGAGGTTCTGGATGTCATCCCACAATTTTTCTGGTCGTTGGTCATTAGTGTGTAATGCATCAAATCTGTTCTTGAGATGATCTCTAAATTCAGGTGGGAAATGTTCACAGCTTCATTTTGGTCCTCATGAACTTGTTGTAATTTTAATAAGCTTCAACCTGACTTGCACATGAGAAATTGGTGATCAGTTCTACAGTCCACCCATGGACTTATTTTGACATTTCCACTGTCCCTTCCCTTGGATGTAGTCACTTTGTTTTCTGTGTATTCCATCTGTTGAGTTCTTTTATGTTGTTTAAAAGTGAGATTTACAATGAATAATTATTGCTCTTGCAAAATTCTATCATTTGCTCCCCAGCATCGGTTTTATCACCAACACCATATATTTTTTAAGTACTGACCCTTTCTCTTTGTTTCCAACATTCCAATCACCAGTAAATATCAATACTTCTTGACTGTGTGTTTGATCAGTTTCAGAATGAAGAAGTTGGTAGAATTCTTCAGGTTCATCATCACTGATTTTAGTGGTTGGTGTATAAATTTTAGTAGTAGAGATATTAACTTATCTTAATTGCAGGCTTATGCATAGTTCACTATCACAGACAGCATTATTCTTCAAGATAGATCTGAAATGTTTTTTTTGACGATGCATGCAATGCTGCTCCTCTTAAATTTGTCATTCTTGGCATAGTAAACCATATGATTGTCAGAATCAAAATGTCCAATACCAGTCCATTTCCATTCACTAATGCCTAGGATACCGATCTTTATATATTCCAGTTTGTTTTTTATAACTTCCAATTTTCCTAGATTCATAATTCCTACATCCCATTGCTTGATTATTAATGGACATTTGTAGCTGTTTATCCTCATTTTTAGTTGTGCCCCATCAACAAATGAAGGTCCAGAAAGCATTACTCCATTCGTGTCATCATGGTCAACTCTACTTTATAAAGTCAACACTTTCTCAATTGTATTTTTAGTCCCTTCCAACCAGAGGGACCTGTCTTCTGGCAATATTATTCTGGTGCTATTCATAATGTTTCAATATTTAATATCCTGGTGCTGTCTGACAGTTTCCATTACCACTCCTAATGTTTTCAGTAGCTAAACATTCTAAGTTAGTCTGCATTTCCTTTTTCCTAGCTTGTTTTAGTCTGTAACTAAGTTGAAACTGTTTCACCATGAGTGACCCTGCTGGCATGTAAAGTACACAATATGACAAACTGCCAGATGAGTGGTGGCATTTTTCAGTAACTGTTTTAAAACTTTGTGATGTTCATTTCCATCCCCTTTGCTTCTTTCTTGTCACACTTGCCTTTTAAAACAAATCCTCCCATCAATCCTATCCCCTCTGTTTACAAGGTTGATAGGGACAGGCAACTTAGACATTGACTACCTATAATGGGGGGTAGGGTGGGGATGTGAAGGCACAAAGTGTCTGGCTTACAAGTTTTCAAGAGAGAGTTTAATTTTAGAGTGTGCAGGGGAAGGTAGAATTCCCCACTGAATAGTTTTCATCTTGTTTAGACGGGTCTGGTGAAAGAAGATGGGGATAAGATTCTTATGATTCAATAGTGAGTAATTGTTATCATGACTAATTATAACTGTCACAATGGTAAAGGTAGACGTTTTGTAACAAAAAAGGGGAAGTAGTTTATCGTACAGTCCAGGAAGAGAGAATCTTAGGACCATCAAGGAAGAAGAGCATGAGAGGAATGTGGGACCCTATCTAGAGAAGCAGTGACACCAGAGATGGAGGCAAAGATGAGGATATGGAGAGAGAGAGAGCAGCTTAGGACTCGAGACTTATGGAAAGAGAACTTTCCTTATGGCCAGGAAGCAGACTTGCAGAATGTACCTTTTGGTTGTTTTATATGATTATATATTCCTGAGTGTTTTTGTGTATATCTAAAAACAAACAAACAAAAACAGAGGGAATAGAAGCAAATACTGTTGAATGATGATGTACATGGAAGGGATTGTAATCATTGCATTGAAACAAAATAAGATAGGATGAGTGTAAAACTGATGTTCTCCTATGTAAACTATCACTCAAATCACAATAAAAGCTTTAGAAAACAGGAATCTTCCCCAATGTTTTAAACTTGCTGATGACCCCACAGTCAACAAACCCTGCTGACATGTGGGGCTTCCTGTGGGGACTTTGTGGGACTTGTATTGGCCCTTAGGGCTGAGATCTGACAGATAGTTTCTATAATCACTGACCCCTTTCCTTCTGCATAGAGGAGATAAGATTCCCTAGAAGAACCAGTTCAGACAAACATATAGAAGGCATGTATTTTGGAGGGGGTGAAGTCGAGGGGGCATGTGGGCATTGACTAGAACTGAGGAAGGTATGTGAAATGGCACCCCAGACATTGTGGTCTAGTCTGGGATGCTTGCTATTTTCATGCAGTATTTAATCATTGAATCATTTTCCAAATTGTTGTTTCTAAAATTTTATTCTACTCTTAAGAATTACTTGAAGACCTTGTCAAAGGGGACCTGGGATTTTGCTTTTCAAGTTTCCAGGCAACGCGGACATTACCAGCTCAGAGACCAAGCCCACTCAAAGATGGAGGAGATCAAAGCCCAATTCTGTCTCCTTTCTGTCATCTGTTGTAGCCATATTCAGTCTTGTCCTCTACTGAGTGTTCTGGGAGTTCAGCAATAGAAAACACTCCCTTGTTACTGGGTGTTAACCAAAGACTTTATGAAAGATGCAGATCCAAAGGGAATTTGGATGTTTGCAGGCAAAGTAATAGGGTAATTCACACAAAGAAAAATTTCAAGGCACAAGGAAGCAGGTATTCACTCTAGTGCTGTGAGGTCATATGGGAAGAAAAGAGCATCACTGAGTGACACAGGCATTGATTGGGCCATGGAGACATTAGTGTAAGGAGTCTGCCTTTTCCCTACAGACAGTGGAAGCCAAATGAGTGGGTGACATGAGAAAACCCATGTGGGAAGTCCAGAGTGCAGGTTAACACAGAATAGACTTGGATAAAGCTATCTCACTAGATTCAATATGAGCCAAAAAAGAAAGACCATGGTCAAGAACTGAATAGAGAAGGAAGCTAAAATCTGCAGGTTTGCAAAGGTGGTTAGAAAACACATTTCTAACATGCTAATAAAAGTCAATGAGGAAATACAATTTGTAACTCATTTCTCAGAAGAGGAAATGCCCTTACTCTGCTCTGCAACATCACTCCAAAACAGGTCTTGGAAAATAAAATAAAGAAAAAAAGGCAAAGTGAACAGAGGACTCTAGAACCATCAAGGGAGAAGAGCACCAGTGGAGTTTGGGACCCTATCCAGAGAAGCAAGGACACTAGAGATGGAGTCAGAGATGAAGACATGGGGAGAGGGAGCAGCTGAGGACTCTAGACTCAGGGAAAGAGAGTGACTGGGAGCTGGCAGCCAGAAGGCAGGCTTGCAGAATGTGCCCTTTGATTGTTTAAATTCTTAGGTATTCCTGAGTGTTTTTATGTACATTCCCCCACCCCCTGAAAAACAACAACAACAACAACACACACACACAAAAAAAAAAAAAAAAAGCAAAGGGAATGAAAACAAATACTGTTGAATGATGATTTATGGAGGAGATTGTAATCATTGTAATGAAACGGTGTAAAACTGATGTTCTCCCATGTAAACTATCACTCTGTTCATAATAAAAACTTATAAAAAAAAAAAAGGCAAAGTGGTTATTTTAATGGGAGAATCATCATTTCTGTAAAAGAACACACTTTAGGTTCTAAGCCAGGATCCAATGTGCTGGTCTGCCATGTAGTGCCCCTCTAAACTGTCTAGTCCAGCCCGGTAGCACTCATCTGATCAGGAGAGAAGTAGCCGTTGCTCTATCAGAGCCCAGGTCTCACAGCTAGCCTCCTCTTGTATTCTTCTGAGGCAATGTGGAAGCCAACCAAGGACCTAAGTAGTATGGGGAGCTGACCAAGGACAGTACAGCTAAAGCTAAGCCACAGGTAGACAAAAGAGTTCAGCAGACCCCCACATTCCTCCCTGAATTACAGCATCCTGTACTGGACAGTTAAGGAAAAAGTTCTCTTGAGGTTGATGCTTCTGGAATCTGACCTATCAATCCCTTCATATAGCAGATGAAGGTATAGGCAAGGGCAGAGAGTCAAGAGGTATGAACAACATTTAGCACAAAATGATTCCTCCAGTATATTCTGGACACTACTGGACACTTTCTAAACTCTAAGGGATCTTAAATAATGTTTGTGCCATGGCAAATATGACACCTAAGGAATTGTGTCTGGAAGTGGGAGGTGGAACCGGTAGGGAAAAGTATACTGATTTTTTCTGTTGGCAGAGCTGGAGGCGAGCTGTCTTGCATCTGGGCGACCTTCTTTCTCATATGCCCCACTTTGTACCCTAGGTACCTGCTCAGCAACTCAAATGGAAGTGCCAACATACCCCTGACCAAAGCTCCACACCTGAACCACAGAGGAGCCTCATAAGAAAGGCATTCCAGAGAATGGTGCCTAGCACATTTGATGCTGTTGGCCCATGAGTCCTGGTGGCCCCATCTCAGTTCAGTGTTGGGATCTGGACTTGAATACTTTCATCCCTGGACCTTCCTAAGACCAACATTCTAATCTGGAAAAGTACGAATGTCTAAGCAATTAGAATAAATCAAGCAGATATTCCTTTTGGTATGTTTGTGATTGCTTTATAATTAACTACTGTGCTTTGTAGCAGCCACTTTTATGTGTGTCTAATGGCTGCATAATGAGATCGCCTCCTCTGTGGTGATATTTTGGCAAAGAGAGAAAGCTAATGAACTTGGAGGATGTATTGTGTCACCTCCTGCAGCAAAGGACACATATCCCCAGCAGCATGAACCAGTGGAGGGCCTGTCTGACACCCCCGGCCACAAATGCACACCTACTCCATTTAAACATGAAGTATATGGAGGCTTCATTTGTAAGACTTGTGCTAAAAGCTCCCTCCGTCATCTCATTTGTTCCTCAACAACCCTGTAGATTAAGAATCTGAAGCACAGCAAGGCTAACTGATTTGCCTAAAGACTCAGTGCCATGGATGCCAGAATGGGACTCAGTCTTGGTCTATGTGAAGTGTGCTGGGCAGATCAAAATGAATGTGGGTTCAGCATTTCTGAGTGCCCTTTGTGTGCAGCCCTAACCTTCAGGATAGGCTGGCTAGGAACATGGTGCCCCACTGCTATTGCTTACGGAGGCAAACATTAAGTGAATCAATACCTGAAGGTAAATGATCAGACAAGACCCATAGAAAATAAAATTTGTCAATAATTAGATTTTACTTATAGTTAAATGCCCCTGCAGTAGGTTCTTTCTCTGGCTTTCCCAAACTTGTGCTTCTCAGTGGAGCTGTAAGGACACAGAGCTACCACAACACCACCATCCACTCCCATGATGATCCAAGCAAAGCAGCCAACCAGGGTGGTGGTTGTATGGTATCTCTCTTCTCCCCCATCTCTGTCTTAAGTTCTTTAGATTTATCTCTGTTTAAATCTTGATCTCTAGTTCTTTCTAGCACTCTCTCTATGACTTATCTTTCACGGTCACTCTTTAGGGCTCTCTCTTTCTTTCAATCTCTCTCTAGGTCTCCCTCTCTATCTCTCCCTTTTCTCTCTCTCTCTCTAGGTCCTTGGGCTGCTAATTGCAAGGTTAGCATTCAAATCCACCCATCACTCCATAGGAGATATATGAGGCTCTTTGCTCCCATAGAGATTTACAATCTTAGAAATCTTATATACAGTCACTATGAGTTGGAATCAACTCAATGGCAGTGAGTTTGCTTCAGCTCCTCTGGTGGTTCAGTGTCTAAGTGCTTGATGACTGAAAGACCAGAGGTTCAAATCCACCCTCTGCTCTGTGGGAGAAATATGTGATAGCATTCTTCGATAAAGATTTATAGTCTTGAAATGTCTATGGAACCATTCTACCCTGTCTTATAGGAGTTATTTGATGTGGAACCAACAAGGCTTCAGTTTGGCTAACTATTTCTCTTGCTCTTCTTCACATCTCTCTCTCTAAAGCTCTTTCTTCATCTCTGGAGTCAAGGACCTTCTAACCCCAGACACACGGGCAATGTGTGCCAGGCCTCCATCATTCTACTTACACAATAGGGGCCCAAAGCAATCTAGGTTAAAATCAGTTCTGCCACTTGCAAGCTGAGTAGTAACTCAGGGGAATTTACTTTGCCTCTCTGAATCTCACCTTCTCTATGTAAAGGATGAATACAATAATATATTTATTTCATAGGGTTCATTAATTTATTCAGAAAATGCTTGAGAGCCCTATCTTTACCAGAAACTGGGTATACAGCAAGCAAGGCACTGAATATACAGCAATAAACCCCAGGGGGAACACAATAAGGGAAGAAAAGATGGGGTCTATCTTAGCCTGGGTTCTGTAGAGAAGCAAAACCAGTGAAATATATATATATATATATATATATGAGAGAGAGAGAGAGAGAATGTCCTGGTGTGGTGCTGAGGGTTAATGCACTGAACTACAAGGTCAGTTTGAACCACAAGGTCAGCGATTCAAGGATTCAAGTTCATCACTGCTCCTTGGGAACCCTATACAGGATCTCCACGAGTCAGAACTGACTCAAAAAGGTACTTAACAACAATGTGACAGATATTTTGGAGGTTTACACCCAAATGATTAACTCCCATGGAGCGTTCTGCCCCTGCTCCATATACATAAAAAATAAGTATATATGTATATATATACATACATATATATATATGGAGCTGTGGTAGCGTAGTGGTTACGAATCGGGCTGTGAACCTCAAGATCAGCAGTTTAAAACTACCAGCTGTTCCGCAGGAGAAAGATGAGGTGTTCTGCTCCCGTAAAGATTTACAGCCTCGGAAACCCTGTACAGGGTCGCTATGAATCGGAACCAACTCCACGGCACATAACAACAACAACAACTATATATATATATATATATGTTTGTATCAAGGAAATAGCTCACAATTGTAGAGGTAGGAGAATCCCAAGTCTGGGTCAGCTAAGCCAGGATCAGCAGGTAGGACCGACCAACCTACCAAAAGACAGACAGACAGACAGATAAGTACACAATATTCCCGAGTCCTGGTCAGGTGGTAGGGAAGGCAGACAAAAAATAGAACAGGCCATTGGCTCAGATTCAAAGAATCAAACGTTGGAGGATGATCCAGATGTGAGATCTGCAAGCTTTGCTTGCATGTCCATTCTATTGGGAGTAGGCCACATACCCAAAGAAACATCCTTTCAACTGATTGACTGCTCATAACTAGTCATCACAGAGTTAATATGCCAGCTCGCAGCCAATCATCAAAGAATTAAGTATGCTTGTATTAGATTTCACTATGGTGATGACCACATCTTAACTGCCAAACAACTGGGAATCCTAACCTAGTCAAGTTGATAGAAAACCTTAACTATCACAGTGGGTAAGAAGAAAAGTAAAGCAAAGCAATGGATGGAGGACAACCATGCTCAGGAAATGCTGGCTGCAGCTGCTGGGGCAATCTGAGAATGCAGTTAGCATGGAGACAGCTGAGCTGTGAGAAGAAAGAAAGAGCTGGATTTTGAGCACTTCATGGAATCCTTGGATCCAGTCACACCTGAAGGAACATCTGTCCTCCTTGTCTTTGAACCAACACACCTCCCCACCTCCCCAACAGTTTACTTTGTTAGAGTTGAGTTTCTGAGAGTCCTAAATAATGAAAGTGGTTAAAAGCTTCTGATTTCTTTATTTCTCTCCCTGTATAGAGGCTGCATACATTTCATCTTATGATCTCAGTGGATGTGACACGTATGTGGGTGTGGGAGGAATGATGTAAGGCTGAGTAATGAGCAAACACTCTAGCCCTTGGAGACTCAAGTGAAGGAGTGCTGCCACCCTCACACCCATTGAGAATGCTTCCTGCTTTGTGTGAGAGCCCTCCAGCCATCACCGTGCCTCTGTGGACTCCTTTATTAATTGCTCCCTTGAGTATAAAACCCAGTCCTTTTATTAAAATTATGAAGCCATCAAGCAATCTGGCAATGAAAATAATGCCTTCATCGAGTCAGTGTTGTAACAATCCCTCATGTGTTTTCTGAGCAATATATTCATTCTTGTGTCTCTTGAGCAGGCAGGAGCTTCAGAACAGGTGATTAATGGGGTCCTGCCCAAGCTCATACAACAAGTGAAGGGGCTGGGTGAGGGAAATCAAAGCCTTGTCCTATCAGGGAGATTATTAATTTCAGTCCCTTTGGACCAGTCATGATCATTAATGTACTGTACTGTTTGTCTCAAGATCTAGAAAGGCTCATGGTTTGACTGCATGCAGTGAGGTATGTCGTGGATCTCAGGAAATAGACAATCCCATCACCCTGGTGCCACACTGGAGAGAGAGATACATCCATTCTTCAGCCTGAAAACTGGAGCAGGGGCAGAATGTTCCATGGGAGTTAAACATTTGGGTGTAAACCTCCAAAATATCTGTCATTTTGCCCCTATGAAAGTAGAGTTTAGTTCCATGATCTCCTGTTTAGAGTATGAGGCCCCCAAATCAAACAATAGGACTTATCTGTACCCCTGCCAGGACTGCAGCCTTCTCTCCACTGAACTGGACACACATAAGGCTGTCTGAGAGTGGACTCTCTGACGTATGGTCAAGTCACATATGCTCAATGCAAGAACAGGACTCCATTAGAGATTCCATTCTCAACTCTTGTAGTAGTGATAGGGTGTTACTCAGAGGTGACTCAAACCAGGTTACTAGCAGCTGAAAGAGCAAGAGGAGTAGCCAGGGCACCCAAGGCATGCACAGATATGGTAGGAAGCAGCCCAGTTGAAAATAGCCTAAGCCAGTATAACCACCTGTAGACACCTCCAAGAGTCCTGGGCTAGAGGATTTAGCATTGACAAGACTAGGTAGGGCAGAAAAGCAGTGTGGGGCTTTCCCCAAAGTTTCTCTGACAAGAGGCAGGAAGAAATGCTTTCAGATTGCCCCTCTAACACCTCCCACTCCTTTTTGGAGCATGGCTCCTCTCCCCCAAAGGCCGAATTCCCCCTAAACATTTATATGGAAGCACTACCAGGAAAATCTTTCTTGGGAGGAAACTGAGTTCCTTAAGGACTTGAGTCCTTGGGTCTTAGCAGAACATTTAGCAGCTCATGAAACAAGAAGAAACTGGTATGAAGGCATGATGGTTTCAAAAGCATCCCACCCTATCCATCAGGAAGATCCTCCCCTTTCTCCACTCCTTCCAGTCTGGAAGAGCTGAGAGACCCTGCACAGGAGGGCACTGGTGACAGATGACCTGCAGGCACCATTAGCTGAGCAGAGAACAAACATCCCCTGCCTTTAGTCTTCCTAATCTAAATTGAATCTGGGAGGGGGAAAGATTACAGGATTGAAATGGAAATGCAACTGCATTTCAAAACTATACTGATCCGAATGCCAATGGTTTTGAAGACTTTTGAGGGAGGGTGACCTATCTTCCTATAAACTTTATTTAACTTTATTGACCCCCTCTTTGTGTAGGGGAAGGCAGCAATAACTTTATGCTGTTAAAAACTAAGTCTCAGTCATTGGCAACGAGGCAAAAAGCCTGCCCATCTTGAGGCAAGCTTCTCAGTGTCTTGGCATTCTTGCAGAGAGGGGGTCCCACACTATTCACTAGTGTCTCCAGATATGAGGGTACAGTGCTGTGAACAGGTAAGCTTGAAGTTCTCACTGACCCAAATCACTCAGCCCCTTTGCTCCCCTCTGACTTACTTTGATCACAGACCCAATACACATGTCAAGATAAAAGAGAAAGGGGCATAGCTGGAAAAGGGAACTTGACATTTGGGCAACCCCAAGTCTGTCTATTGCCTTAGCTGAGTCCCTGGCCCTTACAGAGAGAGCACTTTCTTCTTTATCATGACTGCCTTGCCTCCAGGTCTAGCCTGTCAGCATCCCCAGGAGCCCCCATGTTCCTAAACACAGTAGGAATATGGGCCATACCTCCAGAATCCCAGGAATCATCCCAGTACCTCAGTCAGCTTCCCAGTTTCCTAAGACTCTACAGCAAGATGACTGCCACACACACCCTTATCTCTCCTTGAAATTAAGCAGTTCTGACAGTTTAAAATGTATTTACTCAGCCTGCAGAAAAGCCATCAACAATTTTTTTTTTCATGTTAATCTAAATTAAATCTGTGAATGGAAAGAGGGCTTCATGTAAGAAGAAACCAACCCTTCCATCTACTGGTCATTTGTATGTGAGGGTGTATAAGGGCTTCCCGTGAGGGGAGTGGCTGTATCCTAAATATGTGTTCCTGTGCTCAAGTGCACATATGCATGTGTCTAGACAGAGAATGTGGTTTTATGATTGCCAACCTACTACTTTATGAGGCCCCTGAGATTCTAGAAATCAAGAGTTTACAGTTGGTCTGTCCAGTGTCCTCAAGCCCCCATCGCTACCTAAAACTTCCTACCTAGTCAAAGAAGAATCTATGGGCCAGAAGCCAGTAGGGCCACAATTATTCCTCTGATGTGAATTAGGGCTCCACAGAACCCATGTGGTTCAAGATAACTTTGACTGAAATCGCACAATGGGTTTCACTCATTGGAACCAAGCCATTTGTTTCTTGAGGGCCCTTGTCAAGGTGTGAATCACCTAGCAGGTGGTTACTCACTCATACTGGGTTGCGGTGGGAGTGTTCTGCCTGTGCCTGACAAGAAAGATCTAGAATATAGGGTACTAGATAGGTGTAGTGAGCAGTTGGGAAAATGATTCTTCAAGGGTGCTAACCTATGAGCAAAGACTTACCAGATAAAGTACAGGACACCTAGCTAATTTCGACTCTCAAGTAAACAAGGAATGGAGCAGTTGAGGAAGCACTGGACTGCTCCTCAGAAACCCTATAGATGGGATCTCTATGAGTTGGCTGGTAGATTTGAACTGCTGACCTTGTAGTTACCATTCCAGTGCTTATCCTACAGCACATGATTTGGAGCATAAAGTAAAACATCCCAGTTGTCATCAAGTCCATTCCAAGTTATGGAGACATGGTGTGCTTCAGAGTAGAACTCCCCACAGGTGTTTCAATGGTTCTGTCCTTCTGGAAACTGCTCACTAGGCCTTTCTTCTGAGATGCCTCTGGGTAGATTCAAACTTGCCACCTTAGGAGATGAGTGCTTCTAGTGTTGGCATCACCCAGGGTTTTCTATTTGGGGAACACTTATATTAAAACAGTCTTTGTTATTTATATGAAATGCATGTTTAACTGGGTATTTTATATTTAAATCTGCCCAGCAATCCTACCTGCTGAGGGCCAGCAGTGTCTCATAAATAAGACCTTGGGATTCTGGAGGTGCTGCCCCAATCCTAGTAAGTCAGCACTAAATACAATGCCAACCCCTTCCATAAACCAGTTTACTAATTCTCTTTCTCAGGATCTACTTAGCAATGTCTTCCTCTGAGCTGGTGAGCTGCTTGGAGGCATTGTCATATCCTCATCATATCTGTGTCCACTGCAGGGTCCAGTTCACCTCTGGGTAATTCTGGGAGTCAGGCAATCTTAAGCCTTGTTTCACTTCTATTGTACACAACTTCTGTAAGGCTCGGTTTCCTTACTGTATAATGGGATCACCAATCATTTCTCTGCATATAGCAGTGTTGATTGTCAGGAACAAATGAGAACTTTCTGGAAATGTCCAGAGATATTAAGAAGCATTGTAAATCAACTATTATAAAGTATTCTATTCATGTTGCTATCAAAATATTATATTGAATTCATTCAGCTGAAATGATTCATTTGGCCCCTTGTGCCTCTTCAGGAACAGTTCCACAGGGCAAAAATGGGTCAATTCACAAGGTCAATGCCCTCCTTATTACACTTGAGATTGTGCTCTATGATGTGGTGGGAGGCTTGCTGTGTGTCAGAGTGGCTTGAGCCCCCTCACAGACATTACAGTCCAACCTCTCCACCTCTTTTCCCCATAGATATGAACAAATATTGCAAGCAGTGTATGAGCATTTACCAACTTGAAGTGCCACTTGGTTTTCTTAAAGAAAATAAAGCCTCCAGGAAATGGAACTCATCAGAACCAGACATAATTTAAGGGAGCCCTGGTGTGGCGCTATGGGTTAATAGAGTGGACTGCAAAATCGGTTTGAACTGCAAGGTCAGCAGGATCACCAGCTGTTCCTTGGAAACAGTTCAAACAGACTCAAAGGCATTTAACGACAACAACAACATCTACCAAAAGGGAGTCCTGGTATGGCGCTGCAGGATAATGCACTGGACCACAAGGTCAGTTTGAATCACAAGGACAGTGTTTCAAACCCACCAGCCACTCCTTGGAAATGCTATGAGTCAGAACTGCCTCAACAACACTTAACAACAACATCTACCTAAGGATGTCCTGGGTAGGTGCAACTGGTTAATCCACCTTGCTCCTATCTGAAAGGTTGAAAGTTTAACTCGACACACAGAATTAAGGTTTGGTGATCTACTTTAAAGAAATCATCCACTGAAAATCCTACTCAATTACACATGGAGTTGCCATTAGTTGGAACTGACTCAATGACAACTTTTATTGTTTTGTTTTCATCTATTTAAAAGTATACAAAAAGTCTTCAAAAATTTGTGGAAAAGTGGATTTTTAAAGATAATGGATTTTTTCCCCCATAAGCTTTTTAAAGCCTTAATATATATTGATAAATACCTAGTAGGACGTAATATAAGTCCTGGAGTCCTGGTGTGGTGCTGTGGGTTAATGCGTCAGACTGCAAAGTTGTTTGAACTGCAAAGTCAGTGGTTCAAGCTCACCAGCTGCTCCTTGGAAACTATACAGGGCCACAATGGGTCAGAATTGACTCAATGGCACTTAACAACAACAACAAGTTGCGTAGTGGATCATGAGTAGGACTTCAGACCTAAAGGTCAGCAGTTCAAATCCACCATTAGTTCAAATCCATACAGTGTTCTATCCATGGGAGAAAGGTAAGACTTTCTGCTCCTGTAAAGAAAGCCTCAGAAACCCTATAGAGGATTGCTATGAGTTGGAATTGACTCAATGGCACACAGCAACAGCAGGAGGTAAAAAGGAATATAAACTTGCTTCTCATTTTCAACCATATTCTCAACAAATGTTTCTTCGGAAGTAGAGATGAGTTATTTTAGCAGGTTTTTTTTTTTTTCATTCCTTTGGAAAGCATTTATTGAGAGCTTCTGGCAAGATGGTGGACTTGCCAGACATGTTACAGGGACCCTCTACAACAAAAATATGATAGACCGATGAAAGAGACACAGATAAAAATCCTGGAACCCTGAACTTCAGGGGAAAGGGTAGATAAGTGAATTGTGTGCTTGCTGGGAGGAA
Organism: Chrysochloris asiatica; assembly: GCF_000296735.1. Classification (NCBI taxonomy): domain Eukaryota; kingdom Metazoa; phylum Chordata; class Mammalia; order Afrosoricida; family Chrysochloridae; genus Chrysochloris; species Chrysochloris asiatica. The sequence continues at coordinate 1,301,000 of NW_006408622.1, forward strand.
AAACTGAGCAGGGATGGTAAGAAAGGGAGACTGGTGAACAGCTGGCCAGATGCAGCTTGACCATCTTAAAATTTTGTGAGTAGCTTTGGCGACAGAAGGTGGACTTTCAGAGCAGATTCACAGAGATGACAAGAAGGTAAGATGCCTTCTTTTTCCCCTACCCTCCCCTGGTGACCAGAGGGGTGGCAAGCTCCCACCCTCAACCACCCTCAGTGCAGACCCTGTTCTCCAGGAGTTCAGAGCCATGTGGCTGGGAATCATTCCAGCATGGGGCAGGGGTAGCTATTCTGCTTTGGTGTCTGATTCAGGGGAGCTCAGCTCCAGACCTACAGAACCTGCAGAGACACTAGGCCAGTATTTAACCAGTCACCCTGCCCCAGCTGCCCTGTGATCCTAAGAGACACTGAAACCAGCTCCATCAAGGACCTCCATGCATTAACTCCATTGTCACATCCTTCCAGAACTCACCTGGCAGGAGCACCCCAGAATATTCTTGTCTCTGGATCCAACAGCTGCACTGTTTTTTTTTTTTCCACTTCCACTGTGTCATTATTTTTGTTTGCTTGTTCTCTCTTATTCTTCTTTCTCTAGCCCTTAAATTTTATCGTATCTGTTTTGGTTTTTCCTACTTTTTTCTGTTTCTCATTTCCCCTCTTCTTCTTCCTTTTCTTTTGATATTTCTCTAACACTCTCTACTCTCTTTGTCTTTCTAGCATCTATCTTCCTGTTTTTAAGTGTTTCTTTCATTTCTTCTTTTTATTCTTGCTCTTTGATTGCTCCATTTTCTTGTTCCTTTTTTCTCTTTTTAAGGTATAGCATTCTTTTTTTGTATGGTTACCGTTTTTATTTCTTTTTTTCTCCTTTGTTATTTTCTATTTTCAATGTCGGTTTTAATCATTGATAAAGTAGACTTAGGCAAAAATCAGCATAAGAGACAAAGACGAACATTATCTCATAATTAAAGTGTGAATTGAATGAGAGGGCATAGCCATGATAAGTATCTATGAACCCAATGAAAGACCCTCAAAATACATGAATCAAAGTCTAATAGAACTGAAGAAAGAAATAGATACCTCTACAATAATAGTAGGTGATTTTAATGCACTACTTTAAAAATATATATATTGTGAATTGAGTGATCGTTTACATGGGAGAACATTGGTTTACACCACTGTTTCATTGCAATGATTACAATCTCCTCTGTGCATCATCATTCAATAGTATTTGTTTCTATTCTCTCTGGGGTTTTTTTTTGGGGGGGGGCAGGAAAGGATGTACACAAAAATACTCAAGATTTAAATAATAATTTAAACAACCAAAGGGTGCATTCTGCAATCCATCCTCCTGGTCACCAGAACTGAATGCTCTATTTTTTATGAAAGACAGAACACCTAGAAAGAAACTCAATAAAGACACAGAAGAACTAAACAACAAAATCAACAAACTTGACCTCATAGACATATACAGAGCACTCAACCCAACAATCAATATGCATTATTTTCCAGTGCACATGAACATTCTCAAGAATACACCATATGTTAATCCACAAAGCAAACCTCAATAAATTTTAAAACAGTAAAATACTACAGAGCATCTTTACAGATCACAATGCTATAAAACTAGAAATGAATAATAGGAAGATTAAGGGGGGGAATCAAATACATGGAAACTGAATAACACTATGTTTAATAGTTACTAGATAAGAGAACAAATAAATGATGAAATTAAAAATTTTTGAGTTAAATGAGAATGAAAACACAACATAACAAAACCTTTTAGATAAAGCAAAAGCAGTACTCACAGGGAAATTTATGTCAATAATCTCACACATCTCAAAATAACAAAGAACCAAACTTAACACCTTAACACAACATCTCCAACAATTAGAAAAATAGCAGTAAAGGAAGCCTACTGCAACCAGAAGAAATGAAATAAAGGTTAGATGAGAAAGAAATGAAATACAGAACATAAAAAATACTAAAAAGAATCAACAAAACATGAAATTGGTTCTTTGAAAGGATTAATAAAATCTACAAACCACTGACAAATCTAACAAAAGAAAAGAAGTAGAAAATACCAATAACATGAATACAAAACTAAATGAGTAATGCAACAGGACCCATGGAAATAAAAAATATATAATAACATAATACTATGAAAAATTGTACTCCAACAAATTTGAAAATCTAGAAGAAATGGACAAAGTTCTAGAAACACACAATCTAGACTAACACATACTGAGGAAGAAAACTTGAACAGGAGAATAAATTGAACAAATCATTAAAAAACTCTCAAATGAAAAAAGTCTTGGCCCCAATGAACTTACAGGTGAATTCTACCAAACGTTCAGAGAGTAATTGACACCAATTCTTCTCAAATTCCAGAATGTAGTACAAGATGGGGAACTCCTAAATTTATTTTATGAAGCAAGTATAATAACTCTGATGCCAAAAGACTTGGCTGAAAAAAAGACTTGGCTGAAAAAAAGAAAATTGGAGTCCTGGTGTGGTGCTGTAGGATAAACACTTGACTGCAAGTTGGTTTGAACAACAAAAGCATCAGTTCAAACACATCAGCTGCTCCTTAGAAACCCTGTATGAGGTCACTATGAGTTGGAACTAACTCAACAGCCTTTAACAACAACAAAAAAGAATATTGTAGACCAATATCCCTCATGAACATAGATGCAAAAATTCTCACCAAAATCCTAACAAATAGAATTAAAAAACATACCGAAAAAATAACACTTCATGACCAAGTGGGATTCATACAATGTTGCAGTGATGATTCAATATTAGAAAATCAATCAACACAAATAAAACAAAAGGAAAAAACATATGATCATGCCAGTGGATGCTGAAAAGGCATTTGACAAAAACCAGCACTCATTCCTCAACAAAACAGGAGCAGAAGAGAATTTCCTCAGCTTACTTAAGGGCATATATATGAAACAATTATTATAATGAAATGTGCAAAGACCTAGCATTAGAAAACCAATAGGGAAGAAAGTGTTCAGTGTTTCTCAAGCTGAAAGAACTGATGAAAAAAATCAAGCCACAACTTGCAATATCGAAGCATTTCATGGGCAAAGTGTTGAATAATGTAGAAAGCATCAATAGAAGACAGAAGGAATACAGAATCACTGTACCAAAAAGAAATGGTCAAGAGGCGGAAGTACAGGCTCCTTGCAGTAGCTGTCTCCAGGCAGGCAGAGAGAGGCCTGAGGCAGGGGCCAGGCTGGGATGGCAGCAGCTGTGGCCATGGCCACAGCCTGGAGAAGAGAAGCAATTCCTACCAGCACTGCTCAGCTTCTTCATCTACAACCCATGCTTCAAGCCTGCGTGAGGGCAAGGAGGAAAATAAAATTTTGTTTTATCATCCAAATGAAGTAGAAAAGAATGAAAAAATTAGAGATGTTGGATTATGTGATGCTGTCTTACAATTACAAGGATCTTTAGTCCTTCAAAGCCTGAAAAATCTTTGCAAACATAGAAAAATAAACAGTTCTTCAATGAAGCAGAAGAGAAATTCCAGATGTTCATGATTGTTTCGAATCTTATCATCGATAAGCACAGTAAAGACAGGAAAGCAATCACTGAATACCAAGTAGAGTTGCTAGACAAGCCTTATAGTTCCATGCTACATCAATGCGACAGCATGTACAAGCTCTTCAATGACTCTTTCTGAAAGTCATGGAAAATGGAGGGGTGAAGCTCCTAAAGGAAAGATTAGAGAAATTCTCCCACCTGTATCTGCAAACGCTACATTTGCAGTCATGTGACCTACAGGGTATTTTTGGTGGAATCAGCTTCTTCCCATAAGATAAGATGACTAATTAAAAATCCAGTCCTTTTTTAATAGAGTGGAAGAAAACTTGAATATGGTAAAATGCAGTGTCTTTCTCTATGTCAATCAGCTCATCTGGAGTGGCTTAGAGCAAATTGACATTAGAATTTTATACAAATACCTCATCACATCTCTCTTCCCAAGGCACATTGAACCTGAGTTGGCTGGTAGGGATTCTCCAGTGAGGGCAGAAATGCAGGGAAATCTTCAACACTATGGAAGATTTCTTACTGGACATTTGAATCTCAATGATCCCAAGCAAAATGAAGATTCCACACAATTTTTGTCAGTACAGATGACACATATGAACAGCCCCATTTAACTGTGTATAAGACCATGAGCACAGCTGTGTGCTTCATGACTGACGGCCACACACAGCCTACACCAAAGACTGGACAGCATTGGTGGGCCTCAACTCACAGTGCAGGCACCTGACATTTGTGAGCAATTCAACATCAACAAAAGAATATCTGGGTCTGAAAAAGAACACCAATTTTAAATTTATTTACTTCAATTCACTGGTTCCCATTAAATTTCTGATTTTCAATTCACAATCATGGCTGATGAGAGAAGAAAATTGTGGTAAGTTGATTAATGATACCCAAATATGGTGGTGGTGGTCCAGGCCCTAATCTCTGGAATCTATGAATGTTATTTTACATGGAACAGAAATTTTGCAGATGTTAACCTAGTGGTTATGAGTTGGACTGCTAACCTCAAGGTCAGCATTTCAAAACCAGTTGTCTCATGGGGGAAAGATGAGGCTTTCTGTACCCTTAAAGATTTACAGCCTCAGAAACCCTATACAGGATCACTATGAGTCGAAACCAACTCCATAGCACATAACCACCACCGCCAATTATGTGAAGTATCCTTAGATGCAAAAACAGTCACAGTGATTCATCAACAAGCAGCTGCAAGGAATTCAAGCCAGATTCAGACGAGGTCATGAGATAAGATACATCATTGCTAACATCAGATGAATCTTGGCTGAAAAAAAAAAAATACCATAAGATGCTTACTTGTGTTTTATTGACTGTGCAAATGCATTCAACTGTTTGAATCATAACAAACTATGAATAGTATTGCAAAGAATGGAAATTCCAGAACACTTAATGTGTTCATGTGAAACTTGTACATAGACCAACAGGCAGTCATTCGAACAAAACAAGGGAAAACTGCATGGTTTAAAATCAGGGGAGGTGTGTGTCAGGATTGTATCCTTTCACCATATTTATTCAACCTGTACTGAACAAATAAATAGAAAACTGGACTGCATGAAGAAGAATGTGGCATCAGGATTGGAGGAAGGCTCACTAACAATCTGTGATATGCAGATGAAACAACCTTGTTTATTGAAAGCAAAGACACTTGAAGCACATACTGATGATGATCAAAGACTACATAGTCTTCAGGATGGATTACACCTCGATGAAAAGATGAAAAGAAACCTGAATTCCTCACAATTGGGCCAATAAATAACACAATGGCTAATGGAGAAAAGATTGAAGTTGTAAAGGATTTAATTTACCTTATGAAAGCAGCAGTCAAGAATTCAAACAGCATATTGCATTGAGAAAATCTTCTACAAAAGACATCTTTAAAATGTTAAAAAGCAAAGATACCACTTTGAGAACTAGGGTGCATGTGATCTATACCACAGTATTTTCCATTGTACACAAAAAACTAGACAGTGAATAAGGAAGAATGAAGAAGAGTATGCGCCTTAGAATTATGGTGTTGGCAAAGAATATTGCAGATTGCCAGAGTAGTGAACAAATCTCTCTCTCTGTCTCTTTTTTTTTTTTTGATATTTTTATTGTGAATTGAGTAAAAGTTTACAGAGCAGATCAATTTTACATTCAACATACACCTTGTTTCATTACAATGATTATAATCCCCTCCATGTACCATCAGTTAACAGTATTTCTCTCTATTCATTTTAGCTCTTTTTAAAAAAAAAAACAAAACAAAAAAACACTCAGACATACAATAATTTATACCACCAAAGAGCGCATTCTGAAAGTCTGCCCCCTGGCTGCCAGCTCTCAGTCCCTCTCTTTCCATGAATCTAGAGTCCTCAGCTGCTCCCTCTCTCCATCCCCATCTTTGCCTCCATCTCTGGTGCCGCTGCTTCTCTGGATAAGTTCCCACATTCTGCTTGTGCTCTTCTCCCTTGATGGTCCTTGGGTCCTCTGTTTCTGGACTGTAATATTAACTATCCCCCATTTTTGTTACAAAACTTCTACATTTACAATTGTGATAGTCGCAATTAGTCATGATAACAATTACTCGCTATTGAATCATAAGAATCTTATCCACATCTTTTTAACCAGCCCCATAGACAAGATGAAAGCTTGTCCCTCACACGCTCTTAAACTAAACTCCTTCTTGAAACTTTGTAAGCCAGTCACTTCATGCCTTGATCGCCTCCTCATTTTAGGTAGCCAATGTCTAAGTTGCCCATCCCTACTATCTACCCTGTGTACAGAGGGGATAACATTGATACTTGATGTGAAGACTCCTTCCCTCTCTGTTGGTATTTAGAGATACTACCTCCATGAGTATAGGTCAAGTTCATCAAATTGTAGCAATTTACATCATTTCCTTTATCAAAAATTTTTGTTGTTGTTGTTGTTTTTATTCTTCCTCTAGTCAAATTCTGATCATCAAGGCATCAAGGCTAGGTCAAATCGGTACTATCTGCAAGTCTGGGAATTCTTGTGCATCTCCCCTCACCTTATATCAGCTGGATGCTTCACTCTCAACTCTAGCCCTTTGTGGCTACATCCTTGTCCATGGGCCCAGGTGTTCCCAGGTCTCACCACTTTTTGGACCAACCAACTCTTCCTCTTCTCGCTCTCATCTCCAGGTCAACAGAAGTCTATAGAACGTAGTTGAACTCAGCCCATTTCTTCATTGCTGCCTTGGCCCTTTTCCACTCACCAGTAGACCAATGTGGTCGTCAGCAAGCTTACATGCATGCTCATGTGTTCCCTTTGAGTTACAGTCTTAGAGGGAGCTTTGTCCTGAAGTAATTTGATTGCTTGTCTTGATGGCTTCCTGATGAAGAACTTGCTTATTCTTAGTAAGGTCTCACATTCCGCTTGTTCTCTTCTCCCATGATGGGCCTAGGATCCTCTGGTTCTGGATTGTAATATTAACTATCCCCCATTTTTGTTACAAAACTTCTACCTTTACAATTGTGGTAGTCACAATTAGTCATGATAACAATTACTCACTACTCAGTAGCCAGTCATACTGGCATTTTTGTTTTGGAGTCCTAGTGTGGTGCTGTGCCAGACTGCAAAGCCATTTGAACCGCAAGGTTGGCAGTTCAAACTCACCAGCTGCTCCTTGGAAACCCTATACAGTGTCGCTATGGGTCAGAATTGACTCGACAGCACTTAACAACAACAATGGCTGATGATCATAAACATTTCTTCCTATGTTTGTTGGCTGCCCAAATCTCTTCTTTGGTAGTGTCTGTTCATGTCCTGTGTCCATTTTTAAATTGGGTTATTTTTCTTTTTCTTGTAGAGGTAGTATTTTTTCTTTTTCTTATAGTTTCCTATAGATTTTAGAAATTAGTCCCTTAGCTGATATGTCATTGCAAAAAATTGTTTTTTCCCATTCTGTGGGCTTCCTTTTTACTCTTTTGGTGAAATCCTTTGATGCACATACATTTCTAATTTTTAGAATGTCCCAATCTTCTATTTTGTCTTCTTTTGTTTGTGTCATTTTCACAATGTTTTGTAGTCTTTGCACCCTGGATTGTTGTTGTTGTCAGGTGCCATTGAATCGGAACTGACTCATAGCAACCCCATGCACAGCAGAATAAAACAATGTTCGATCCTGGGCCAACCTCACTACTGCCACCACACTTGACACCATCAATGATGTCACCTGGCTGATCCATCTCGTTGGGGGTCTTCCTCTTTTTCTCTGACCCTCCACCTTACCCAGCATGACATCCTTCTCCAGCGACTGTTCTCTCCGGACAATGTGTCCAAAGTATGAGAGACGAAGCCTAGCCATCTTGGCCTTCAACAAGCACTCTGGTTGCACTTTTTCCAAAACAGATCTATTGGTTCCTATGGCAGTCCATGGCACTTTCAGTATTCTCCTCCAACACCACAACTCAAAATCATCAATTCTTCTACGATCTTCCTTATTCACTGTCCAGCTTTCGCATCCATATGAGGTTATTGAAAATACCATGGCTTGGGTCAGGCGTACCTTGTCACTATTTTTTCGTTGATGACCTTTATAATTCTGGGTTTCACATTTGGTCTTTGTATATGGTGTGAGGTAAAGGTCATGTTTCGATCTTTTGCATATCGATTTTCAGTTCTGCCAGCATCATCTGTTGAAGAGACTATGTCTTCCCCACTCAGTGTGTCATTTCAAAAGATGTTTGCCCATTCTGCAGGCTCCTTTTAATTCTTTTGGGGGAGGGCATTAAAAACGTTTATTGCTAATTACAAAACAGCGCAGATATACAAACAAACAGAGGGGGTAAAGTCTTAGGCACATCATCTGATCATTTCATCCAATATTCACAACTTGACCAGGTTCACAGAACACTGTCCATTTTACACATGGGGAAACTGAGGCAGTGAGAGGCAACACTAGGTGCTACAGATACACCAGGGCCAGACTACGCAGTCAGAAGGGGTCCATGGAGCTCCCCCACCCTGCCCCCTCTGAGTCGGTCTGAGTCAGTTTCGTTGTGGCCCACAGCAGGGATTGTCACACTGTTTTAGCTGAATGCCCTCTTCAGGGAAGCGCCTGTGTCAGGAGGATCCAGACAGCTCTGCTGGAGGAAGGGGATGCGGGGGAGCTGGAGCTGCCCTCTGGGTTCCTCAGAGGAGTCCCCCAGGCAGGGCATCAGGAAACCCAGCAAATTGGCCAGCCCAGGCACACCCAGTCCTGACTCGGGCTCCACAACTGCAAAGAGCTTCTTGCCACCTGGGCTCTGAGTGGTGGGCCTCACAGGTCCTTCAGGAAGGGGCTCTCGGAGCTCTGCAAGGGCAGCAGGCTCAGGGTCGAGACGCCAGGCGTGTGGCCAGCACAGATCTGAAGCATCCTTACCAGGGGCTGCGCCATGGCCACTAGAAAGCCTTCCGTCTTCAGGTCTGTGAAGAGCAGGGGGCTTTGGTAGGTGCGGGCCAGCTTCAGGATGGTCTGGTGGTGGACACTGCAGTGATTCTCCTGTCCAGCGCCTATGGCCAGGAAGCACACCCTCCCCAGGAAGAAGCTGGTGTCTACCTGGCGTAGGGACTCCTGGACGTTCTGTAGGCTGTGCTTGCTGTGGAGACTCACCGCGAACACAATCAGGTCAATTCGGGGCCGAGTCACGTTGGAGGGCAGAGGGAGGGACTTTGCCAAGTGGACCAGCAGTTGGGAGGCGCAATCCTCCCGGAGCATTTTGTCCACCAGTTGCTGCAGAAGAGCTTCCTCAGTGCTCACCAGCAAGATGGTGGGCGTGTTCAGCTGAGGCAGCTTGTCCAGCGGCCTAAACACCTACAACCTAGCCGCAGATGGAACTGCGGCTCGGCTCTGGAGGAGCGCGCACGGCTTTCAAAGGGTTCGGTTCAGAGGCCTTGCCCTAGGGCGGGGCCGAGGGCGCTCCTTTTTATTCTTATGGTGAGGTCTTTTGATGCACATAAGTTTTTAATTTTTAGTATTTCCCAATCATCTATTTTGTCTTCGTTTGTTTGTGCAATTTTCACAATGTTTGGTAGTCTGTGTGTGCACTGGATTAGAGCCCTTAAATTTGTTCCTATTTTTTTCATTAATGACCTTTATAATTCTGGGATTCACATTTAGGTCTTTAATCCATGCTGCGTTTTTGTATATGGCATGAGATAAAGATCTTGTTTCAATCTTTTGCATATAGATTTCCAATTCTGCTAGCACCATCTGTTGAAGAGACTGTGTCTTCCCCACACAATGTACTTAGGCCCTTTGTCAAAGATCAGTTGGCTGTATGTGGATGAGTTAATTTCTGTATTCTCAATTCTGTCCCATTGATTGATGTGTCTTTCATCATAACAGACTGTTTTGACCCCTGTAGCCATGTAGTAAATTTCAAATTAAGGAATGAGAGGCCTCCAACTTTGTTCTTATTCTTAAACAGTGCTTTGCTTATCCCGGGTCTCTCCTTTCCATACAAAATTTGTAATTATTTTCCATCTCTCTAATGAATGTCATTAGAATCTAGATTGGGATTATGTTAGATATATAAATTGCTCTGGGTAGTATTGATTTTTTCACAATGTTAAGTGTGCCTATCCAGGAACATGGTATATTCTTCCATTTTTGTAAGTCTCTTTTGGTTTCTTGTAGTAGTGTTTTGTAGTTTTCTTTGTATTGGGCCTTTATTTCTCTGGTTGCATTTATTCCCAAATATTCCATCCTTTGAGTGGCTTTTGTAAGTGATTTTGCTTTCCTAATTTCCTTTTCAGCATTGTCATTATTAATATAGAGGAATCCAACTCATTTTTGTATGTTGATCTTGTACCTTGCCACTTTGTTGAATCTTCCTATGAATTCCAGAAGGTTTTTGCTGAATCTTTGGATTTTTCTATGTATAGGATCATATCATCTGCAATTAGAGAATTTTATTTCCTCTTTGCCATTTTGGATGCCTTTAATTTTCATATCTTGCCTTATAGCTCTGGCTAAGACTTCCAGCACAATTATTGACTAGGAATGGTAATAAAGGGCATCCTTGTCTTGTACCTGTTCACAAGGGGAAGGCTTTCAGTTTCTCTCCATTGAGAGTGATGTTGGATGTTTGTTTTGTATATATGCTCTTAATTATGTTGTAGAAATTCCCTTCAATTCCTATTTTTGTTGAGTGTTTTTATCAGGAATGCTTGTTGGATTTTGTCAAATGCCTTTTCTGCATCAATTGATATGATTATGTGGTTCCTTTCCTTTTATTTATATGGTGGATTATTGATTGTTTTTCTAATATTGAATCATCCTTACATCCTTGGTGTGAATCCCACTTGATCATGACGTATTATTTTTTTGCTGTGTTGTTGAATTCTGTTGGCTAGGATTTTATTGAGAATTTTTGCATCTATGTTCATGAGGGATTGGTCTATAATTTTCTTTCTTAGTGATATCCTTCCCTGGTTTTGGTATGAGGGCTATGCTTGCTTTATAGAATGTATTTGGGAGTTTTCCATCCTTTTCTATATTCTGGAATAATTTGAGTAAAACTGGTGACTGCTCTTCAGTGAATGTTTGGTGAAACTCAACAGTGAAGCCATCTGGACCTGGACTTTTTTTTGGTTGGGAGCTTTTTTATTACCTGGTCAATATCTTCCTTTGTTATAGGTCTGTTTCACTGTCTGAAAGCCTTCAAACTTTCTAAATATTCCTTTATACGTGGTTCAGAATTCTGGGACCATCACCTCCCAAATGTGTCTTTGAAGCTGTAAACCAGTATGGTCCTTGGAAGCATCAATAGTAAGACTTCATTTCATGTATAATTTTATCAGGAAGGAGTAATCCCTGGAGAAGGACATCATGATTGGTAAAGTAGAAGGTCAGCAAAAAGGAGGGAGATCTTTAATGAGCTGGATTCTCACAGTGGCTACGACACTGATCTCAAACAGCAAGATTGTGAGGATGGTACAGGATTAGACAGGCAGACTCGATAGCACCTAACAACAACAATCTTTGAATGGGAACATTTTCTTGGGTAATCCTGGTGGGCCACAAATACCTGTTTAATAGGGAAGCAATGGGAGTGATTACAGAAGAAAGTAATATGACAACAGAAACAAGATGCTTTTCTATTGGCTTTAAGCATGGAAGAAGAGATCAAGAGCAAGGAACGGAACGAATTAGCTCTAGAAACTGAAAAAATCAAGGAAACAAATTTATCTCTATAGAACTCTGAAAGAAGACTGGCCCAGCTAAATTTTGGACTTCTGACAGCCAAACTTCTAAGAGAAGAGATGGATGTTGTTTTAAGCCTCTGAGTTTGGTACTAGTTATAGCAGACATAAGAAATAAATACAATAACCATTACTTATAGCTCCACCTAAGGTGGGCTCCAGAGAAGGGATTGCCTGTAGAGAAAGGAGTTCCATATTGGCCTTTGTATCAGTTCCCAAGGATGTGTGGCCTCAGTTAAAAACCAGAGGCAAATTCTGAGGCACCCACAGCTGTAATCTATTGTCAGCTGTTCTCCTGTGGCAATTTATTTCCTGAAGGGAGTTCTGGGCAGGGCTCCTGGATGGCTGCCACAAATCTAACTAAGCATATGGTGTTCAGCCGATGCTGTTAAAAATGTGCCTTCTGCTTCCGTAGTGTCTCACGGTGTCTGATTTATTGTCAGGAGAGTCCCACATAATATTGCCTCCCAATAAATGATCAAATTTATTTTAAAAAGGTGCAACAATAGGAGATGACCAAGGGTTCCAATCAGTGTGTTGAAGCAGGTCATACTGTCTCAGGAGAGCTGGTGTTTTAAAATGTTGTTAAATATTCAGGAACCTTGCAAGACAATTGCTAAACATTTTGTACCTTGAAATTGGCCATAATGAAAGTATTTACATCCTAAGTTTTAAAACTCTACAAATCAGAGCTTTTTGCTATCTGCCCTATATCTCCATACCCCCATTACAAGTCAGTTTCACCAACACATCACTGAATGGAGTAGTGGTATGGCACTGTGGGCTAATGCATCACAGAACTGACTCCATGGCACATAATCACCACCACCAACAGCATCATGAGTGATATAGTTGCTGGTGTATAATGAAAGACAGGAAGAAATTGTCTGGAAGTTAAAAGATTTACTTGGGCAATTCTTGGTGATTCCTTGTTTGTTGAAAACTGCAAAAGGGTAATTTAAGAAACATGGTTTGATAAAAGTATGGATGTTCAGATTCCTCATCCATGAAGGTCCAGGTTACTACACCCAGGTTGTTGTTGTTAAGTGCCGTTGAGTCGATTCCGACCCATAGCGACCCTGTATAGGGTTTCCAAGGAGCAGCTGGTGAGCTTGATCCACCGACCTTGCAGTTCAAATGGCTTTGCAGTCTGGCGCATTAACCCACAGCACCGCACCAGGACTGGGGAAGCAGCCCGTTTTAGTTGTGGTGGTTGTTAAGTGTCATCAAGTTGGTTCCAACTCATAATGACCCTGTATAGAGGTCATTTACAAGGAGCAGCTGGTAGGTTTATATCACCAACCTTGTGGTTAGCAGTCCAGTGCTTACTCTATGTTGACAGGGGGTGAGGGGATCTAGAAGTGATGATCAAGAAGTGAGGTGATGAATACCAAGACCCAACCTCAGAACCAACTGCAACCTTTCCCATGGAATTTCTCGTTGTTTGCACTTATTATTCAGTTAAACACTGTGACTGGCCACATCTTGAAGAGCAATTTTTATAAAGATGAACTTGATGTGGGTCACAACTGAATCTGAAGTGGTCAAGGGATGGGCCAGAGCAGATACCCCTCCCTCTCTGGCAGCATCTCCTAAGTGATCCAACTGACCTCAATGCCAAGATCTGTGTCTTCTTGCTCAAAGTCTTTCTTCAAAGACAAATGAAGCTACTCTGATTGCCTGTAGAACAGCGTGGAAGCACAGAAAATGAATAGCTCCCAGGAATAGCAATCTGCTTCAGTGGGATAACCCCAAGGTGTGTTCTGAATCATTCCCCAGAAATTTCTGACAGGATTAAACTAGACCTGTCAACTGTCATAGATCTGCCTTGGTAGTGACCTCTTTTTAGCCATTATTGTTCCCTGTCTGACTTTTCCCCTCCCCTATTATTGTTTCATGGATCTCCAAGATAATCTTAATCCTTATATCAGAGTCTACTTCTGGGGGAACCCAAGCTAAGAAAATGGTACAGTGACTATAGGAAAAAGGAGGCAGATTCCAAAACTACAGGGGGCTTCAACATTTTTGTGGAAAATAGGATTAAAAGATAATGGAATCTTTCCAAGATTCATGAAGACGCCTCGTGTTTTGAAGATAGGCTCAGTTAACACTTGATGATTTGAATGTGGCATCTAAAAAAAGAGGGATCAAGTGTGATGCCTAGATTTCTGACTTAAGAAATGACATAGAAAGTGGTGCCATTTACTGAGATGAGGGTAACTAGAGGTACAGAAAATTGAAAATTTCATCTTGCTCTTGACATTACATTTGAGATATACATAAGACAACAAAGAAGATGCATCAAGGAAGTCTGAGATACGAGTGTAACTGGGGTAAATGGTGCAGTAAGAGAATGCTTATTGGCCCTGCAGGAGAGCCAAGTTCAATTCCTACTCAGTGCTTCTTGTGCACACCAGCCAGCTCTGATGTTAAACAGATTTCAGAGGATAGTCCAGGAAGACAGACTAGCAAGAAAGTCCTGGTGATCTACTTCTGAAAAATCAGGCAATGAAAACCCTATGGTTCACAATAGTTTGATCCCGTTGTGTGTGAGGTGGTTTTAAATTGACAACATCTAGAAACAACAACAGAGATATATAATGTTGGAAAAATAGAAGTAGTCCCAAGAAGTAGGAGATCACTATGGGGCTCTCTATGACCTGGAAATGTGCTGAAAATAATGTTTATCACTTACTTTTCACAGTTGCCAGCAATATTCCAGAAAGTTGTGCTCCATTAGCCAGGGCCCCAAAGTTATTACACACTGAACAGCAGCACCCTAGTCAACCCTCAGTGGATGTGGCCCATGGGTGATAAACAAATCTTGATTGTTGCAAGCGTCTAAAATTTAGGATATTGCTACCACAACAAAACCCAGATTTCCCTGATGGGTATAAGACATTAAAATAAGAGGGGAGAAAGAGATGAGGGACATAATTCAAGATCATTTTGTGAACCAGTAAATTCCTATGTGATGATATTCCAGAAGGAAAAGCCATATAAACACCATTTCCATTCTTCAAATCTTGCTGCTGGCAAGTATGGTCTAGTACTGTTTCACCAGCTAGCTGAGCAGGAATGTGGCCTTTACCTGGATCAACATCCCAGAGTGTTCGCAACTGTAAAAAATATATTATTTTGTCAACTCTCAGTTCGTCATGTAACAGAGAAGGCAGGTCACAGATGAACCCTTGAACCATTCTGCTGTGATTTTCTTACACACTGACTGGGTTACTGCTGACTTACTTTCTGCTTTTTGTTTTGTTTCTACTCATAATACAAAGTCTTCATTCCTGCTGACAGGCAGGTGGAGGCAGGCAGGAAATGAAGGTCTCAGTGTGTGTTCTCCAGGCACACCCTTCACAAATAACTGAGCTGGCTGCATTTCCCCAAGGGGTGGCTGCAGGCAGGAGTGGGGTACCAAGAAGCCATCCTCCCATTCTAAGTATTCTCCCAGCAGCTGCTCACTGAAGTTTAAAATTCATTTACAGGAGACACAACCTTGTATTCCCATTAGAAGAAAAGTTGCAAATGTCCACTGCAGAGAGAGGAGATGGGAGTGTATGTGGAGAAGGAGGTATATAAATCAGATCTAACCAGAAAAACAGAACTCCCTTTAAGTTCCTCGAACAGAGGAAATTTATGTCTTAGGCAGCGCTATCCAAAGAAACAAAACCACTGAACCATATATGTATGACATATATATATGGTGGCTCAATACGATAAGCACTGGACTGAGAACCGCAAGGTCAATGGTTTGAACCTGCCAGCTGCTCTGTGAGAGAAAGATGAGGTTTTCTGTTCCTATGAAGATTTAAAGCCTCGGAAACTCTATACAGAGTTTCTATGATTTGGAACTGACTCATATATATATATATGGAGCTCTGGTAGCGTAGTGGTTACGAATCGGGCTACTAACCTCAAGGTCGGCAGTTCGAAATTACCAGTGGTTCCGCAGGAGAAAGATGAGGCTTTCTGCTCCCGTAAAGATTTACAGCCTTGGAAACCCTGTGTAAGGTCAAGATGAGTCGAAG
>NW_006408622.1:1317563-1337339 GCF_000296735.1 Chrysochloris asiatica
ATAGATATAGATATAGATCTATATAGATATAGATATAGATCTATATAGATATAGATATAAAATCTTGGTCTGGCACTGTAAGATAAGCACTGGACTGCTAACTGCAAGTTCAGTGGTTCATTGTTCGTGGTTTAAACCCAATAGCCACTCCTCACAAACTCTATACAGGTCAACATCCCATTTATGATGCCAGCTCAGACCACATGGTGACTTGTTGACCCAAGGTTAAGGGTTGAGGCTCTACTAAGACCCAAAAGCAAACCAAAAGCTGTTTCTCAAAAGCAGTTATCTACAGAAGATAGCAAAGCTTTGCTCCAGATCCCTAAGGGTCTTTGGTGTGATTCATCAATAGAGGCCTGCCAAAAACAGCAAACAGCACCACTATCTGCCACTGACAATTCAAGCACTGTTGGACCAACCATATCATATGACCCAGGGTGGCATGAATGACAGTCTGAACCTTGTTGTTAAATGCCATCGAGTAGGTTTCAACTCATAGCAACCCTCTATGGGGTTTCTGAGGAGCAGCTGGTGGGTTTGAGCTGCCAACTTAGTGGTTCACAGCCCAGTGATTATCCTATAGCACCACACCAGGAACCTTTATTAAAGTCTTCTTTTGTCCTCAGCCCCATTCAAAGCTGGCAGCTTTTTAAGACACTTGATATATAAGTCATAGTAGCACACCAAGGAATGTGTTGTCTCCCAAATCCAAAGAGCTTCACCCAGCCAGCCACCTTTTAAGTCCTGGTGGGGGGGGGGGGGCAGGGGTTAGGGCTGGAGGGGGACCAAAATATAACCAATTATCCTTCACTTTAGAAGGAATATCTCAAATACACCTGGACTCCAATACATTTCACTGAAGTGGAAGGCACTCAAAAGTTTATTGGATTAAATTCCCACCCTTGGCATACAAATGTCTTACGAATAAGTTTAGCATCATTGGTTCTTTTTCCTTACTAGGTCCAATCAGCATAGTATAATCAATGTAATTAATCAGTGTGGCATCATTTGGAAGGGAAAGATTATAATTTTCCTGCAAACTAAATTATGACATAATGTTACAATGTTACAATACCTTCCGGTTCTTCCCTCTCCCCTCTCTCCAACTCCATTTTGTCTGTTTCCCCGCCCTAAGCTACAAGGCGCGCAGTTTAAAGGACAACATGGCTTTTGATAGGCCAGAGCTAAATCACCCCAGCAATGACCACGCCCTTCCTGTTGAAACTATATAAATCCCCTCCCTTCCCATGGACTCTCTCTTCTTCTTCCTCTCTTCCCTTCTGCCTTCTGCCTTCTCTCTCTGGCAGAGGTTACCTTCCTCACCCTGAATAAAAGTCTCTAGATGGGCCATTTGGTGTGAGGTGTGGTTGATGAGCAGCGCCGGGTTGTTTTTTTCCCTTTCACATAGGACTAGAGAGTTGATATAACTTTGATGTAGGACAGTGAAGATATATTGCTGGTACTGTAGATGAAGGCAAACTGCTTCTAGTGTTCCTTCAAAACAGGTATGGAGGGAAAAGTCACTAGCCAGATCAATAGCTGCCTACCAGGTACGAAGAGATGTATTGATTTACTCAAACATGAAAGCACATCTGGAACGGTAGCTGACGTTTTTGAAATCCACTAATGGCATTCTCTGAGAACCACAGGTCAAATAGGTGACTTGAATTGAGGACTAAGGCTCTCCTGATGCAAGCCATGGTATTTTCAATCGCCACACTGCATGTGAAAGTTGGGCATTGAATAAGGAAGACCATTGGAGAATTTACGCATTTGCATTATGGTGTTGGTGAACAATATTAAAAATGCCATGGACTGGTAGAATGCAAATAAATCTGTGTGGGAAGGAGGATAGACAGAATGCTTCTAAGAAGCCAGGGTGGAAAGACTTTGTCTCTCCATCTTCAGACATATTATCAAGAGGGACCAGTCCCTGGAGAAGGACATCATACTTGGCAATCTAGAAGGTCAGAGAAAAAGAGGAAGACTCCCAACGAGTTGGACCGGCATAGTGGCAGCAGCAACAGGCTCAAGCTTAATTGTGAGGATGGCTCAGGACTGTGCAGTGTTTCATTCTGCTGTGTATAGTGGCACTATGAGTCATAAGTTCACATGAGTCAGACTATTCTTATTGCTGTTTTAACTATGCTGTAATTACAGTAGCCACATCCATTTTGCCTTTGTTGATTAAGCTTGACTGCTGGCACCACGTGGGTCAATCAGCTCCATTATACTTAGCTGTCTTAGTTTAGTTAGGACAGCTCCCACAGTCAAATCTAACTTATCTAAAATAGCAATCACAGCAATATTTAAGGATTTGGCGTCTAAGTCTAGATATAGCTATGGAAACAAAAATGGGCGATGAGGGTGGATCCTGGAAACATTCAGCAATATCTTGTTAGGCATCTGCTTCAGGTGCTCCAGGTGTCATCTCAAAGGCTCTTCAGGCAAAGTGGATGATCTCATCAACAGGGGTGGAAAGAATCATGACTTTCTTGTGGTGGGTGACTTAGCAGACAAAGATGGCTTCTTGACAGAGATCTTTTTCCCAAATGAAAAAATTTAAATTCAACTCCTGCTAAAGACTCTGGAGGCTCAATTAGTTGGTTTTCTCTAGGGACAGGGAGAATCAGAAAATGTAAAAATCCCACCCTGGCTGTGGAGACTGAAGGCCTTGACAACAGGCTCACCTTTGGCATGGTGATATGATGGATGGCTGTCTACTCTCCAGAGAATGAAAATGCCAAGAGACACCAACCAGACTCTTGCTTTTTCCATTACAGACCCAAAGCCAGCCTCTTCCTCACATAAGGAGCTCTTTGCTACTCAGGACCTAAATATGTCCAAGAGACTTAAAATCTGGGGATTTCTTTGAATCATCCATCATATGACCATCTTCCTTCTTCCAAAGACAAAGATCCAAATCAGAAGGATAACAGTGGCTGTGCTGTCAAGGCCAGAAGCAGACAGGAATGTGCTGTTTTTCACCAGGAGCCCAGCCTGTGAGGGCTTCAGTCATCAAATCTCACTGAGGGCTGCAGGACTCCGAAGTTATCAGTGCATATCTTTCCAGTCTCACAATGGCACAGACCTCTTATGTGGGGGAATTATTTAGATAAAAATGCTTAGAAACCCACTGTCAGATAAGATTCACTTCTAGTGTAGTGTCTCCTGATAGTCCTTACAAGATACAAAATAAAAGAAGGGAAGCTGGGGAAGAGGGGAGAGAGGTGGGAACCTGAACGCTCTCGTTTAAAGACCAGGGCCAGCTGGGAGCAGTTTATGTCTGTATTTACAATATAGCAATGAAGTTTAGGAAAGTTGCCTCTCTGTGCATAAAAGATGAATGACTGTGGGCCTGGGAAGTGACTGAAGGAAGTACAAAATGGTTTATTGGTGCCACATAAAAATAATGAAGATCCTTGGTGGCCCTTACCTCAAATTTGCAAATCATGCAAGTAGAGTGTAGAGAATTCTTCCTGGGCCTTTCTCAACTTCTTGGTTCTGTTTTGCTTTTGTCTTTGCATGGAAATAGGCAGTAAGGAATAAGTTTAGTTCTCTATGATAAGCAGAGTGGGGAGGTCAATACTTTCACAACAACACAACTGTCTTCCCTAGGTTTTCAGGAGTCACTCTCGTGCTTGCAGTATGGGATTTTTACCTTCTCACCCAAGGAGCTGAACAAATCATCTGAGAGCTCAGCAAGTTGCACCAGGTTTGACCTGTTAGGAAAGGCAAAGCCCCACTCATCTGGGCTCTACATGAAGCAGACTGACAATGACCACCATTTTGCCTTGGGCATTTATGGTATTGGACATCACAGCATAAACCTGTGTTTCTGAAGATCACACATCTGGATCCCTGTTCCTGGGACTTGTGCAGCCAGTCCTCTGGTTGCACCTTGCTTGGTCACCCTGCTTCAGAGCTTCCTAGAAGGGGCCCCCATGTGAGTCAGACAAAAGGCAAACCTTGGAAGCAAGGCCTTTTGTAATGATGCAGAACTGATCCGAGCACAGATTTAACTTGATAGCCCTAAAATGAACTAAAACTCAGGGCACTCCAACACAGATTGTGTTCCCTGAGGAGCCGGCTCTGTAAAGGAGATTGCTGGTGGTGGTGGTGATGTGCCTTGGAGTCAGTGCCAACTCATAGCGACCCTATACAGGGTTCCCAAAACTGTAAATCTTCACGGGAGTAGAAAGCCTTATCTTTCTCCCGCAAAACAGCTGATAGTTTTGAACTGCTGACCTTGAGATTAGCAGCCCAAATTATAATCACTATCCTATCAGAGCTCCTGAAAGATTAGCAGGCAGGAATATGTAATGGAGAAGAAGAGGATTAGACAGAGGAAGAATTGTGATGTGATGCAGAACCAACAGGGACCTCCAGGGAGTCTGGTTCTGCAATGGTCTTGTAGAGGTGATCTAGCTGGGGGAGAACTGGAGCTTTGTTGATAAGTAATTGGATGTGGAGTACCTTGGGAAAGATGTGTGGTGTGCAGAGGTGCTGGTTTCTCTAGACAAGAGCATCCTCAAAGAGGACTGACAACTGAGGACCTCCCACCCATCAACCATTAGAGTCAGTTCTTTCATATGCTCAGAGAGATCTGAGCTTCAATTCAGTGCCCACTGTACTTCCCTAAGACCCAGCACCTGAAATCACACAGGCATATGTGCCTGGTGTGGCGCTGTGGGTTAATGTACCAGACTGCAAAGCCGTTTGAACTGTAAGGTTGGAGGTTCGAGCTCACCAGCTGCTCCTCGGAAACCCTGTACAGGGTCACTGTGGGTTGAAATCAACTCGACTTAACAACAACTTAAAAACAACAACATATTCCATAAGATTCCAGTGGTGTGTCCAGGAGTTCTCTGTAACAATGGCCTTGTTCGCAACTTGGGAGAAAGCATATAACAAAAACTATTTTACAGAAAGTTGGAATGTTGTAAAAAGCATTGGGAAAAGAGCTCACTGCCTGAAGAAGATAGGATAGACTCTTACAGGACAAGCATAGCTCTTCTCATGTAGCTTTTGATTTTTAAAATTTCACAAACACACACTCACACTATATATATATATATATATATATATATATATATATATATATATATATATATATATCACACACACACGTGTGTGTGTGTGCCTGACCCAAGCCATGGTATTTTCAATAGTCATATGCATTTGAATGTTGGAGACTGAAGAAGAAACACCGTAGAAGAATTGATGTATTTGAGCTATGGTGTTGGAGAAGAATATTAACAGTACCATGGACTGTCAGAAGAGCAAATCTGTGTTGAAAGAAGTACAGCCAGAATGCTTCTTAGAAGCCAGGATGGCGAGACTTCATCTCTCATATTTTGAATATATTATCAGGAGGGACCGGTCCCTGGAGAAAGACATAATTCTAGGTAAAGTAGAGGGTCAATGAAAAAGAGGAAGACCCTCTCTTTTCCCCAAGAGTTGGATTGGCACAGTGGCAACAGCAATGGGCTCAAGTTTAACAATGATGATGAGGATGGCACAGGACCAGGCAGTGTTTCACTCTGTTGTGCATAAGGGTGCTATGAGTTGGAACCAACTTAGCAGCACCTAACAACAACAATAACTCTAAATATGTGTGTGAGTATATATACATATATATAACATAGATATGTGATTTAATATTTTTATAAGTACATTTCAATGTCATTAATTAACTTCATCACATTGTAGAACCATCACCACTAACCAGTCCTAAGTTTTTTCATCACTCTTAGCAGAAACTCCGATTCCGCCACCTCCCTCCTTCCCCTAGTAACCACAAATGGACTTTAGTATCTGTGAACAGTTGTCTATTCCAGGTATTTCAAATCAGTGGCATCGTACAATATTTGTTCTTTTGTATCTCACTTATTTCACTCAACATAATATTTTCAAGGAGTCCTGATGTGGCGCTGTAGGCTAAGCACTTGACTGCTAACCAAAGTTTGGTGGTTCAAACCCACCAGCCACTCCTCCAAAACTCTATAAGTATTGCTATGATTCGGAACAAACTAAATAACACTTCATAATAGCAATGGCAATGCTTTTAAGTTTCACCCATGTCATAACACCAGAACTTCATTTCTCTTTGTGACAGGTAATGAACGCTCCCTTGGATTCAGGTATCACATTGTGTTTGTGTTTAAATCCCCCAAATAAACAGTGAGATAGCCTTGAATCCTCGAGTTGGCCACGGTGAGTATGGCGATTTTCTTGACATTTCACTTCCTTTCCTGGCAATGCTGTGGCTTACAAGTTTTGCACTGGACTTATTTTGGGACATGAACCCTGAGCATAACCTGTTCTCACACAATGTGTTCCTGTCCACTGCCCTGTTGAGTACGTGGTTCCCTGGCAATGAGTGACTGAGTGAGTGACTACACTGATCAGTGGTCACTAACATCCTTCTTCTGCAGCCTTCATGGGGGCAGGGATGCTTGGGTTGGTTGTTACTGGGACCTGCAGAACAGCAGATATGACACAGAAAGGACTGGCTATATGCCATCACTTTGTGCCAGGAGCAGGCTAACAGTGAGCAGTGGAATCCACTCAGCAGAGAGAGAGCAAAACACAACTTCAAAGAAGAGAGGACAAGTGGGGGTAGGGAGTAGGGGAGAAAAAGAATGGATAGGCACAGTTACTGACAAGGCAGTTTCCCAGATTCAGACAATTCCACAGAGCTGAGCAATCAAGAGACAGGCCCTTCCTTACCTGAGATAGCCTGAGTTGGCATCAGCCTATTGGAACCAGGAGAGCCTGCTTACTCAGGGCTCCAGAACCAGAGGTATGTCTAAGGTACTGGCAGGTTTAGCAGAGGCCCAGGGTGCTGCTTGATGGAGGTGCCAAAAACCAATCTCTATTGGAGTCCTAGCATGATGCTGCAGGTTAATGCACTGGACTGCAAGGTCGGTTTGAATTGCTCACCAGCCACTCAATGGAAACCCTATACAGGGTCACTATGATGGCACTTAACAACAACAATTGGCCATTGTTGTTTTCATCATCAGCTGTGAGAGATCATTCATCAATTGAAAACTAGTTGTC
The DNA here is from genome assembly GCF_000296735.1 of Chrysochloris asiatica. NCBI lineage: Eukaryota > Metazoa > Chordata > Mammalia > Afrosoricida > Chrysochloridae > Chrysochloris > Chrysochloris asiatica. The sequence goes on from NW_006408622.1 coordinate 1,324,629, forward strand.
ACAGGTGTTATCTTTAATGGGTACAATGCTGCACAGACACCAAATGAATGCTGCAAACAAGGCCTGAAGCAACCACCTTTGCATTGTTCCTAGGTAAGGAACAGCTGTCCCATGTCAGAACCAGCTGGAGAGCCAGATTTCACCTCTAGAGCTGTGAAGTTCACCCCTACTTTCACATCCAGCATCACAAGGCTGAATTACAGCCAGATTCACTGGGAATGGAAGTAGAGAATGAGTACTCCTGCTGCCCCGCCTTCTAGTGTGGTCTGTTCAGGCCCCAACCTTGCTGAAGAGCTGCTTCATTCCTTTAGAGTACCACTTCTCATAGAACAGTTATGGCCTGTTCTTAGAACCTGCTTTACTCATCATTGCCAGTCACTACAGACTGAGCTTCAGGAGGTTCAGGTCACAAGTATCTCTCTACTGGAAACAGGGGAATCACATGGATGAGAGATTTTTACTGAGAAGATTAGAAATAGGGACTCAGATTCCCATAGACAAGAAAGTCTCATCAAACAAGGTCCCCCAGATAGGCCTTAGGGAGATTCAGACCTGACTGAGCATAGACCCTAGGAGCCATTTAACACATGGGGGTTTCACAGGGCTCTTGGTGTTTCTGTGGGAGCCCGGGGCAAGGTGAGGATGGGGAGGATGGCTGACTGACACATGGAGGGCTCTAGGGAGAGAAAACATCTGGAAGATGATGAAGGCTCCATTTCCCCTGTCCAGGACTAAATTAGTTCCCTACAGCTGTTGTAATAAATTACCATATGATTGGGGACTTGGCTCTGTGGGTCAAGTGTTGGGTTACTACCTGAAAGGTTTGTGAATCAAACCTACCAGTTGCTCCTCAGGATAAAGATGAATCTATCTGCTCCCACAAAGATTTACAATCTCAGAAAGCTTAAGGAACAGTTCTACCTTATCTTATCGGGTTGCTATGAGTCAGAATCACCTCAATAGCAGTGGATTTGGTAGAGAACAGAAGTCCCAAGTGGGTCTTTCTGTTGTGAGTTGGGTCCTTATGTGTAACAGATCAAAAGCTTGCCAGCTCCTGCAGCATCTTCATGATCACTGGAATCTTTGAGTCCATTGCTTTCGTGATTGCGCCAACTCATCTCATTATGGGTTTCCCTCATCTGGGCTCACTCTCATCTTTACCAACCACGGTGTCCTTGAGTCTTGATGTCCTTGAGTTCAAATCACAAACCGTTTGAAGAGAAACCTTCTGGATGGGGAACTTTTGCTGAGAAGATTGGAGATAAGAAATCAGACTCTCACAGATGAGAAAGTCTTGTCAAACAAGGTCCCCAGACGAGCCTCTGGGGAATTCAGACCTGACTGAGCTAACCAAAAGATCAGCAACCAGGTGCTTTAATCATTGTGCCATCAGAGCTCTTCCTTGGGTCTTACAAGGCTAAAATCAAGGTGTTGGCACAGCTGTGAATCTTCTGGAGGCTGCTGGGGAGACTCTGTTCCTTGCCTTTTCCGGCTTCTAGAGACTCCTGGCCATACAATTGTAAACAACTTTTTCTCTGACTGAATCTTCTGCTTCCGTCTTATAAGGGCCTTTTGGGTTACATTGGACCCACCTGGATAATCCAGAATAATCTCTCCATCTCAAGATCTTAGTTTACCCACTTCTGAAATTTTGCCATGTGACTCCACGGCACACCATTACCACCACCACACCAAGGCAACATAGTGACAGCTTCTGGGGATTAGGGCATTGACATCCTTGTGTTCAGCCAATGTGTTCAGCCTGTCACATTGGCCCAAGGGCAATATTTTCCTCATAATGCAAAAGGAAATCTTATCCCCAATTCTGTTTACAGCTCATCAGAGCTCAGCACAAACAGGTCCACAGTAGGTCCAGCCTGATCTTGGGAGAAAATCCCAGGGTAGGCATGTCAACCACCATCTCAAAACCTATTTTCTACCCAATAGCCATCATCCACCCTTTTTTTCAATAATCTATGTCCCACAAGAGATGCTATCAACCTCAAAGATTCTCTTTCCAAGTCTCCTTTGCAATAATGACAAGAGCATGCAATCATGTTCTGCCCAATGGGACTTGAAGAGTTATTAGGCCTTTGGGAAAGCATTTTCTTCTTTGATTAAAAAAAGAGAGGTAACTGGGAAATCCTGTATCCCTTACTGTTGGTGTGAGAACACGGTGTTTAAATCCTCTGCAGCCATTTTGCAACTGTATGGGGCAGGGTGGAGATTAAGTGAGCCATGGAAAGACAGCCCAGATGCTACTGAGATGCTGAAAATCCACCAGAACTTCCTTATTTTCATGATAAAGAAAACAAATTCCAAGTAAGGCCATGTTTGGTGCTTTGGGTAGATATGAGCTTGGGGAAAGTCAGACACTATTTAACTCACTACAAGCATGGTTGACTATTCCCAAATCGCTGTAAGGCGCACTACAGATATTTTCCAAATTATCCAGAGAGGAGAATTTTCATAGGGCTAAGGTCCTACCTAGAGCCTGTAAATTCAGAATTATGATTGGTTAGCATCCCCACTCTACCTCTTGGACTGTAATGCTTAGAGAGATTCAGACTACTGTTGCATTGAGTCACAAGGCAGGTATGTTTCAGGACTAATGAAGACCTGGAAATACCACTGAAATCTCAGGGTCATGATTTCTGCTCAGGCACACAGAAGAAAACTAAACTTTGAAGGAGGGGGCACCTCAAACCTTTCTCAGGGAGTTAAGAGCAAAAGGAGATCTGAAAGGGTTGCTATTGAATATTATTCCCAATGAGCCAGTGTGAATTTGCATATGCTAGGCACCATATGGAAATGCAGTGGATGAGACTTCTCACCCTCTTCCAGCTATGGGCAGTAAACACCAGTGCTTTGGGTGCACCCACCTAAGAGAAAAGAATTTACATGTTAGCAAAAATCAAGCCATCTTGCCTCAATACTGCAAAAGAAAAGCCCATACAATCTAGAAGTAGATTGGCTAAACAACTGTGGAAATGGCCAGGGTCAGAAGACATCTATTTGGCTAAGGGACTCTGAGAACCTCTAAGCTAATCTGAACTTGTTAAGGAAAGGAAAATCCAAGAATGGAGAAAGGAGGTGCCTAGTCAAGGTCATTGAGCCAAGACCAAGACTGGGTTGTATGTTCCCTACAAGAGTCTGGACACGGACCACAATTCTCCATTTGAGCTTCTGTTTTCTCCTTCAGGGCAAGTATGCCCAACCCAGTACTGTGAAGTCTCTGGAATGGATACAGTCTCCAGATTTCATTTTTCCTGGAGAACGTTCCCCAAAATATACCCATGAGCTCCCTGGAGGGATAAGGTAATGATAGCTCTTAACATTTGGTAGATGGGAGTTGGACCACAAGACTTGGCAGATGTCTTCAAGAACTCACTGCCTCTCTCCCATGGCTCCTGAAATGGGCTCACAAGCACTTAACAACAACAACATATCCGAATTTCATTGGAAGGCCTAGTCTTTTACTGGGCTCAGATAGAACTGATCTCCAAACCTCTCTAGTTGCTGGTTGATGGAGATCATCTACATAGCTGCATCTCTGGTGAGGACTTCCTGCCACTATCTCTCTTCATGGTTGAGCAATTATACAAATTATATTATATGAATGTATCACATTTTATTTATTCATTCATATATTGATGAATACTTGGGTATTTTTCACCTTTTGGATATTGTAAGCAATATTGTAATGAGCCAAAAACGAAAACAAAATAACACACACAAAAAAAAAAAAAAACCAAAAACCTCTGCCATCAATTCTATTCTGACTCATAGTAACCTCAGAGGACAGGATAGAATTGCCCCATAGAGCTTCAAAGGCTGGAATCTTTGCAGAAGCCGACTGCTGCATCTTTCTCCCACAGTTAGTGGGTTAAAACCAACTTTTAACTTAGCACTCAAACTCTTAACCACTGTGCCACCAGGGCTCCTTGCTGCAATGTACATTGATACAATTCACCGTTTACCATGATTTGATGCCCAGTGTATTAAAAATAGGAAATCAAAGACATACTTTGTTGGTTCTGGGGAGGAATTTTGTCTATACAGGTAGCATTGGGAAACCATGGAAATCTTATTAAGTATTGACACAATCAAAGTAACCATCCTGGCTATATAGTGAAGGAAACAGTGCTGTTGGAGGCAGCACAGGTGCAGGGGACCAATCAGGAGGCAGTCAATAGTCTAGATGGCAGGTGACTTGAACTAGAGAAGCTCTGGTAGCGTGGTGGTTACAAGTTGGGCTACTAACCTCATGGTCAGCAGTTCAAAACTATCAGCTGTTCCGTGGGAGAAAAATGTGGCTTTCTGCTCCCATAAAGATTTACAGCCTCAGAAATCCTATGCAGGGTCACTATGAGTCAGAACCAACTCCACGGCACACCACCACCACCACCACCACTATTTTCCAGGTAGCAAGCGGCAAAGCATCAACTCAAACCACAGGCTGAGTTAGAACCGTTGCATTAAGCCTCAAGGGCAGCTTGGATTCCATGAACTGTCCCATTTAGTCCTTGAGGGTTAAGAAATCCTCCCCACTGCTGTGCCTAGCAAGTTTCTACCCATAACACAATGTTTAGGCTTTTCTAGAGTTGTTGTTGTTGTTGTTGTTGTTACATGCCATCAAGTCAGTACCTACTCATAGCAACTCTGTATAGGATTTCCAAGGAGTGGCTGGTGATCTTGAACCACGGACCTTGCAGTTCAAACCAGCACATTAATCCAGAGCACCATTGAAAGAAAGGAGTCTAAGCCCAAAGTTTGACACTTTCCAACCTGTGGCCTCAAGCACCCCTGGACCAGGTCTTGTGAGGGTCAGCTCTCCCCACTATCCTAGGAAGATTACTCTAAAGCTTAGGCTCAGTGGACCACTTGCTCTCTCGGTCAGTCCCTGGCGTACACAAGGTTTCCACACACAATACAGTCTAGGTGTCATTATTGTTTGTTAAGTACCATGGAGTCAGTTCCAACTCATAGTGACCCTGCACAGGGTTTACGAAGCTGCAAATCTTTACAGGAGCAGAAAGCCTAATCTTTATCCCATGGAACAGCTGGTAATTTCGAACTGCCGACCTTGAGGTTAGCAACCCAATTTGTAACCACTACGCTACCAGAGCTATGTAGACAGCTACATTACCAAAGTTTTAGCAAAAGTTGGAAACCAACACCTACCTCAGGTTTCTGAAGCAAAATGAGTTCAGAGAGATAGATGACAGAGCCACTGCACACTCAAATCCTTATGGTATAAAATACTGCAGCATTTCTTAAGCGTTAATCGGTGAGAGTGTCAACATTTTACACGCATGTAAATAAGGTTAATGATTTTTATTCCACACAGATGATTTAAATTGTAAAATGATCAAATTAACTTTTAGGTAATATTTTGGGCCCAAATCAAATAAAATCTTGAATCATTATAACTTTAGGAAAAGAATCTAATTTGAATATGTGATTTAGATCCATTAAAAGTCTCCTCAACTTTAAATAGTGATAATAGAAGTCAGAAAAGCTCCAGAGTGGTTAAGATTAATTAAGAGTGAATGCATTTGGGAAAAGGAAATTATGGTGCTGTAATTTTAGAAGCAAATGAGGTCAAAAAGTTTAAACTAATGTGCATCTATATAAACACAACCTCAGTAAAGGAAAAATATTTCATTACATGGATTTATAAGTACTCTACTCTCTACTTCTTCCTACATAAGTAGCAACAAATTGATAAACAGCAACCTCTCGTCAGCTAATTAGAGTACCCTTATGGCTGCCGATAGTTAAGTTGGTACTAATTTAGAAATTCTTGATTCTCAAAGTTCTTTGCTGCCTGGTTTCCCCCCAATGAATTAGACACTGTTGGTGAACCACTCAATTCCCTTGAATTCATTTTTACTGTGGACTTTGCTATAAAAAGCTCTTAACTCTAATTGTCTTTGGACACTTTCACTTGGACTCTTGGAACCAGCTTACGCATCAAAAGAGCCAGACATTCCTAGGGATTATGGGCCCCTTTTCTCCCATTTGAACCTACCCCAGTGGTCTGTGGACAATGGCTAGTGTGAGAATACACAACTGCTCCTTTGCCTCCAAATGGATCACACTCAGTGTTGTCATTTGTACTCCACAGCGTGCCACAGGATCAGATTTCACCTAACCTAGAAGACTAGAGCTTCACCTAAACGTGAAGCCCTGTTTGACTTCTGTATTAGGTCTGGTTCGCTTAATAGTAGACCGTGAGAGGGACTGATCTCAAAAGAAAATGGTATAGAGGTAGAAAAAGCAAAAAGGGACAGAGGAAGTCAGGGGGAAATGAGTGTTTAGCTCAAGCCAGGATATTTTCAGTAACCTCTTATGTATGTGAAAGTTGGACAGTGAATAAGGAAAACCATAGAAGAATTGATTCATTTGGGTTATGGTGTTGGAGAATATTAAAAGTACCATGGACTGCCAAAAGATGTGTTGGAAGAAGTATAATCAGAGTTCTCCTTGGAAGCAGGATGGTCAAACTTTGTCTCTCACACTTCAAACACATTATAAGGCGGGACCAGTCACAGGAGAAGGATATCATGTTTGGTAAAGTGGTGGATCGGAGAAAAAGAGGAAGATCCCCAAGGAGATGGATTAGCAGAGTGGCAGCAGTGATGGGCTCAAGCATAGCCACGACTGTGAGGTTGGTGCAGGACCAGGCCATGTTTCATTCTGTTGGGCATAGGGTCACTATGAGTCAGTACTTATTCGATGGCACCTAACAACAACAACTCAAGCATCTCCTCAGCCTGATCATCCAGGATGCACCAAGAAGGTGAATAGCATCACTGCATTGTCTCTCCTAGAGTCAAGGGAGCTAAACTTTACTGTCTCCATACCATCAGTCTTTGGCTGTGGCCCCAGGGAGTGTGTAATATTTCAAACCAGGGCAATTCTTCAAAGAACTGTGAGTCCTAATGTTAGCTTCTAATAAGCTAACACACAGCAGCTGAGGGATCATTACATCAGCCAGTAAAGGAAAGCCAGGGTGGGCGCCAACCACCTCTACCAACATTTCTTCTTTCCCATTTGCCTTTTCCTTACCCTGACTGAGGGAACCTTATCACAGATTCTACTTCTGAAAAGCCCTGCTTAGGACACCCTACAGCTCTAAGAACCTAGTGTTAAATTAGCTTTGATGACCACAGGCTTGTGATGATCCTGAAAGTTCCTCAGTTGCATCTGATGGAACATCTGCAACAGTGAGCTCCTACGGTTCCATATAGCCCAATATTCATGCTCACTTCTTCCAGGGACAGAATCCGGATTTTCCTTTAGAGAATCAAACTTCCCCAGATCCCAATTTATTAAGTTTAGTCATGACACAACACTCCAGAGGGGATCATTTGTTTTAGTCCTGACCAATCAGAGAGATTATCTCTAGGATGAATATATGATCCAACTAATGAGTCTCAGTCCAGAAACTTATGTCTGAACCCTTGGGAAAATGATGCTTCTTTCCATTGGATGGCTAATCTGCAAGAATTAAGCATGGGCCTGCTCAGGGCAATCTGCCCCATAGGAAGAATCTCTCTAAGACTGAGGCAATCACAGAAGACAACAAAACCAATTAGTAAGGTATGAAAGACCTTAGAAAACTCTGACAACAATAATTGAGTGCTGGATCAGTTCAACTTTTCAGTTGTGGAAGCCTTTCTGCTCAAACTACCTGGGAATGAGTTTCAGTCACTAGCAATCAACAACCCTCACCTGACTATTTGGAAATTCTCTCTTCTTGAGATGTGTTATGAGGTATACAAAATAGACTACATTCCTGCCAACAACATCTTGATCCTTGCCCATTCTGAACCTCTGGTTCGCTATCAGCAATATGGGGACATTTGTACTATGCATTCCTAAAGGTAGTAGCAAAGATCTCTGTCCAGAACGCCATGGCTGATTCCATTCCTAATGAGCCCTCTGTGCTAAGCAATCCTAGCCAACACCCTGTTGTTGTTGTTGTTGAGTGCTGTCTAGTCAGTTCTGACTCATAGCAACTCTGTATGAAGTGTGTCTGTTGGGCTTCTGAGGAATGACTGGTGGGTTTGAGCTACTGACTTTGCAGTTAGCAATATAGAGCTTATTCTACAGTGCCACAACAGGACTCCAGCCAATACCCTAGGGCCCCACGATTCTGAGATTTGAAGCTGGACTTCATTCCTTCATTCCTAACAGCCAGATCTTTTCCAAGCCCCTAATTTTACCTCCAGGTCAAGGAATCTGTTAGGAAGAGCAATGGAGCCAAACATTGGTGAGCTGGGACTCTACTGTCTGCTCAAGTAGCTCTGTGCTCTTCATAACAGCATCTCTTTTACTCATTGTTTTGCTGTAGAGTCAGAAGAGATCAACTCCAATCATCTAAACCCTCTTCTAGGGTTGCTGGTGGTCATACAAGGAGCACGATGGAAGTTAGAGGGTCTGAGTTCAATTTCTAGCTACTAATCATCTTTTTATTTTGTTAAGTCTTTATTGTGAATTGACTGAAAGTTTATAGGGCAGATCATCAGTTTTACATTCCACAAATCATATATTTGTTTCATTACAATGATTATAACCCCTCCACGTACCATCAGTTAACAGTATATTTTCTCTCTTCATTTTAGCTTTAAAAACAACAACAACAACAACACTCAGGCATATATAATAATTTAAACCACCAAAGGGTGTATTCTGCAAACCTGCCTCCTGGCTACCAGCTTTCAGTCCCTCTCTAGAGTCCTCAGCTGCTCCCTTTCTCCATGTCCCCATCTCTGCCTCCATCTCTAGTGTCACTGCTTCTCTGGATAGGGCACCACATTTCATTTGTGCTCTTCTCCCTTGATGACCCTGGGTCCTCTGTTTCTGGACTGTAACTTTAACTATCCCCCTGTTTTTGTTACAAAACTTCTACCTTTACAATTGTGACAGTAGCAATTAGTCATGATAACAATTACTCACTATTGAATCATATGAATCTTATTCCTATCTCTTTTCACCACCCATCTAGACAAGATGAAAACTATTCACTAGGGATCCTATCTTCCCACACACTTAAACTAAACTCCCTCTTAAAAACTTGCAAGCCAATCACTTCGTGCCTTTATGATCACCCCTCATTTTAGGTAGCCAGTGTCTAAGTTGCCCATCCCTATCTACCCTGTATACAGAGGGGATAGCATTGATGCTTGATGTAAAGACTCATTCCAGTTTTGTTTGTATTTTGACTTACTACAACCACTACGCTACCAGAGCTCCCTCACTGGTAACCAACAAATAATTTTTTTCCCCTTTTAGTATTGGTATCTTTTATTAAGCTTTTACAATAATGGTCTTATACAATATTTGTACTTTTGTGACTAACTAATTTCACTCAGCTTATTTCCTCAAGGTTCATCCATGTTATGTGGTGGCTTACAGCTTCCTTGTTATTCCTCAAGCTAGCATAATATTCCATGGTGTATGTACCAAAATTTGGTTATCCATTCTTCCATTGATGGGCATGTAGGCTGTCTCCATCTTTTTGCTATTGTGAATAGTGCTGTGATGAACATTGGTGTGCACATATCTACTCGTGTTATGGTTCATATTTCTTTGTGGATATATACCAAGTAGAGGAATTGCTGGATCATAAGGTATTTTTATTTCCAACTTTCTGAGGAAGCACCATACTGTTTTCCAGAGTGATTGGACCTTTTTGTATTCTCACCAGAAATGTAGGAGTGTCCTAGTCTCTCCACATCTTTGCCAACATTTATTGTCCTCTGCATTTTTTAACTTTGCTGTTATTGCTGGTGTGAGTTGATACCTTATTGTTGTTTTGACTTACATCTCTCTAATGGCTAATGATCATGAACATTTCTTCATGTTTTTTGGCTGCCCAAGTGTCTTCCTTGGTCAAGTGTCTGTACATGTCCTGTGCCCATTTTTTAATTGGGTTATTTGTCTTTTTCTTGTAGAGATGTTATAGTTTCCTATAGATTTTAGAAATTAGTCCCTTGTCTGATGCGTCATTGCAAAAGATTTTTTCCCATTCTATGGGCTCCCTTTTAACTTGTTTGGTGAAATCTTTTTAATGCACATTAATTTCTAAGTTTTAGAATGTCCCAATCATCTATTCTGTCTTCTTTTGTTTGTGTAATTTTTGCAATGTTTAGTGGCCTGTGTGGACCCTGGATTATAACCCTTAAATTTGTCCCTATTTTTTCATTGATGGCCTTTATAATTCCTGGATTCACATTTAGGTCTTTAATCCATGCTGAGTTGGTTTTTGTATATGACGTTAGATAAAGGTCATGTTTCAATCTTTTGATTATCAATTTCCAGCTCTGCCAGCACCATCTGTTGAAGAGACAATGTCTTCCCTACTCAATATACTTTGGACCTTTGTCAAAGATCAGTTAGCTGTATGTGGATGAATTAACCTCTGGATTCTCAATTCTGTTCCATTGAGGTCTGTATCTTTCATTGTACCAGTACCAGGCTGTTTTGAACTCTGTAGCCATGTAGTAAATTTTGAATTTAGGGAGTGAGAGGCTTCCATCTCTGTTCTTCTTCTTAAGTAGTGCTTTACTTACACTAAATCTCTTTTCTTTCCATATAAATGTTCTAATTGTTTTGTCCATCTCTCTAAAGAATGTCGTTGGGATTTGGAATGGGATTGTGTTATATATGTAGATTGCTTTGGGTAATTTTTCTTTGGGTAATACTGACATTTTCACATTGTTAAGTCCTCCTATCCAAGGGCATGGTATATTCTTCCTTTTTTTTTTATGTTTTATTGTGAATTATATGATAGTTTACATGGGAGAACTTTAGTTTTATATTCACTCCATCATATATCATCTCACTGCCATGGTTCCAATCCCCTCCATGCATCATCAACCACCCAAAGGGTATATCTCAGAAACCCTTCCCCCACTGCCCCCCAGTTTTCGGCCCACAGTCCATTACCCTCTCTGGGTCCAAAATCCCCAGCCACTTCACTCCACGTCATCGTCTCTGTCTCTATCTCAGGCATCACTGTTTCTCTGAGTAGGGTCCCGCTCTCGGCTCTTCTCCGTTGATGGTCCCAGAGACCTCCGCTCCTATCCTGGAGAATTAATCACTCCCTTCCTTGTTACAAAACGTCTACCTTTGCATTTCCAACCCTCATAATCCATCCTGATAAGCATTATTTACTACAGTATCACGAGTTACCCATCTGTATTTCCTTTCGTCAGCTCCGCCCAGACAGATTGAATAGTACCTACTGTAGATTCTGTGTTCTGCTATGCTCCTTAGCACTAGGTTCCCTCTTGAAAGCTTGTAAGCCAGTCACTTCTTGCCTTTGTAGTCCCTCCCTCCCAATTTGAGTATTCAATGTCCAAGCTGCCCTTCTCTGTCCATTCTGTGTGTAGGGGGTGTGTGAATGTTTGTTGCTGTTAGGATTTGTTCCCTCTTTTGAGTCGCTACTCCATAGGTATAGGTCAAGTTCATCAGACTGTATTAGCTCACTTTTTTTTTCCCCCCTTTTCTTTCCTCTCCTGGTTGAGCTCCGATTGTCCAGTCATCCAGTCCAGGTCACATGGGTATCATTTGCAAGTGTGGGCGCTCCTGTGCATATGTCCTCTTTTCCTGTTAGCTGGTAGCTCCACTCTCTTCTCGAGTCCTCCGTGGCCATGCCACTGACTCTGGGCCCAAGAGTCGCGAGGTCTCTTCACACTGCTTGCCAACTGGGTCCCCAACTGGGTCCGCAGAAGTCCACTGAGCATTGTAGGGCTTAGCTTGCCACTTCATTGCTGTTTTTATCCCCACTTCCTTCCATCGGTGATGTGTGTGGTCAACAATCAGAGCATGCATTTCCGTTGAGTCTTAGTCTTGGAAGGGGGTTTGCATTGAGAGGACCTGGACACTTGCCTTGATGTTTCCTAGGGAAGCGATTTGTTTGTTCTTGTAGTAACAGTCCATCTGCCTCCATTTTTCCTGCAGGTCTTTTTTCAAAAGGTATCTTTTATTCTTCTAGCCACTCTAGGCTGGTCTGCTCGTCCTTTCAAGTGGAGATTTCTCATCTCTGGAGATCTGGATGTGGTTCCAGTTTCTACCTATAGTTTTATGTATTGCAAACGCTCCGCAAGAAGCCTCGTTCACTGGGTACGCTGTAGCCCCATTTTAGGTATTCCAATCAGTCATAGGCAAAAGATAGATTTACAAGCCTTCTAGTGTGGTGTTTCTGACTATTCCTTTCTCTCCCTCTCCAGTGTCTACTCTATAATGCAAGGGAAACCAAGATTAAAACAAACAAACAACAACAACAACAAAAAAAAAAAAAAAACAGTCAAGGATCTTAACATGATTCACCCCCCCCCCATTCCAACCATAACTCAATCCCTGTACCCCAGAGCCCTGCAGTTCCAAGGCTGTGTATATATCGTCCTTTATCTCTGTCCCATTTAGCCCTTTCGAACATGCCCAATTGTCCTCCCATCTGCCCCGTTTCTCCACTTCCCTCACCTTCCCTGTATATTTTCCCCCTCCCTAGCACCCAAACTCTCCTGTGTCTAATCCCCGCCCTGCGCTCCACCCTCCCCCTTCCCCCACCCATCACCAGCATCCCAACAACCAACAAAGACTTCCCCCTACCCCCTTTTAGTATAATTTCTTTTCCTTGGCCTTTTACAGTAGTGGTCCTATGCAGTATTTATCTTTTTGTGACTGACTAATTTC
>NW_006408622.1:1342559-1347440 GCF_000296735.1 Chrysochloris asiatica
CCCGCGGAGCGGCTGGTAGTTTCGAACCGCTGACCTTAAGGTTCGCAGCCCGATTCGTAACCACTACGCTACCAGAGCTCCTTTTGGTAGCTATTATAAATAGGATTGCTTTCCTAATTTCCTTCTTAGCATTGTCATTATTATTATAGAGAAATCCAACTGATTTTTGTATATTGAATTTGTACCCTCTTACTCTGCTGAATCTTCCAATGAGTTCTAATAGATTTTTGGCTAGTCTTTGTGGTTTTCTATGTATGTGCAAATAGAGAGAGTTTTACTTCCTCTTTGCCAATTTGGATACCTTTAATTTCCATATATTGCCTTATAGCTTGGACTAAGACTTCCAAAACAGTATTGAATAGGAGTGGTGATAAAGGGCATCCTTGTCTGGTACCTGTTCACAAGGGGAAGGCTTTCAGTTTCTCTCTATTGACAGTGATGTTTGCTATTGGTTTTGTATATATGCTCTTAATTATGTTGAGGACTTTCCATTCAATTCCTACTTTGTTGAGTGTTTTAACAGGAATGGTTGTTGGATTTTGTCAAATGCCTCTTCTGTATCAGATATGATCATGTGGGTTTTTTTTCTCTCTCCTTTTTCTTATTTATATGGTGGGTTACATTGATTGTTTTTCTAATGTTGACCCATCCTTGCATACCTGATATGAATTCTACTTGGTCATGATGTGTAACTTTTTGCTGTGTTGTTGAATTCTGTTGACTAGAATTTTGTTGAGAATTTTTGCATCTATGTTTATAAGATATTTTCATGAACCGCATATGCATGTAAAAGCTGAACAGTGAATAAGGAACACCATAGAAGAATTGATGCTTTTGAGTTACGGTGTTGGAGGAGAATATTGAAAGTGCCATGGGATGCCAAAAGAACCAATAGATCCGTTTTGGAAGAAATACAGCAAGAGTGCTCCTTGGAAGCCAAGGTGGTCAAACTTCATCTCTCATGCTTTGGACATATTGTCAGTAGGGACCAGACACTTGAGAAGGTTATCATGTTTGGTAAGGTGGAGGGTTAGAGAAAAAGAGGAAGACACTCATTGAGATGGAATGGCCAAGTGGCAGCATCGGTGGACTCAAGCATGGCAAGAATTGTGAGGTTGGCCCAGGATCAGGCATTGTTTTGTTCTGCTGTGCATAAGGTCTCTATGAGTAGGTACCAACTTGATGAGCACCTAACAACAACAAAAGTTAATGAGGGATATTGGTCTATAATTTTCTTTCTTAGTGATGTCCTTCCCTGGTTTTGATATGAGGGTTATTCTTGCTTCATAGAATGTGTGAGGAAGTTTTCCATTCTCTTCTATATGCTGAAATAATTTGAGTAGACTTGGTGAAAGCTCTTCCCTGAAAACTCACAAATGAAACCATCTAGACCTGGACTATTTTTGGGAGATTTTGAAGATCTGGTCAATTTCTTCTGTTGTTATAAGTCTGTTCAAGTTTTCTACTTCTCTCTGTGTAAGTTAAGGTAGGTCGAATTTTTCTAAAACTGTATCTCCTCTAGGTTTTCAAATTTGTTGGAGAACAACTCTTCATAATATTCTGTTATTATCCTTTTTATTTCTATTTGTTCTATTGTGACATCACCCATGTGGTTTCTGATGTGTGTTATTTGTGTCTTCTTCCTCTTTTCTTTTGTTAGGTTTGCCAATCATTTTTTGACTTTATTAATTCTTTCAAAGAAGCAACTTCTTGTCCTGTTTGTTGTTGTCAGGTGCCATCGAGTCAGAACCAACTCGTGCGACCCCATGCAAAGCAGAACGAAACAATGTCCAATCCTGGGCCAACCTCACTACCGCTGCCACACTTGATGCCATCAGTGACGCCACCTGGCTGATCCATCTCATTGGGGTGTCTTCCTCTTTTTCTCTGACCCTCCATCTTACCCAGCATGACATCCTTCTCCAGCGACTGTTCCCTCCTGACAATATGTCCAAAGTATGAGAGACGAAGCTTAGCCATCCTGGCCTCCAAGGAGCACTCTGGCTGCACTTCTTCCAAAACAGATCTATTGGTTCTTTTGGCAGTCCATGGCACTTTTAATATTCTCCTCCAACACTGCAATTTGTCCTTATTATTCTTTATATAATTTTTCTGTGTTCTATCTCATTTATTTTTGCTCCAATCTTTATTATTTCCTTACTTTCTGCTCACTGTACATTTACTTTGCTGGTCTAGTTCTAGTTTTTGGAGATGTTGTGTTAATGTGTTGATTTTGTTCTTTCTTCTTTTTTTTTTTTTTTTCTTTTAACTTTTTATTGTGAATTGAATCAAGATTAACAGAGCAAGTCATCAGTTTTACATTAAAACAAATTAAATACTTTGCTTTATTACATGGTTACAATCCCTTCCATGTATCAACAGTTAACAGCATTTACATCTATTCACTTAACTATAGCATTCCTCCCTGTGTCTCCCACTACTTTCATTTTTCCTTTGCTAACCTCCATCTTGTTGTATAATGCTTACCTTGTCACCTGTGTTAACATGTATCTACACTTATACTCCAACCCATTAATAATTTTTTACTTCATTTTCCTAGCCATCATAGATTATTTCTTTAATCAAAAGCAGCTTTTTTTAAACTTTTTACAACATTGGTCTCATACAATGTTTGTCCTTCTGTGGTTGAATAATTTCACTCAGCATGTCCTCCAGGTTCAAGTATGTTGTGAGGTCTTTCACAGATTCATATTCTTCAACATTTTATAATATTCCACTGTATGTGCCAAAGTTTGTTGAACCATTTTTCTGTTGATGGGCATTTAGGCTGTCTCAATCTATTTGATATATCTCTTGTAGACAGCATATTGAAGGATCTCATTTTCTTATCCATTTGGCTCTTATGTCTCTTGACTGGTACATTTGATTCACTTACATTCAGTGCAACTATCAATAAGTATGAATTTATTTAGTCAATTTTCTGTGTTTTTTTTTTTTTTGAGGTGCTGCTGGATTTTTGGTCCACATGATTTTCTGTGCTGAGTTCATTTGTTTGTGGGTTTTCTTGTCGTTTTCATTTCTGTTGTGTTCATATTTACTAAATCTTTCTGATTTCCCTCATTGTTTATGTTGATGTGCAGGTAATTCCCCCCCCCCCCTTTGAGGTTATCTTGTAATTTATTAAATTCTTCCCTGCTTAAAACAGTCTGTTTTACCTTGAAATTTACTTGCCTTTCTTACCATTTGGGAGTTCTGTATCAGCACTATTCATTCTTCTTGCTTTATAGTTGACATCATTGTATATTGATATCTTTGGTTCCCTATTTTCAGTTTCATAGGATTGTTTTACTTCAAATACTTTTATATTTGCAGATACAGTGCTAGAAGATAAGTTCTTCAAGTTGGAAGGCACTCAATATGCAACCGGGTAAGAACTGCCCCCTCAAAACAGAGCCGACCACGATGATACAAATGGAGCAAAGCCCCCAGGACCACCACCTGCCGATGGGGCACAACTCAAAATGAAAAGAAATAGCTGCAAGAATCCATTAATCATCAGAACATGGAATGTACCAAACATGAATCCAGGAATACCGGAAACTGCAAAAAATGAAATAGAATGCACAAACGTAGACATCCCAGGCACCAGTAAGCCAAAACTGACCGACACTGGCCACCTTGAATCCGGCAACCACATGGTCCACTACACCAGAAATGACAAGCCGAAGAGGAGTGGTGCCGCCCTCACCGTCAAAAAGAACACATCAAGGTCAGTCATGAAGCACAACACTGACTGTGATAGGACAACATCCACATACCTACCAAGAAGACCAGTCCACAGCACCACTACTCAAATCTACACACCAACCACCAAAGCCAGTGAGGATGAAACTGAAGAATTCTGCCAACTTCCTCAGTCTGAAACCGATCAAACATGAAATCAAGATGAATCAACAATCACTGGCAACTGGAAGTTGGAAACAAGGAGGAAGAGTCAGCAATTGGAAAACATGGCCTCGGTGACAGAAATGGCAGAGTTACACAAGACCAATGACTTCTTTATTGTAAATACCTTTTTTAAAAAAACATAAAAGACAGTTCTACACATGGATCTCACCAGACTGAATACACAGAAATTAAATTGATTACATCTGTGGAAAAAGACAGTAGAAAACCTCCATATCATCAGCCAAAACAAGGCCAGGGGAATACTGTGGAATAGACCATCAATTGCTCATATGAAAGTTCAGGTTGAAGTTGAAGAAAATTAAAGCACGTCCATGAGAGTCAAAATATGACCTTGAATATACTCCACCAGAATTTGGAGGTCATCTGATGAACAGATTTGATGCATTAGATTGAAGAAATGTAGTGGGATGACATCAAGAACATCATACAGGAAAAGAGGAAAAGGTCATTGAGAAGACAAGAAAGAAGGAAAAGACCAAAATAGATATCAGAAAATACTAAATATTTTTCTCCAGTGTAGAGATGCAAAAGCAAATGGGAGAAATGAGGAGGTAAAAGAGCTGAATGGAAAATTTCAAACATCAGCTTGAGAAGATAAAGTCAAATATTATAATAAGATGTGCAAAGACCTGGAATTAGAAACCCAAAAGGGAAGAACACTCTCACCATTTCTTAAGCTGAGAGAACTGAAGACAAAATTCAAGCTTCGACTTGAAATATTGAGGAATTCTATAGGCAAAATATTGAGTGATACAGAAAGCATCAAAAGAAGATGGAAAGTATATATCAAAAAACAAAAAAAACCCTAGAAGAAATAGAAGCAAATACTATTAAATGCTGATGCATGGAAGGGATTGTAACCATTGAAATGAAACAAAATATGATAGGATGAGTACAAAAACGATGTTTTCCCATGTAAACTATCACTCACTACCCAATAAAAGCTTAAAA
>NW_006408622.1:1347894-1349642 GCF_000296735.1 Chrysochloris asiatica
GAAGAGTACGTGGAATGAAGGATATCATTGCTGATGTCAGATGGATCTTGGCTGAAACAGAAAATACCAGTGCTTTATTGACTACAGAAAAGCTTTTGACTATGTAGATCATAATAAGCTATGGACAACATTGTAAAGAATTAGTATTCTGGAGCACTTAATGTGCTCATGAGGAACCTGTACATAGACCAAGAAGCAACTGTTTGAACAGAGCAAAGGAACACTGAATGGTTTAAAATTAGGAAAGGTGTGCATCAGGATTGTATTCTTTCACCATACTTATTCAAGCTGTATGCTGAGAAAACAATCTGAGAAGTTGGATTATATGAAGAAAAATGTGGCATCAGGATTGGAGTAAGATTCATTAACAACCTGCTATATGATGATGATACAACCTTACTTCTGAAATTGAAGAGGACTTCAAATGCTTACTGATGAAGATCGAAGACCACAGCCTTTGCTGTGGGTTGTGCATTGTTTCTATCACCAAGGCCACACTCCCCAACCACTGATCCCTTCTCCCTGCCTCCAACCTTTGCATTCCATTCACCAGCAACCATCAATACATCCCAACTGCATGCCCGATAAATTCCAGACTGATGAAGCCAGCAGAATCCCTAAACTCCTTTATCACCAACTCTAGTGGTCGGTGCACAAACCCGAACAATAGTGGTATCAACTGGTCTTCCCTGTAGATGGACACTATCCCATCACAGACAGCATTGCACTTACTGCAAGACTGATCCCAAAATGCTCTCTCCAACGATGAATGTGACACTACTCCTCCTCAACCCACCATTCCTGGTACAGCAAACCATGCGGTCGCCAGACTCAAGTGGTCAACACCAGTCCATCCCAGCCCACCGACGCCCAGGACATCAACGTCCATGCATCCCACTTCATCCTCCACAACTCCCAATATTCCTAGATTCATACGTCCCACACTCCATGTTCTGACCAACAATGAATATTGAAGCCACTTCTCCTCATCTCGAACCGCGCACCATAGCCAACTCCACCCCGAGGAGGCAGCTCCCCCGCAATCGCACCCTGAGTGTCTTGAAAGACACAACCTATAGTACTCATCATCTGGCACTGCATCTATCATAATGGTTTTTTTTTTTTTTTTTTAATGTTTTATTGTGAATTGTGTGATAGTCTACATGGGAGAACATCAGCTTTACACTCATTCCATCATCCATCATTTCATTGGCATAGTTGCCCTCCCGTCCATGCATCCTCACCCAGACAAGGGATGTACCCTGTAAGCCTGCACCCCCCCCACCACCACCACCACAGTCCTCAGCCTCTTTCCATATCCTGATCCCAAGCCCCCAGCCCCATCTCTTGACGTCATCTTCCCTGCCTCCATCTCAGGCCTCACCGCCTCTCTGGGTAGGATTCTGCTATTCACTCTTTTCCATCAATGGTCCCAGGGTCCTCCGCCCCTAGACTGATAAGTTAATCACTCCCCTCTGCTACAAAATGTCCACCGTTAGATTTCCAACCCTCACAATCAGTCCTGATAACAATCATTCACCATTGCATCACAAGAGATCCATCTATATTTTGTTTCATCAGCCCTTCCTGGACAGGCTGGACACCACTCACTAGGACTCTACCTTCTTCCATGCCCTTTGGATCTAGGTTCCCTCCTGAAAGCCTGTAAGCCAGTCACTTCTTGCCTTTGTATGCCTCCCCCCATTTTGGGTAGCCAAAGGAGCTCTGGTAGCGTAGTGGTTACGAAT
>NW_006408622.1:1352739-1358856 GCF_000296735.1 Chrysochloris asiatica
GATGTTTGTAAGTTTATGAAGGCTGGTTTTGTGGCCTAACACATGGTCTATTCTGGAGAATGTTCCATGTGCACTGGAAAAGAATGTGTATTGTGCTGTTGTTGGGCTGAATGCTCTGTACACATCTATGAGGTCCAGTTGACTGATTGTGTTGTTTAGTTCCTCTGTGCCTTTGTCAAGTTCCTTTCTGGTTCTTCTATACTTTTTTGAAAGTATTATATTAAAATCTCCCACTATTATTGTAGATTTG
The DNA here is from genome assembly GCF_000296735.1 of Chrysochloris asiatica. NCBI lineage: Eukaryota > Metazoa > Chordata > Mammalia > Afrosoricida > Chrysochloridae > Chrysochloris > Chrysochloris asiatica. The sequence continues at coordinate 1,352,990 of NW_006408622.1, forward strand.
TCTATTTCTTTCTTTAAATTTGTTAGAGTTTGCTTTATGTATTTTGAAGCTCTTTCATTTATTATGGTTATGTGATCTTGTTTAATTGTCTCTTAATCATGAGATAATGTCCATCTTTATCTCCTATGCTGGTTTTTGTCTTAAAATTTATTTTATCAGACCCTAAAATGGACTTGTGTGGGACCCTTGGTGGCTATGTGTTGTGGAGTCAGTTCCGGCTCCTGAAGACCCTGTGCAGGGTTTCTGAGGCTTTGGGTCTTTGCGGGAGCAGAGCGCCTTGTCTTTTTCCTGCAGAACAACTGGAGGTTTCAGGCTGCTGACCCTGAGGTTCGCAGACCTATTCGTGACCACTGGACTACCAGAGCTCCTTGTGCAGGACCCATACTTAGGCCTATATAGCAAGAAAAAAGCAGGCATGTCAGGCCAGACAGAAAAACCATAGAACAATATGTAAAACCCCAACATAAAAGAATACAACTACCTCAAGAATTATGCTGTGCACACGCAGATACCTAACTGACCTTCAGAGACAAAAATAGTGGACAATCTTTCTCCCATTAACTTCTGAATATCTATCCACACACCTCTACGGTGGTGACTAGAGGAGGGCCCTGAGCGAGCAGTCACCCCCACCCACTGCTGGAGGCTTCTACTGTGCACACACACTGCCTGTGGACACTCAGCCACAGGTTTTTTTGTTGTTGTTGTTGTTTCAAAGTGGTGGTTTTTGTCTCTGTTTTTATATTGCTTCTACTTTTGGTCCTTTTGATCACACATCTTTTCTGGAGTGGGGAGCTATTTCTCCCTATATTACCAAAGAAGAGACAGCAATTGTGGCCATGTAGACAAGCTACAAGCATACCCCATAATATTCCACCATTGAAACAAGAGCCAATAACAGCTGCTAAGCCTTACACGCAAAAAGGGAAGCCTATCTCCTGTTCATATCCACCAGGAGGCACCCAGTAAGCTTAATAACACAACAACAAACATACATTTAGCATTAAAAAAAAAACCACATAACTACTGGATATGGCAAATAAAAGATGTCAACCACAACAAAAGATCTAAAAACATGTCCAAAACCAGAAAAGAGTAACTGAGACTTATGTGCTGGAGATAGACAAAGGCTCCTCAGAAGCAGAAGAGCAGGTTTTCGGTTTGCCTGAGAAAGAATTCAGAAGAATGATATGGAAACAAATTCAAATGTTCCGAAAAGGGGTGGAGGAAAACAAGGAAGAAGTCAGGAAAGTACTACAAGAGCAATTAAACAAGATTGATACCGCAATGGAAGGAATTCAAAACCTGCAAAAAAAGGTCCAAATGATTAATAATAAAATATCCGAAATGGACAATACACTGAAAGGGGAAAGGAGCAGAATAGAAGAGATGGAAGCCAGAACTAGCGAGCTGGAAGAAAAATCTCTCAATACTGCTAAGATAGAAGAGCAAGCTTAAAAAAAGGATTTAAAAAATCTGAAAAGAGTCTAAGATTCATGCTGGATAACATGAAGAGGAACAACTTAAGAATTATTGGCATTCCAGAATAGGAAGAAACAGAGAAGTTCACAGAGGAGATAGTTAAAAAGCTTCTGGAAGAAAACTTCCCTAACATCTTGAAAGATGATAAGATAAATATTTAAGAAGCCAAACGTACCCCAGAAAGGATAGACCCCAAAAGAAAGTCACCAAGACATATAACAATCAAGCTCTCCAAAATCAAAGACAAGTCACTTACAAAGGCAAACAAGTCAGATTGAGCTCTGACTATTCAGCACAAACCATGCAGGCAAGAAGGCAATGGAGAGACATATAAAAAACCCTAAAAGAAAAAAGCTGCCAACCAAGAATCGTCTATCCAGCAAAACTATCAATCAAATACAATCAAAACATTCCAGGATAAACAGAATCTGAGAGATTTTTATCAAAAGCAGTCTAGCACTTCAAAACATCCTAAAGGGAGTTTTTAGAATGAAAACCAACAAGAACAGACAACAACCAGATATTGACAGGCTTGGCAACACCACCTGGAACTCAGTTGACAGATAGCAGAATCCAGAACAGAACAAAACTACAACAATGAATTCAAAGGACCTGGGAGGTCAACTGAAGATCAAAATAATATCAACGTCAAAGAAGGGATAAATGTAGGGAAAGAAAACCAGGTGGTAAGGATGTCAGGTAAATTACAGGATACAATAGATTCTCTTAATTGGAGAGAAATGTTAATAGACTATAAGGTAAACCCAAAGAAAGTTAATACTTCACAACTCACCATGAAAATGAACTTCCAAGCAGAAAAAGAAACCAACAAGATATAGCACAAAAAACACAAACTCAGCACAAGAAGGCATGCAGAACAAAGCAATGAACAGCACTACCAAAAAATTAGTATAATGGCAGTAATTAATTCATACCTATCAATAATTACATTGAATGCTAATTAATTGAATGCACCAGTGAAGAGACAAGAGAGTCACAGAATGGATAAGAAAACAAGACCCTTCAATACGCTGCCTGCAAGAGACACAACTTACAGACAAAGACAAAAACAGACTAAAAGTTAAAGGATGGAAAAAAATAAACCAAGCTAACTGCAACAATAAACAAGCAGGAGTGGCAATTCTAATCTCTTTTAAAGTAAACTTTAAGACAAAAACCAGCATAAGAGATAAAGAAGGACACTACCTCATGATCAAAGGGTCAATTGAGGAAGACGACATAACCATAAAAAATATCTATGCTGCCAATGAAAAATTACCAAGATATATGAAGCAAACCTTACTAGAATTGAAAAAAGAAATAGATAAATCTACAATTAAACTGGAGATTTTAATACACCACTTTTGAAAAGAGACAGAGCAAACAGAAAGAAACTCGACAAAGTTACAGAGGAACTAAACAGCACAATCAACCAACTTGACCTCATAGATGTGTACAGAGCATTGAATCCAAAAACATAATATACTTTCTTCTCCAGTGCACATGGAACATTCTCCAGAATTCACCATTTGTTAGGTCACAAAGGAAGCCTCCACAAATTTACAAACATCAAAATACTACAGAGCATCTTTTCAGATCATAATGCTATAAAACTAGAAATCAACAACAAGAAGACTAAGGAAATAAAGTCAAATACATGGAAACTGAACAACACCCTGCTGAAAAGCGACTAGGTAAAAGAAGAAATGAAATGTGAATTCATAAAGTTCCTAGAAACAAATGAGAATGAAAACACAACATACCAATATATTTGGGACACAATGAAAGCGGTGTTGAGAGGACATTATATTGTGCTAGATATACACATCCAAAAAGAAGAAAGAACCAAATTTAACACATTAAAACAGCATCTTCAACAATTAGAAACTGACCAACAGAGGGAACCTACAGTAACCAAAACAAAAGAAATAATAAATATAAGAGCAGAAATAAATGAGATGGAAAAGAGAAAAAGTATAGAAAGAATCAACAGGACAAGAAGCTGGTTCTTTGAAAGGGTTAATAAATTTGACAAATCAGTGGCAAACCTAACCAAAGAAAAGAGAGAGAAGACACGAAAGCACATTGCATTAAAAAGCACATGGGCGATGTCACAACGGGACCAAATGAAATAAAAAAGATAATAACAGGTTTCATACAAGGGATTCAAGGATGGTTCAACATTAGAAAAACAATCAGTGTAATCCACCACATAAATAAGAAAAAGGAAAAAAACCACATGATCATATCGACTGATGCAGAAAAGGCATTTGACAAAATCCAACATCCATTCTTGATTAAAAAACACATAACAAAGTAGGAATTGAAGGGAAATTCCTCAACTCAATCAAGAGCATTTATACAAAACCAACAGCCTACATCACTCTCAATGGAGAGAAACTGAAAGCCTTCCCTCTGTTAAGTGGGAACAAGACAAGGATGCCCTTAGTCACCACTCCTTTAACATATTGTTTTAGAAGTATTAGCCAGAGCTATATGGCAAGATAGGGAAATTAAAGGCATCCAAATTAGCAAAGAGGGAACAAAACTCTATTTGCAGACAATATTATCCTATACATAGACAATCCCAAAAATGCACTAAAAAAGATACTAGACCTCATTGGAAGATTCAGCAAAGTGACAGGGTATAAGAGCAACATACAAAAATCAGTTGGATTCCTCTATAGCAACAATGATAGCACTGAAAAAGACATTAGGAAAGAAATACCATTTACAATAGCTGCCTAAAGGATGAAATATTTAGGAATAAATGTAATCAGAGACACAAAGGACTTTTACAAAGAAAATTACAAAACACTACTACAAGAAACGAAAAGGGACTTACAGAAGTGGAAGAACATACCATATTCCTGGATAGGAAGACTCAACATCATGAAAATGTCAATACTGCCCAAAGTAATTTACACATATAATGCAATCCCAATCCAGACTCCAGCGACATCCTTCAAAGAGATGGAAAAGACAATTACAAACTTTATATGGAAAGGAAGGAGATGCAGGATAAGCAAAGCAATGTTTAAGAAGAAGAACAAGGTCGGAGGCCTCTCACTCTCCGATTTCAAAATTTACTACATGGCTACAGTGGTCAAAACAGCCTGGTACTGGTACAATGAAAGATACACTGATCCATGGAACAGAATTGAGAGTCTAGAAATTAACCCATCCTCATACAGTCAAATGATTTTCGACAAAGTGCCTAGGTATATTGCATGGGGAGGAGATAGTCTTTTTTACAGATGGTGCTGGCAGAACTGGAAAGCGATATGCAAAAGATTGAAACAAGACCTTTGTCTCACGCCCTATGCAAAAAACGACTCAGCATGGATTAAAGACCAAAATGTGAATCCCAAAATTATGAAAGTCATCAATGAAAAAATAGAGACAAATGTGAGGGCTCTAATACAGGAAAAACACAGACTACCAAACATTTTGAAAATTACACAAACAAACAAAAGTAGACAAAATAGATGAGTGGGACATACTAAAAATTCAAAATTTATGTGCATCAAAAGACTTCACCAAAAGAGTAAAAACAGAACCCACAGAATCAGAAAAAAATATTTTACAACGACACATCAGACAAGCGACTAAATTCTAAAATATATAGGAAACTACTACACCTCTACAAGAAAAAGACAAATAACCCAATTAAAAAATGGGCACAGAACATGAACAGACACTTCACCAAGGAAGAGATCTGGGCAAACATATGAAGAAATGTTCACGATCACTAGCCATTGTTTGGTTGGTTGGCTGGTTATGTGCTGTGGAGTGGGTTCCGACTATAGTGACCCTGTACAGGGTTTCCGAGGCTGTAAATCTTTATGGGAGCAGAAAGCCTCATCTTTCTCTGGCAGAACAGCTGGTAGTTTCGAAATGCTGACCTTGTGGTTCACAGCCAGATTCGTAACCACTAAGCCATCAGAGCTCCTTCACTAGCCATTAGAGAAATGCAAATCAAAACAACAATGAGATATCATCTCACACCAGCAATAACAGCAAAGATCAAAAAAGTAGAGGACAATAAGTGCTGGTGAGGATGTGGAGAGACTGGGACACTCCTGCATTGCTGGTGGGATTGCAAAATGGTCCAGCCTCTCTGGAAAGCAATATGGTGCTTCCTCAGAAGATTGGAAATAGAAATACCTTATGATCCAGCAACTCCTCTACTTGGTATTTACCCACAAGAAATACCAGTCATAACATGAGTAGATGTATGCACACCAATGTTCATAGCAGCACTATTTATAATAGTAAAAAGATGGAGACAGCCTAAGTGCCCATCAACTGAAGAATGGATAAACAAACTTTGGTACATACACACAATGGAATACTATGCCACCCTGGAGAACAACAAGGAAGCT
>NW_006408622.1:1359432-1376269 GCF_000296735.1 Chrysochloris asiatica
GGAGAGAAAGGAATAGCCAGAATCATCACTACAGAAAGCTTGTAAGCCCGTCTTCAGCCTATAACTGATTGGACTACCTTATGGGGGCTAGAAGGTGTCCAGTGAAAGAGACCTCCTGTGAAGCTTTTACATTGCATAAGACCATAGGTAGAAATCAGAATCCCATCCAGAACTTTCTGAGGTGGGAAATTTCCACTGGAAAGGATGAGTAGACCAGCCAGGAGCAGCTAGAAGAACAGAAGATACTTCGTGAAGAAAGACCCGCAGGAAATATCAGAAACAATAATGGCAGTAGGATTGATTACTACAAGAACAAGTAAGCTGTTTGCCCGGGAGCCATCAAGAAAAGTGGTTGGGTCCCCTCAAAGCAAACTCCCTTCCAAGACTCAAGGGGAATACACAAACAGGCATGTGGTCTGACTGGCGACCATGTTGGTCACCGATAAGGGGAAGTGGGGGAAAAACAGCAATGAAGTTGGGATCTAAGTCAGACCATATTCAATAGACTTTTGTGAATCCGGGTGGAGACCTGGATGGCCAGCAGTTATGGCAAGACCCAGGAACTCCTGGGCCGAGAGGCAGTGACATGGCCACAGAGGACTAGAGTGCGGAGTGAAGCGTCCAGCTGATATGACGTGAGGGGAGATGCACAAGAACACCCATACTTGCAGATAGTACCCACTTGACCTGGCTTCGATGGCTAGATGATCAGAACTCGACTAGAAGAAGAAAGAAGAGGGAAAGAAAAAAAGAGTAACCTGCTACATTTTGATGAACTTTTCCTATACTTAGGGATGTAGTAGCTCAAAAAAAGGAACAAATCTTTACAGCAAGGATCACTCCCACCCCCTCAATACACAGGGTTGGGCAACATAGACATTGGCTACCCAAAATGGGGGGCCTATAAAGGCAAGAAGTGACTAGCTTACAAGCTTTCAAGAGGGACCCTAGTTCCAGACGGGGCGGCAGAAGGTAGAGTCACTACCGAATGATTTCCAATCCATTGGGACCTGACTGGCGAAAGGAAATGGGGATAAGATTTGTGTGGTACAGTAGTGAATAGTTGCCTGACTGTGAGGTCTGACTGTGAGGCTAGGAAATATAGAGGTAAATGTTTTTTGGCAAAAGGAGGAGAGTGATTGATTCTGCAGCCCAGGAGCGGAGATCCCTGGGACCATCAAGTGAGAAGAATGGAGAGCGGAACCCTACCCAGAGAGGCAGTGATGCCAGAGATGGAGACAGAGAAGATGACATGGACAGATAGAGCGGCTGGGGACACTGGACTCAGGGAGGGAGAAGGGTGTGTGCTGGTGGCCCGGGGATGGGGACGGGTGGGCCTGTGTGGTGTACCCTTTGGGGTTATATGATGATCATTGCAATGAAATGAAATACAACAGAATGATTGTAAAGCTGATGTTTTCCATGCAAACCTCACAATAAAAACTTAGAAATAAATAAATAAATTTCTGAGTCCAAAAAAATTTTATTTTATCAGAAATTAGTATTGCCACCCCTGCTCGTTTTTTATTTCAATTAGCTTGGTATATTTTTTCCCCATCTTTTGACTTTTAGTCTGTTTTTGTCTTTATGTATAATGTGTGTCTCTTGCAGACAGCATATTGAAGGATCTTGTTTTCTTATCCATTCTGCCACTCTCCATCTCTTAACTAATAATCTTTACTATATATTTCCAAGCCTGTTTCCCCATATGTACTAAGGACATCATAATAGAAACTACTTCATAGGGATTTTCTCAGAGTTAAATAAAACCTGGTAGTGGTTGCTGCCAAGATATGCCCACATTCCCTTGGGCCATGTTTCCACTCCTCATTCCCCTCAATGGCCTCAGGCCAAAACCATTGTCTCTTTGCTGGAAATCTGCCCTCAGGCTGGTGGGATGGAAGGAGGGTCCTAAATATCTGGGAATATAAACTCTTGTGATCCACCCTAGTCAGCACTTAACCAAAGTCTGACAGATGGCGGTTGGGGGGAATGGATATTTTATCCACCAGCTTTCTTGTCTTTGTGTTAGACTGTGACATTCCTCCTGAGATTGAGCCACAAGTATCCTCTGAAGACTTTGCTTGAGACTTCATTTTTGCTTGGCCCTCTCCCTTCCCAGCTCCACTTCTCTTTCCTACTGGGGCTTCTTGTGACAACTCCCTGAGTTGTATTCTTAGGGTTTGTGTGTTAAATCCAATCTAATAGACTCCTGTCTGATGCTTAACAGAGTGCCTCACAGAGTGCTGAAGCAGTGCAGGAATTGTTGTTAAGTAGACACACACATACATGCTGGTGAGTAGGGACACAGGTGCAGGCTGGTGAGTAGGCACGCAGGTGCATGCTGGTGAGTAGGCATGCAGGTGCAGGCTAGTGAGTAGTCACACATGTGCATGGGCTATGCATACACACAAAGAAAGAGAAAGCAAGTCCATTCCTAGAAGAGACAAGGGACCATACCTCAGCCATTGTTAATTATCTTCCTTTAAATCATGTCCTTAGTCTCAGTCCTGGTATGACACTGGAGGTTAATGCACTGGAATGCAAACTCGGTTTGAACCACAAGAATAGCAGTTCAAACTCACCAGTCACTCCTTGAAAACACTATACAGGTCACTATGGGTCAGAACTGACTTGATGACACTTAACAACAAGTCATGTTTGAAAGCTTTATGAAAACAAATTTATCATAAGACATAAGGCATAAGGCATAAGAGCATTAAAAGAGTTGTTCCCAAGTATAGAACAGAATCATCTGGGGCTGCCCAATAAGCCACACAAGCACAGTGGAAAGAACACCTTCCCTGCACAGCTGTAGCTGTACAACCCAGTCATTTATCACACATATGTGGTGCTGTTGTTGAGTGTCAGCAAGCTGGTTCCATCTCAAAATGAACCTGTACAAGGTTTCCAAAGCTGTAAATCTTTAGGGGAGCAGAAAGCCTCATCTTTCTCTCATGGAGCAGCTGGTTGGCTCAATCTGCTGACCTTGTGGTTAGCAGTCTAGTGTTTATCCCACAGAGTCACCATGCAAACGTATATTCCCCTTACTTACCAGAACCTTATAGAGGTAAGACAAGGAGAGGGATATGGGAACCACAGAGGACTCGGAGGATATTTTGGGAGAGAAGGAACCCATTAGGGCTTGAAAACATCAAGAGTCTCCTCATGAGAAGATTCTACTTCTCTAAACCCCAGTTTTGGCATGGGTATCACAGGCTTGAGGAGAAGTTGCACCATTTAACAATACCTCGTGTGCAAGTGTGAAGAAAATTCACCAATGCTGTGTAAGCAGGAGGCTAGGTGGCCTTCCTATGGAGGCCCAACCAGGAAGATTTGTCATGGAGCCAGGGCTCAGGTTCAGGGGGATGGGTCACATGGATTCTGGAACTCATCTACTGGAGATAAAGTCTTTTATGGAATGCTAAATAAGAATCAGCCCCAAATAGGAATTGTGAATCTAAACAAGAGATAAAGCAAATACAAAATTAGCTAAATGTATTAATAATAGAGAAAAGATTGAAGTTGTCAAGGACTTCATTCTTCTTGGATCAACTGTCACACTCATGGAAGCAGCAGTCAAGAGATCAGATTTGCATTGGGCAAATCTGCTGCACAGGAACTTTTTAAAGTGTTGAAGAGCAGAGATGTCAGATTAAGGACTAAGGTGCGCCTGACCTAAGTCATGGTATTTTCAATAACCTCATATGGATGTGAAAGCTGGACAGTGAATAAGGAAGACCGTAGAAGAACTGATGCCTTTGAGTTGTGGTGTTGGAGGAGAATACTGAAAGTGCCATGGACTGCCAAAAGAACCAACAGATCTATTTTGGAAGAAGTGCAGCCAGAGTGGCCCTTGGAAGCCAGAATGGCTAAGCTTCGTCTCTCATACTTTGGACATATTGTCAGGAGAGAACAGTCGCTGGAGAATGATGTCATGCTGGGTAAGATGGAGGGTCAGAGAAAAAGAGGAAGACCCTCAACGAGATGGATCACCCAGGTGGCATCACTGATGGTGTCAAGTGTGACAGCGATAGTGAGGTTGGCCCAGGATAGGACATTGTTTCATTCTGCTGTGCATGGGGTCGCTATGAGTCGGTTCCTACTCGATGGCACCTGACAACAACAACAACAACATTAATAATAGAAACAACCATTATTGAATAGTTACTATGTGCCAGGTACTATGCTGATAACTTCGCTACATTTGTTGTCAAATTCTAAGGACAACTGTTGTTGTTGTTGTTGTTGTTATATGCTGTGAAGTCAGTTCTGACTCATAGTGACGCCATACAGGGTTTCCAAGGCTCTAAATCTTTACGGGAGTAGAAAGCCTCATCTTTCTCCCACGGAACAGCTGATAGTTTTGAACTGCTGACCTTGCAGTTCGCAGCCCGATTCCTAACCACTGGGAGGTGGTTATTTTCATGCCAAATCTCCTTTCCATATGCACACACATTTAACTGGTGAGGGAACTGAGGTTCAAAGAAGATGATAGACTTTCCACACAGCTAGAAGACCATGGAGGCAAGGTTCCAAACCAGGCCTGGCTGACTCTCAACTCATGTGCTTAACCACTATATTTCATGAAAAAGCAATAGCTAAACTCCCAAGGAGGGGACTCACGAGGGCTTTCTTTGTAAACAAGGTGGCAGTGAAGCTGGGCTGTAAAGCATTTCCTCCAATAGAAGAAGAAAGAATATTGGCAGGGAATTTACACACAAATCAGAGAAGAATGAGCTGCCCAGCCAGCCCACAGAGTAGGCTTCCTATAGGAAGCCCACAGAAGATGATACTGAAGACATGGGTCAGGCATCACAGGTCCCAGGGTTATGACATTTTCAAAAAAGTGCTAGAAAACCATAGAGGGCTCTTGAGCAGATGAGTCACATATTCGGAGTTCCAATTTGGTACCTTTATCTGGTTACAGTTTGTGGGGGTGAGTGGTGAACCTCTGTTGTATCTGGTGGTCCAGAATTCATTTCTTCATTCTTTACTCAATTTAAGCAACATTCTGAGAACCAAGACAAATATAAGGTAGCCTTTTCTTATAATCTTTCCCATGTTGTTTGGGTGAGATCAACTACAACCCATAACTGCAGTGATGAATCATCAGTCCAGTCTAGAAAATTGGAACATCCATCTCCATGGTCATAGGAAGACCTATGTGACCTAAGCCAGGCCAAAGGAATTCCAAAACAGGAGGAATTTACTGGAACTCTTAAGAAAGTTAATTTCTCTTCCTAGTGACTCCAGTGCATCAAGAAAGTTTTTCCACTGCATCAAGAAAGCCTGCTTGAGAGTGACACCAACCCAAATGGAAAAAGGAGGTGGTAGATGAGGAGTGAAGAATGAGTCCGTTCAAATAATATCATTTGAGTACTAGAATTCAGTCATGATGATGAAGAGGATTAGGATGCTGAGACAGAAAGACGAGAAGACTTGTTTTACTCTTGACAATCGCTGTTGACAATACTGACATCACTTTTGACAGTGATGCTATTTCTGAAACCTGGAACTTTTTGATTATTGATTCAATTCATTCATTTTTTAGCATCAGCCAATTTAAGCATGACCCTGTCACTTCAAATAGTGATTATGAAGATATAGCATAATAACTGGAAGCAAAGACCTGCACATGTTTATGTGGAGATCTAGACTCCAGCTAACTCAACCGTGTTTTTTGTTTTTCTTGTTTTGTTGTTAGTCTCTACTGGGTACTTTCATTGTGAAAAACAACGGAAGAATTATTGTTGTTCTTATTAGTTCCATTAAATTGGCTCTGACTCTTGCTCCTAAATCTGCTAGTATCTACATCCTGCTGCCATGAATCTCCCCATTCAATGGAAAGCAACCTCAGTGGAAGAGTTCTCCCTAACCTAACCTAAGGTCTTAAGTCCTCTATTCACATTAATGTGACTTGGCAGCAGGAGTAAGAGATGGACTAGTTAATGTTAAGCCAGACAAAACTTGGGATAGTTAATAATCCCAAAATATCAGTCAGTGGGAAAACCGCATTTATTTCTCATCACTGTGAATCTAGGCAACTCTGGGACAATTCTCTTCCCTGCAGTAGCTCAAGGATCCAGGCTGTTTTGATCTGGTGAATCCATTTTCTCAACACCATACCTCCTTAGTTAGCCATCAAGGTGAACAAATTCACTGCGTGGCACTCTCACATCCACTCTTTGAGTTTCAGCCCAGATGTAGCATATGTGGCTTCCATGCACAGACCATTGGCTGGAAGTCATCACAAGGCCGTACCACATGCCAGTGAGTTAAGAATGTGCTTTCCATTTAAACAGAAGAGGAGACCAAATGGGGGAAACACTGGTGATATCTACCACAGTGGAAAATCTGACCATCAAAAGTTCAGCAAGGACAAGAGGCTCAAAGAGGAGGGATACATGTTTTCAGTTCCTGCTTAGAATTCCTTGGTGCACAACCAACCATAGGGCAAATGCAACCCATAGCTGGGTTCTCCTTGGTTTCCTATCTAAGTTTTTTTCATTTTCTCTGACTGGCTGCTAGATTTGTTTGTATACCACATTACTTGATGTATCAGAAATTCAGCTAATGTGGTTTAGTCCTGTTATGGATTAAATTCGGTCCACCAAAAAGATATGTTGGAGTCTTAACCCCAGTACCAATAATCATGACCTAAGCACAGCCATGCTCACTGGATGCCAGCAGAGACAGATAAATGAGAATCTTGGGAACTGAGCAAGAGAGACTCTGTCAGACATGCCAGGCAAACAAAACTGTTGGTGAATCCTGGAAGACACAGACAGAAGAACTATGAACACATGAACTAGTAGAGGCCGGTGGACACATGATTCCTAGTACCCAACTCCATCCTGCTCAGTCACCTTGAGAGAAAGGACACATCTCAGGAGTGCGGAGAAGGGTAGGGCTGCAAGAGTTACAAGGAAAATTATTAGTAGTTACAGAAACAAAACCAGCTTTCACCTGAGTGGCTCACAGAGGCCAACGTGTAACAGAGACATTTCAGAAGACAGTTCAAACACCTCATTAATACAGTGCAACAAGGCAACAGGTGAAAATTGGGCTTGTGCTGCCACTGCTACCTACATAGGAGGAAAGACATTTGCATTTCTTCTCAGCCCAGAGGGTGCCAACCAAGTCTTTCCAGAGTCCTGGTGTGACTCTGTAGGATAATGCACTGGACCACAAGGCAGTTTGAACTTCAGATTGGCAATTGAAACTCACCAACTGCTTCTTGGAAACCCTATACAGGGTCGCTATGAGTCAGAACTGATCCTAGGGCACTAAACTACTACTACACAAATACCACTAAGCCTTGGGGAAAACAAAAAACTATAAAATCTGGAAGCAAACTCACTGAAACCCATGTGCTGAGAAGCAGCAGAAATTCTGCCTTATTTGTACCACCTTTCCCAGGCTGGACCTCACAGGCCTGGACCAGAAATGCAGCCAATGAAACCTGGCATGTAAGCTTCATTTGCCAGATGGACTCTATCCATAAAAAATAAATCAATCAATCAAACAAAATATATACAATAGTATGATTTTGTCCTCTGACATTTTTCCTAAATAAATGTATCTGGCTTATTCACTATCCACCAATTCATTCCCATCACCAGCTGTTGGTGGTGGACTGTGAACATCTGTAGTATCTTAGGGACTTCTCCTTGCCTTCAGCATCTACAGGAACCTTGGAGGAGTACCTGATCCACACCACTCGAAAGGCTCCAACTCCTGGGGACTATCACTCTACCTGCTCCCATTCCACAGTGTGTGGGGTTGACTCCCACGTTCATGGTTCTATTCCTGCCACGTTAAGCCTGTCCCAAGATCCTTAGTGTTTTCTCAGCCATGATCCTGAAAGTCTGTGAAGTTCCCTAGGAGTGCCATAAAACTGCTTCCTCCCCAGCCTCCCAGAGTATGTGCCAGAGGCCCTGGGCCTCTGCAGACCACCCTAGAAATTTCCAAAGCCGCTCTTCCTGTCCTACCCTCAGAGAGATGCTCTATTCCCCCATCACCAGTAAGCCTCTCTCTCCCCTCTTAAAAGTTCTTCCTTTGTATTGGCAGTGTTAGGATGCAGAGTATTGGTTGGGTGCTGAAATGGTCTGGTAAACTGATCCGGGTGGTGACTACACAGACACCAACCCCCACCCCCACCCCCCCCAAAAAAAAACCCACTGCTGTTGAAGTAGATTCTGAGTCATGTTGTTGCTGTTAAATGCTGTCAAGTCGGTTCCAACCCATAGCAACACTCTATTGAGTTTCTGAGGAGCAGCTAGTAAGTTTGAACTGCCGATCTTGCAGTTAGTCCAATACTTAGCCTATAGTGCCTCTGCAGCTCATTTACAAGTATGTACAAATATGAGATTTGTTGAATTGCACACTCAGTATCAGTGTATGACACACTTAGAATTGTACATGTGTTACACATAAATTTAAAAATGTGATCTCCTAAAAAAATATATTACTAGCTTGGACCAAAGATAGGGAACAGTCAACATCTGGCCCCACAGTCTCACAGTCTCAGAGGCCCTACTTAATATTATTGGCTAGATTTGCACAATGCATGCTTATAACAAAAATGTATTTCTAAATTTTAAAATGGAAAGTTTTATATAAAGTTATGAATTCTGGCTCCTCTGAATAAAAACACACAACAGAAACCTGAGGAGCATTTGATCTTGAGTTCTAGGCATTTGCAATCTCTAACTCAGGAATTAGGTGTCTCTGGGTGGTACAAAGGGCTAATGCACTCAGTTGCTATCCATAACATTAGAGGTTTGAATCCACCCAAAGGTGCTTCAGGAGAATGATCTGGCAATCTACTTTTGACAAATCAGTTATTGAAAGCCCTATGAAGTGCAATTCTACTCTGACACATATAGGGCCACCATGAGTCAGAGTCTACTAGAAGGCAAATGCTTGTTTGCTTGTCTAACACAAAACAAAGGTCCTGACCAGCCTTTGGTGTTAGGACTAATTTCAAGTAGTTCTTTGGAGCAGAAGGTGTTTGTGAAGCAGAGATTCCTCTCATTCCTGTATGGAATACTGTAGTCACCACCGCCAAAGATAAGACAGCTACTTTTCTCTCAAGTTTTTCTGCTACATCATATAAACAAAAATGTTTATAAAGTAAGATATCCAAATACATGATCAATAGGTCAATCTGTCATTCAATCCATCCATCCATCCACTCTTGGCTGTCCCTTTTCCTTTCACTTGAATCCTCACTCACTAGTTCCTGTTTTGTTTTATTTTTTTTTTTTTCCCTCCCTCTATCTCTCATGTTTTGCTATTAATTTCTGGCAGCAATTTACAAATGCCCCACTACTCCAAGAGCCATTGAAATCACAGTTGGGAACCGTGATAATTTCACCAAGGTAAAAGCTAATAAATGCAAACATTGGCAAAAGTTTTTAATGCTGCATACTTTATGAAAAATGCCATGGTAAGCTCATTGCTGCTACAGATTTAATGCATCCTCTTCTTAAAACTAGAAATCCTTCTTAGTCCAGCAGGACCTGAGCACGTCTTAAATGAGGCCATGTGAGGCCACACTGTGCTGATTTCCCCCTGATACTCACCCCAAAACCCAGCATGGCAAAGAAAGGAGTGGGCAGCAGGAGGGCATGGGAGACAGAAAAAATATCCCTGATTTCTCTCATCCTATTCCAGGTTCAGAACTGAAACAGACAGAACAATAGTTAACCCCACAGCCTGCTGCCTCCAGCACTGATAACCATGAAAACAAACCTACCTTTATATATTTTTCTACTCCGTGCTTTTCAAAATCATCTCTTCATTAGATATTCATTGAAACCCCAAGAAGTGAGAGAAGTGTACCTTGAAATATGAGTAGTATGGGCCCCAGAATGGAAAGAGCCCAAGTTTATTCTGCAATTCACCATGAGAGGTAGGACAAGAAGTAAACTCTCCCCACTTCTAATCTAGTCTTGCAGCCTCTCTTACCCGGACCCAGAGCACATCCAGTGCTACTGGAACATAGCTCTGCTGACTGGAATAACGAGAAACCAAACTCCTTCTGTCCTTCCATTGAACTTGCCTGCTCACCCAATACCTGCATTTAAGGACAGAGTTGTCCAGACATAATTAGATTCTGTTAACTAACCCCAGACATGTTGCTTATTTCCACTCCAACAGACTTCAATGCAGTGACAGTTTACAGGGATGAGAGATGTGCAGGGAAGGACTATTCCCTACTTGGTGGAGGCAGCCAGCACCTAGAAACTGCAGGAAAATATTACCCACTAGAGGGACAAGGGGAGGAGAATCCAGCAAGCATTGGAAGCATAAGCCGTCACTGTTGGAGGCATAATGCAGAAGCAGATAGCAAACAGAGAATCAATACTGTGGCCTTTCTCCCTTTCCACCCTCCTATTCCCTGTCTATGGTTTCCATTGGCTGAGCCCAACCAGAATTCAGAAATTAAGGGTGATGTAGTTCACAGGGCTCCGCATCCTGTGGCAGAAAGCAGGGAAGAGTGAATATATGTGGGAAAAAGAATAAGGACAAACATGAATAGCACACCTTACTTTCTGAGTCTCTTGTTTCCTCATCTGTAAAACGATGATAATAGCTACTTCACACAGTGATTCTGAAGATGAAAGCAGAGACTATCAGAAAGATGTTTACTTGTGCTTTATTGACTATGCAAATACATTTGACTGTGTGAATCATAACAAACTATGGCTAACTTTGCACAGACATCAGGACAAAATATTTTAAAAGAATAAACTTTTTCTCCTCATGGTCTATACTTCTGCTGTATGTAAAACAGTATGCTGTTTTACCTTTTCAATATCGTGTATTCCCCAGGCTGGAATGTCCACTGAGGCAATCTCATGCCCCAATCCTCATTCATCACAAAAGAATGACATTCTTTTGGGGGTGTGGCGTTGTGGATTAATGTGCCTGACTGCAAAGCCATTTGAACTGCAAAGTCAGTAGTTCAAGCTCACCAGTCGCTCCTGGGAAACCCTATACAGGGCCGCTATGGATCGGAACCGACTCAATGGCACTTAACAACAATACAACTTACATATCCCCCTCTGAAATATGTTTGATTACTTTCAGTGAGAAAGGACTCACTGCACCTTCTGTCAAACCACCCAAAACTCAGGAAATAACTTCTCTACTATTGCAGGGGAAAATCTCCAAAACATTTCCCAAGACTTCTACACAAAGAAGCAAATTGTTCCTTCTTTCGTGGTAGCCATACAGAGTGCTGAAGAGCCTTTATTTTCTAGGTAAGAGTTGTTTCTTGCCTTTGTTGTTGCTGAAGTGCCACATGAGGGTTTCTGAGAAGCAGCTAGTAAATTTGATCCATTGATCTTCCAGTTAGCAGTACAGGCTTACCCTACAGCACCACACCAAGACTTGCCTAGCTATTCCTTATACAAGCAGGAAGATTGTTAAAATAAATTCAAATTTAAACAATATATACCAATTAATTGCGTATAAAGTGGATAAATTTCTGAGACATACAATGATCAAAGTACTACAACAACCAAAGTTTATTCAAGAAGAAAAAGATTATTTGAATTAGATTATAAAATTAAAATGAGAGTTTAAAGAAAATTGCAGACCCACACAGTTTCATTGCTTCCTTAGTAAATGCTACTTAACATTTAAGAAAGCAATCATACCAATTCTGCAAAGCTGTCTTAATTACCTAAACTCACTACCATTGAGTCGGTTCTGATTCTGATCCATAATGACCTTATATAGCATTTATTTACACATTCCAACAACCTCATCTTCCTCCCATGGAGCAGCTAGTGGGTTTGAACCACCAGCCTTATAGTTAACAATCCAATGCCTAGGTTCTATGTGTTAATTATAACATTATAAGTAAGTGGTCTTAAGACATAGAAATTAGTTTTCTCACAATTAAAGAGGCTAAAAGTCTGAATTCAGGGCACCATCTCTAGCGGAAGGCTTCTCTCTCTGGGCTTTGAGTTCTAGGAAAAGATCTTTGTTCCTTGGCTTTTTGGTGGTCTTCACATGGCATGGCATTTATTTTCCCCCATCTCTGCTTGCTTGCTTAATCTCTTTTATTTCTCAAGTGAGCTTGACTCCAGATACACTCTATACCAGTCCTGCCATGTTGACATAATATAGACAACCCAATTCCAAATAGGATTATGACCATAAGCATTAAAAAAAAAAAAAAAATCCATTGCTGCGGAGTCAAGGTTAGAGTTAGAATTTATAACATATATTTTGGAGGCACATAACTCAATCCTTAACAAAACTCACTCAAAAAATAGAAGAGAAGGGGATTTTCCCCAACTAATTCTATGAAGATAGCTTTTTCTCTGACAATATAACTAGAAAAGAACATTTCAAGAAAGAAAATGATAGGCCAGTATCTCTCATGAACCTAGATATAAATATCATTAACATATTTTTTAAATTATCAAATATGACCAATTTAATATTAATTCAAAGAAGTAAAGTTGCCTTAAAGTTAAAAAGCCACACAATGCCATTAAACATATTAAAATACCAATAAAGAAAAAAATAAATATGATCATTTATAGAGATGCAAAAATTACTTGGACAAAATTTAACATCCATTCATGATATACATGATCAGATAATTTAAAAAAGAAAGAAACTACCCCAACCTAGGGAAATGGTAAGGCTGATTGTGTTCAGTACTTTCAGTCATCATTATACTAGAGATCCCAATAAGGCAAGACAAAAAATGTAAAGCAGCTGGTTTGGAAAAGAAGACAATGATTACTGTTTGAAGATGACAAGACCATTTACATGAAAAAGTCTAAGAAATCTTCAAGATAGTCCTTAGAACTAATAAGTGAGTTTGGCAAAGTCAAAGAACATAATGTCAATATGAAAAATAAATTGTATTTATATATG
This sequence comes from Chrysochloris asiatica, assembly GCF_000296735.1. Lineage (NCBI taxonomy): Eukaryota > Metazoa > Chordata > Mammalia > Afrosoricida > Chrysochloridae > Chrysochloris > Chrysochloris asiatica. Next base: position 1,372,342 of record NW_006408622.1, read on the forward strand.
GGAATGATTGTGGTGTGTCGTGGAGTCAGTTCCAACTTGTAATAGCCATATATAGGGTTCTGACACTGTTAATCTTTATAGGAGCATAAAGCCTTATCTTTCTCCTGCAGAGTGGATAGTAGATTTGAACTGCTTGCCTTGCAGCTAGTAGGACAACTTGCAACCCATTACACTATCAGGACTCCTTGTATTTATATATACTAGAAAGAAATTATTAGAAATTAAAATTCAAAAAGCAACCATTCCTCACATTTACTTTCAACTGATTTTTGAAAAGGATGCCAAGTTCATTCTATGGGAGAATAATGATCTCTTCAAAACATAGTGTGAGACAACAGGATCTCCACATGTAAAACAATGAGCTTGAATCAGTATTTCACACCATATATAAATTTTAACTCAAGATGGATCAAAGACCTAAATGTAAGATTAAAACTGTAACAGTTCTTGAAGAATATAGTTACAAATTTTCCTAGTCTTTCATTAGTCAATGACTTCTTAGCTATGTGTCAAGTGTAAAAAGCCAAAGAGAAAAAAAGAAATAAGTTTAATTTCATCAAAACTAAAAGCCTTTGAATCTCAAAGGACATTGTCAAAAATGTGGAAAAACTGGCCACAGAATAGGGAAAAAATTCAAATTACACATTTGATAAGTGACACATCAAGAATTGTTGTTGTTAAGTGCCGTCAAGCCTGTTCTGACCCATAGTGAGGGTTTCAAAAGATCAGCTGGTAAGCTTGAACTGCCAATTTTTCAGTTTTCAAACCGACCTTGCAGTCCAGCACATTAACCAGCAGCACCACACCAGGATTCCATATCTAGAATACAAGTATATGAATAACTCTTACAATTTAATAATATAAAGACAAAATACTTAAATATAAAATGAGCAAAGCATCTGAATAAAAATTTCTCCAAAGAAGATATACAATAATTGTCAATAAATACATTAAAGTGAAAACTATTGCTGTTACAAATTCAATTCACCCCCTTCTTAAAAGTTGGAAATTCCTTCTCTGCCCAGCAGGAGATAAGCAGTATCACTATCCAACAGAGAAACGCAAATCAAAACCACAATTAGATACCACTTCAAACCAACTAAAATGGCTATAATAATAATAATATAAAAAAGACAGATGATATCAAGTATTAATGGATATCTGGAGAAATTGGAATCTTCATACACTACAGGTGGTATAGTAAAATGGCATCATTCCTTTGGAAAACAGTATAGCAACCTTAAAACCATTTAAATAGAGTTATTATGTCATATTTAGGTGCTCTCAAGTCAGTTCTGATTCATAGCAATGCTCAACAGATAGAAACAATGCCCAGTCCTGTATCATCCTCGCAATTGTTCCTGTTTGAGTCCAGTGTAAAAACCCATCTCATTGAGTTCACTGTAACAGTCTATCTCTATTTCACAGACTCCCTACTTTACCACACATGATGTCCACCAAAGATTGGTTCCTCCTGATAACATGTCCAAAGTATGAAATGGACTCTCTCCATTTCATCCTAGCCTCTATGGATCATTCTGGTTGTTCCTCTAAGATTTGTTCATTATTCTGGCAATCTAAGATATATTCAATATTCTTCACTAACACTATAATTCAGATGCATCAATTCTTCTATGATCATCTTTATTCATTGTCCAGCTTTTGAATGCATATGAGGAGACTGAAAATGTCACAGCTTGGGTCAGGAGCACCTTAGTCTTCAAAGTGATATCTTTCTTCTTCAATGTTTTAAAGAGCTCTTTTATAACAGGTTTGCCCACTGAAATATATTGTCGGATTTCTTGACTGTTGTGTTCATAGGTGTTGATTGTGGTTCTAAGTAAAATGAAATCCTTGACAACTTCAATCTTTTCTCCATTTATCATGATGTAGTTTACATGTTCACTTGTGAAGAATTTTGTTTTCTTTGTGTTGAGGAATAATTCATACTGAAGGCTGTAGTCTTTGATCCTCATTAGAAAGTGCTTCAAGTCCTCTTCGCTTTCATCAAGTAAAGCTGTGTCATCTGCATGCTAATCGGTCTTCCTCTAAGCCTAATGCTGTTACATTCTTCATATAATTCATCTTATCAGATTATTTGCTCAGCGTGATGTTGTTGTTAAGTGACATTAAGTCCGTTTCAACCTTTTATAGGGTTTCTGAGAAGCAACTGGTGGGTTGAACTGCCAGCTTTGTGGTTTGCAGTCCACTGTTGATCCTACAGTGCCACACCAGGAGTCCTACATAGTCAATAAAACACAGGTAAACATCTTTTTGTCTTCCAGTCAAGATCCACCTAATATCAGTAAAAATATCCCTCATTCCACATCCTCTTTTGAATTTGGTTTGAATTTCTGTCAATTCTCTGTCAATATACTGCTACAACAGCTTTTGTGTTAACTTCAGCAAAATATTGTTGTTGTGAGGTGCCATCAAGTCAGTACTGACTCAGCGACCTTATGCACAACAGAATGAAACACTGCCCAATCCTGGGCCAACCTCACAATTGTTGCCACGCGTGAGCCCACTAATGCTGCCACTTTGCCAGTCCATCTGGATGGGGGTCTTCCTCTTTTTCTCTGACCCTCCACCTTACCAAACATGGTATCCTTCTCCAGCCACTGGTCCTTCTTGACAATATGTCCCAAGTATAAGAGATGAAGTTTGGCCTTCCTGGCCTTCAAAGAGCACTCTGGCTGCACTTCTTCCAACATAGATCTGTTGGTTCTTTTGGCAGCCTATGGCACTTTCAATATTCTCCTCCAACACCATAACTCAAAAGCATCGATTCTTCTATGGTCTTCCTTATTCACTATCCAGCTTTTGCATGCATATGAGGTTATTGAAAATACCATGGCTTGGGTTAGGCACACCTTACTTCCTCAAGGTGACATCTTTGCTCTTCAACACTTTAAAACAGCAACAGAAAAATATATACTTTTATAAAAGGCTGGAGGTTCAAACCCACCAGTTGCTCCTCAGAAAACCCTGCACAGCATCACTGAGTCAGAATCATCTCAATGGCACTTAAACAACAACATATACCCAAGAAAATGAATGTCCACACAAAAGCATTAACATGAATGCTCATAGCAACATGAGTTATAGTGGTATATATATATATATATATATATTACAGACTATCCATCAACAAAGTGTGACATATTAATCAGCCATAAGGAGATATGAAGTACTGACATATGATACATGATACAAAGTAGTTGAAGCTTGAGAACACCATGTGAGTGAAGGAAGCCAGTCACTGAACCCACATGTGGTATAACTCCATTTATCTGAATGGTCAGAATAGGCAAGCAATAGAGATGGAGAGCAGATTCGTGCTTGCTTTGTAATAGGAATAGGCTTCAGGAATGAGGAGTCACTTCTCATGGTATGAAGGTTCTTTTTGGGCTGATTTAAAGGTTCTAAAATTGATTGTGGTGATAGATAGTCTTACAATTCTGTGACTTACATTGCACACTTTGTGATGTCATTTGTAATATAATGTGAATTATATCTCAGTAAAGTTGATATTAATATATATAAGCAGGAAGAAAAGTCAAAAGCATATTCAAGCACCCAAAAACATGACATATTAAGGGTTAAATGTATTAAAACATGGGCCACATGTAATAGTGGTGGTGGTGTGCCATGGAGTTGGTTCTGACTCATAGTGATCCTGCATAGGGTTTCAGAGGCTGTAAATCTTTACTAAGCAGAAAGCCTCATCTTTGTCCTGTAGAATGGCTGGTAGCTTCAAACTGCTGACATTGAAGTTAGTAGCCTGACACGTAATCACTAAGCTACCAGAGCTCCTTTTGTATATATTTGTTGTTGTTGTCAGGTGCCATCGAGTCGGAACCGACTCATAGCGACTCCATGCACAGCAGAACGAAACAATGTTCGATCCTGGGCCAACCTCACCACC
>NW_006408622.1:1376369-1376947 GCF_000296735.1 Chrysochloris asiatica
GACTTACAAGCTTTCTATGGTGATGTTTCTGACTATTCCTTTCTCTCCCCTTCCAGTGTCTTCTCTATATTATAATGCAAGGAAAACCAAGATTCAAAAAACAGTCAAGCATCTTAACACCATTTCTCCCCTCCCCCGATCCAACCATGACTCAATCCCTGTACCCCAGAGCCCTGCAGTTCCAAGGCTGTGAATGTATCATCCTTTATCTCTGTCCCATTTAGCCCATTCAAACATGCCCAATTGTTCTCCCATCTGCCCGGTTCCTCCACTTCCCTCTCCCTCCCTGCATATTGCCCCCCTCCCCAGCAACCAAGCTCTCCTGTGTCCAATCTCCGCCCTGTGCTGCATCTTCCCCTTCTCCCCCCCACCCATCACCAACTTCCCAGCAACCAACAAAGACTTTCCCCTAACCCCCTTTAGTATGGTTTCTTTTAATTAGTCTTTTACAGTAGTGGTCCTATGCAGTAATTCTCTTTTTGTGCCTGACTAATTTCACTCAGCATAATGTCCTCAAGATTCACCCATGTTATGTGGTGGCTTGTCGCTTCCTTGTTATTCTTCAAGGTAGCATAATA
>NW_006408622.1:1377047-1385319 GCF_000296735.1 Chrysochloris asiatica
ATAGCCCTCAGAATCACAGCAACTCAATCCACCACAGCACGACAGACAGACGAGTGGTGGCCGTTTGGTTTTATGTCTATATATTAAAAGCTACTAAATATGCATTAAGAAAATTAAGTCACCACCAGTTTGTCATACTGTGGGTGCTTGCATGTTACTATGATTCTGGACACTATGCCACAGATATTTTAAATACTAGCAGGGTCACCCACAGTGGACAGGTTTCAGCTGAGTTTCCAGACAAATACAGAGTTGGAAGAAATAGAGATGGATTACTTCTAAATATTTAGTAACTGAGTCCTTTATGAATAGCAGTAGAGCTCTATCAGCACTGAAGAGCATCCAAATACTGTCAGATATACTGCTAGAACATGAGCCCCTCAGGTTAGAAGGCACACAAAATATGACTAAGAAAGAGCTGCCCCCTCATAGTAGAGTTGACCAGGGTAACACAAGTGGAGTAAAGCCTCCAGGACTTTCATTTGTTGATGGGACACAAGTCAAAATGAAGAGAAACAACTGCAAACATCCATTCGTGATCAGAACAAGAATGTATGAAGTATGAGTCTAGGAAAATTGGAAATTGTCAAAAATGAAGTAGAACATATAAACATAGGTATCCTAAGCATTAATAAGCTGAAATGGACAGGTATTGGACATTTTGAATCTGACAATCACATGTTTTACTATGTCAGGAATGACAAATTAAAGAGGAATGGCATAACATTCATCATCAAAAAGAATATATCAAGAAGTGTCTTAAAGTAAAACACTGTCTGTGATAGGATAATATCCATACATGTACAAGGAAGATTAGTAAATACCACTATTATCAAATGTATGTACCAACCACTAAAGTCAGTGATGATGAAATTGTAAAATTCTACCAACTTTTTCAGTCTAAAATTGATTAAACATGCAATTAGATGTGCTTATATTTACTGCTGATTGGAAGGCAAAGTTTGGAAACAAAAAGGAAGGTTCAGTAATTGTAAAATATGCCCTTGGTGATAGAATCGATGTTGGAGATCATATGATAGAATTTTGTAAGACCAATGTCTTCTTCATGGCAAATAGCTTAAACACACACACACACACACATAAAAGATGGCTATGTACATGGACCTCGCCAGATGGAATACACAGAAAATAAAAATAAACAGCTACATCTGTGGATAGAGACAGTGGAAATGCTCCATATATTTAACCAAAACAAGACCAGGGACAGACTGTGGAATAGACTATCAATTGCTCATATGCAAGATCAGGGTGAAGAAAATTAAAATAAGTCCATGAGAGCCAAAATATGACCTTGAACACATCCCACCTGAATAAAGAGATCATCTGAAGAACAGATTTGATGCACTAGACATTAAAGACCAAAGGCCAGAAGAGTCATGAGATGACATCAGGAACATCATATAGGAAGAAAGGGAAAGGTCATTGAGAAGACAAGAAAGAAGGAAAAGAAAAAGACCAAAATACATGTCAGAAGAGACTCTGAAACTTGCTCTCCAGCACAGAGATACTAAAACAAATGGAAGAAACGAGGAGTTAACAGAGTTCAATAGAAATTTTTAAACAGCACCTCAAGAAGGCAAGGTCAAATATTATAATGAAATGTGCAAAGATCTAGAGTTAGAAAACCAAAAGACAAGAACACGCTTAGCATTTCTCAAGCTGAGGGAACTGAAGAAAAAAAGTCAAGTGTCAGCTTGCAGTATTGAAGTATCAAAATATTTAGTGATGCAAAAAGTATGAAAAGATGGAAGGAATACTGTACCAAAAATGAATGGTTGATATTCAACCATTTCAAGAGGTAGTCAATGAATGATCTGGAAGGAAGAAGTCTTAGATGCACTAAAGGCATTGGCAAAGAACAAGTCACTGGGAATTATAAATTGAAATCTTTCAACAAACTGATTCAACACTGGAGGCACTCAGTCATCTCTGCCAAGAAATTTGGAAGACATCAATCTAGCCAACTAACTGGAAGAAATCCATATTTATGCCCATTCCAAAGAGAGGTGACACAATGGAATGAGGAACTCATCGGACAATATCATTAATATCTCATGCAAGTAAAATTGTGTTAAAGGTAAATAAAAAAAAATAGCAGCAACCATACATTGACCAAGAACTTCCAGAGGCTCAAGCAGGATTCAGAAGAGGACTTTGAATGAGGGACAATACTGGCGACATCTGATGAATCTTGACTGAAAGCAGAGAATACTAGAAAGATATTTATATGTGCTTTATTAACTATGCCAAAATTTTCAATTGTGTGAATCATGGCAAGTTATGGATAGCATTGCGGAGAATGAGTATTCTGGAACATTTCATTGTGCTCATGATGAACCTGTACATAGATCAAGAGGCAGTTGTTAAAAAAAAAACAAGGGAACACAAAATGGTTTAAAATTGGGAAAGGTGTGTTCTAGGATTATATTCTTTCACCATACTTATTCAATCTATATGCTGAGCAAATAATCTGAGAGCTGGACTATATGAAGAAGAAGGTGGCATCAGGATTAGAGTAAGACTCATTAACAACCTGCGATACTCCAAAGATAAAACTTTGCTTGCTGAAAGTGAAGAGGACTTAAAATACTTAATGATGAAAATCAAAGACCACAGCCTTTGATATGGGTTGCACCTCAGTAAAGAAAATTAAAATCCTTACCACTGGACCAATAAACAACATCCATCTAGTGGAGAAAAGATTGAAGTTGTCAAAGACTTTATTTTGCTCAGAACAACCATCAACACTCACAGAAGAAGCAGTTTAGGGTATAGTCACATCATAGCTCAGGTGATGGGGAGGCCGTTATATAAGGAAGAGGACAGCAATACATAAGAAGAGGGAGTGGAAAATAGGGAACCACTTATGTAGGTTTGCATAGGATAAATGGGACAGAGGTAAATAGTGAGGTATACTCAACCTTAGAAAATCAGGGCTCCATGATACAGGGATGGAGGCATAGTCTGAATGAATAAAAGAGTGGAAAATAATGTTAAGGTACTTGACTATCTTGTTATTATTGGTTTCTCTTTCCTACAATTGTAAAATAGACATTTAAATGGGATAGAAAGGAATATCAGGAAAAATGATTACAGAAAGCTCTTCAGTCTATAACTGATTGGGATTCTAGAATTTGCGGAGTGAAATAGGCTTCTTGTTGAGCCTTTGAAGAGTATGGAGCCTTAGGTAGAATCCTGAGTCCTATCCAGACCTTCTGGATGACTTTGCCACTTGAAAGGACATGCACACAAACCTGGAGTGGTTAAAGGAACAGAGATACTTTTTGAAAGAAAGACCAGCAGGGAAAAACAAACAAACAAACACCAGACTGTTTGGCTATTATAAAAACAAGCAAGTCCTCAGGACAAACACCACTTCCAAGACTGAAACTCAAAGGGAATACACAACAGGCTTGTAAGCTCACTGGTGACCACATTGGTCTACTTGTGAGTGGAAGTTGGGGAAAGGTAGTAATGAAGACATGAGCTGAGTTCGAGTATGTTCCATATATGCCTGTCGACCTTGAAATAAGAGAGAAAAGAGGAAGGGCTGGTTGGTCCGAAAATTGGAGAGACTTGCAAACTCCTGAGCCCATGGACACTGACCTAGTCACTGAGGACTAGAGCTGAGTGAAGTGTTCAGTTCATATGAAGTGGGAGGAGGTGCACAAGAACAGCTAAACTTACAGATAGTACCCATTTGACTTAGTTCAGATGGCTTGATGATCAGAACTAGACTAGAGGAAAATAAAGAAGTTTGATAGAGGAAGCAAATGTAAATTGTTACAATTTGATGAGCTTGATCTTTACTTATGGATGTAGTAGCTCAAAATATCAACCAAGAGGGAAGGAGTCTTCACATCAAGGATCAAGCCTATCCCCTCAGTACACAGGGTTGATAGGGCTGGGCAACTTAGACATTGGATACCCAAAATGGGGTGGCAGAGTACAAGTGTCTGTCTTACAAGTTCTCAACAGGGAGTTAAGTTTCAGAGCAAGACAGGGGAGGTAGATTCCCCCTGAATAGTTTTCATCTTTTGTAGATGGGTCTGTTGAAAGGAGATGGGGATATGATTTTTTAGATTTAATAGTGAGTAATTGTTATCATGACTAATTGCAACTGTCACAACTGTAAAGGTAGAAGATGTGTAACAAAAAGGGGGGAGTAGTTAATATTACATTCTAGGAAAGGACCCTAGGATCATCAAGAGGACAGAACATGAGCGGAACATGGGATCCTAACCAGAGAAACAGGGACACCAAAGATGGAGGCAGGGGTGATGGCATGGAGAGATAGAGCAGCTAAGGACTCTAGACTCATGGAAAGAGAAAGGCTGTGTGCCATTGGGCAGGAGGCTGTTTTGCAAAATGTGCCCTTTCATTGTTTAAATGATTATATATTTCTGTGCATTTTGTGTACATCAAAAAAAAAGGGGGGGGGATGGAAACAAATACTGCTAACTTATGGTGCATGGAGGGGATTGTAATCATTGTCAATGAAACAAAATATGATTGGTGGCGTGCAAAACAAATGATCTGCCCTGTAAACTATCACTCAATTCACAAAGTTTTTTTTTTTGTTGTTGTTGTTGTTGTTGTTGTTTTGGTTTGTTTGTTTGTTCATTTGTTTGTTTTAAAGAAATAAATCAAATGATGATATATTGCATTAGGCAGATCTACTGCACAATAGTTCAAGAGCAAGATGTCAGTTTGAGGACTAAGATGCACCTGACCAAAGCCATGGTGTTTTCAATAACCTCATATGCATTTGAAAGTTGGAGGTGAATAAGGAAGATCATAGATGAATTCATACATTTGAGTTCTAGTGTTGGAGGAAAATATTAAAAGTACCCTAGACTGCCAAAAGAACAAAACAATTGGAAGAATTACAGCCAGAATGCTCCTTGGAAGCCAGGATGGCCAGACTTTGTCTCTCATACTTTGGACCAGGGACCAGTTCCTGGAGAAGAATATCATGTTTGGTAAAGTGGAGGGTCAGTGAAAAAGAGGAAGAATCCTAACAAGATGGATTGGCACAGTGGTATTAGCATAGCAATGATTGTGAGGTTGGTGCAGAACCAGGCAGGGTTTCATTCTGTTGTCGGTACCAACTAGATAGCACCTAAAAACAACAATACTGATATATCATCTTTAGTCAGTTCTTTCCCATGAAGATATAGATGCACCAATTCTATTTAAAATATCACAAGGATTTTAAATGTAAATTAAAAGCTCATTCTTAAATTTATACAGAAATGGGAAAGATCAAGACTGATCGGAAATGATTTGGGACAAAAAAAATTAAAAGGAAGACTGAACTGGTAACATTTATCTTAGCAGATGATTGTAAACTCTTTGAACACATGAGTGCCATTGAAGTAAGCAAGGAAATTATTGTCTTGGCCTGCAGGATGTACATAAAGAACCAAGGGTGATAAAAAAAAAAAAAATTCCCTATCTTTAGTTAAGTAGTGGATACATAGATGTATACAAATGAAAGATCTCATTAATTAGACACGTAAGATTTATTGTTTGCAAATTTATTGCCTATAAATTACAGCACAATAAAATAGATTTAAGAGTCAAATAAATTTAAAGGCCTGTTGGACACAACAGAACATGTTTGATGAATTTGAAACAGATAATAGATAGAATCAAGAGACACAAAGACATAAAAATATATAACTTCTTTGGAGTTGAGGAGTGGAGTTCGGGAATGAACACTGAATAGAGCACCTGTAATCAGTACAAAAGTATTCAATAACCTCTAATACATGCAATGAAGTTCCAGAAGGAGATACAAGTTGGAATTTGGCAAAAAGTAATTAAAGAAGTAACACTCAAATATTTCCAAATTTGATGAAATACCAAGAAAAATCATACCCAGCCTCATTGATTTCAAACTCCTAACAACCAAAGTAAAATATCCCAAGAAAACAGTCACATTATATAGAGAACATAAAAATTATGACTAACTTCCATTCAGAAACAATGAAATTTGAAAGACATCTTTAAATTCTGAAGAAGAAAAAAAGCAACTATCAATCAACAATTCTGTATTCATTAAAACCTTCTTTTAAAAATAAATACAAAATAGACAATTTCAGCTATGTAAAAGCAGAGAGAAACAGAGTTCTTCAGACTGAGGAAATGATACCAGATGATAGATAACTGTGGTTTACAGAATGGAATAATGCTAGAAAAAAATGAATGAGTGCAGGTTTGGGGTGTTTTGTGTGACATGTTGTGACTTAGTAAGGCAATTCCAGCAAAGGCATCCTTGTAGTGGATTATGGAATTTTAAGGTACTGTGTAACACAATGTGATTTAGCAGGGCAATTCCAGCAAAGGCATTCTTGTGGTGGATTATAGAATTATAAGGGACTATGCAAATGCTTCCAAATGGTGCTTTGAGTTCCTTTAGAGAAGTTTTTCAAAGTTGTGACAGTGTTTTCTGAAAACATGAATTCAGATCCTAATCTCTGTGAACTTCCTTGAGAGATGAAGGCATGATAAGAAAAAAAAATTGTTAAAGCTCTCTGGTTTGAGAGAACTTTATACACAGTTGAAACAAACAAACAAACAAACAAGGATAAATTGTTAGCTTTTTAACTTACAAACTCATTGAAAACAATATAATGGTCTAGAACCATCCTAAAAAGGTATTAGTCTGTATAGAGAGCCATCATGAACAGCAAGTATAGAGGCAATTGGTGAAAATTCAACCAACTCAACTCTGTACCTCTGGGTGAAATGAATTTTATAGAAAATGAATGAATGAATGAATGAATAAATAAATAAATAAATAAATACAAAAATATAAAACTAGATTAATTGATTGCTGATTTTCAGAAGCCAAAATCACTACGGCATAAATCATAATGCTTCAAGTCATAAGAGGCTTTTCCAAATAAATTATATGACAAAGGATCTTCTCCATATGATTCTTCACCAAAGGATACCTTTCATCTTTTTTTTTTTCAATTTTTATTTTTTATTGTCAATTATATGATAGTTTACATGAGGGAACTTTAGTTTTACATTCATTCCATCGTATATCATTTCATTGCCATGGTTCCAATCCCCACCATGCATCATCAACCGACCAAAGGGTATAGCCTGCAAACCCTCCCCCTACACTTCCCTCCATCCCCAGTCTTCAGCACACAGTCCCTCTGCCTCCTCCCTGGATCCAAAGTCCCCAGTCGCTTCATCACTCCAAGTCATCATCTCTGTCTCCATCTCAGGCATCGCTGTTTCCCTGGGTAAGGTCCCGCTCTTGGCTCTTCTCCGTTGATGGTCCTAGAGACCTCCGCTCCTAGACTGGAGAATTAATCACTCCCTTCCTTGCTACAAAACGTCTACCTTTACATTTCCAACCCTCACAATCAGTCCTGCTAATAATTATTCACTATAGTATCACAAGTGACCCATCTGCATTTCATTTCATCAGCTCTGACTAGACAGATTGGATAGTACTCACTGGAGATTCTGCCTTCCTCCATGCCCCCTAGCTCTAGGTCCCCTCTTGAAAGCTTGTAAGCCAGTCACTTCTTGACTTTGTAGTGCCCGCCACCCATTTGGGTATCCAATGTCCAAGTTGCCCATCTCTATCTACTCTGTGTGTGGAGGGGGTGGGAATGTTTCTTGCTGTAAGGATTTGTTCCCTCTTTTGAGTCACTGTATTGTAGGTGTAGGTCAAGTTCATCAAATTGTATCAGATCACTCTTTTTTTCCTCTTCTTTCTTCTACTGGTTGAGCTCTGATCATCCAGTCATCGGGTCAGGTCACATGGGTACTATCTGCAAGTGTGGGTGTTCTTGTGCACATGCCCTCTCTTCCCATCAGCTGGTAGCTCCACTCTCCACTTGAGTCCTCCGTGGCCACGCCACTGACTCTAGAGTCCCCAGGTCTCCTCACACTGCTGGCCAACCAGGTCCCCAACTGGATCCACAGAAGTCCACTGTACATTGTAGGGCTTAGCTTGCCGCTTCATTGCTGCTTTTACCCCACTTCCCCCTATCGGTGATGAGTGTGGTCACCAATCAGAGCGTGTATTTCCTTTGAGTCTTAGTCTTGAAAGGGGGTTTGCATTGAGGGGACCCGACCACTTGCCTTGATGTTTCCTGGGGAAGCAATTTGTTTGTTGTTGTAGTAACAGTCCATCTGCTTCTATTGTTTTGTATTTTTCCTCTAGGTCTTTCTTTCAAGAATTATCTTCTGTTCTTCTAGCCACTCCAGGCTGGTCTGC
>NW_006408622.1:1386659-1392817 GCF_000296735.1 Chrysochloris asiatica
ACTCTTATGGTGAAGTCTTTTGATGTATATAAGTTTTTAATTTTTAGTATGTCCCACTCATCTATTTTATCTATTTTTGTTTGTGTGGTTTTCAAAATGCTTTGTAGTCCATGTATTCCCAGAATTAGTGCCCTCACAGTTGTCCCGAGTTTTTCATTGATGACCTTCATAATTCTGGGATTCACATTTAGGTCCTTAATCCATGTTGAGTTGGATTTTGTATAAGGCGTGAGGTGAAGGTTTCAAACTTTTGCATATCACTTTCCAGTTCTGCCAGCACCATCTGTTGAAGAGACTATCCCCTCCCAATGTGATATATTTTGGTATTTTGTCAAAGATCAGTTGGCTGTATGTAGATGCGTTAATTCCTGGATTCTCAATTCTGTTCCATTGATCTATGTACCTTTCATTGTACCAGTACCAAGCTGTTTTGACCACTGTAGCCATGTAGTATATTTTGAGGTCGGGGAGTGACAGGCCTCCAACCTTATTCTTATTCTTAAGCAGTGCTTTGCTTATCCTGGGTCTCTTTCCTTTCCATATAAAGTTTGCAATTGCTTTTTCCATCTCTTTGAAGAATGTCATTGGAATCTGGATTAGGATCGCATTATATGTGTAAATTGCTTTGGGCAGTATTGATATTTTCACAATGTTAAGTCTTCCTATCAAGGAGCATAGGATACCTTTCATCTTAAAGGAGTTACACTCACTTATCTCATATTCTCACCTTTGCTCCCAGATTTTGCTCTTCCAACACTTCTCCAATCCAAAATTATGTTTGCCAAAGACTTAACCAAGGCCTTCTTGTCTTCTTCCTCTTCTAGAAAGTTTGGATAGTCCCCTGGGTCCTCAAGAATATTTTTTGCTAAGGGATTTTATTTTGATTGACATATCCTTCATTGGAAATAAGAATATCATCCTCAAGCGTTTTCCAATTTTTTTCTTCTATATGTTAGATATCACCGCACCAACTCCTCATACCGGACATAATACTGAAGTTGTCTTCAGGACTGATTTTCAGTCTTCAAATGATCTACTAGTGAAACTAGAACCTCAGCAAAAAAAAAAAAGACAAGATTTTTCATCTTTTACTAAAAGTATATCTTTGAGAAGCTCTCATTTAAATTGAGATTAATTATGAAATTTAGATTAACTATGATTCGGAAACCCTGTACAGGGTCGCTATGGGTCGGACCCGACTCGATGGCACTTAACAACAACAACAACATGACTCTGGTAGTGTAGTGGTTATGAATCAGGCTGCGAACCTTAAGGTCAGCAGTTCAAAACTACCAGCCGCTCCGTGGAAGAAAGATGAGGCTTTCTGCTCCTGTGAAGATTTACAACCTCAGAAACCCTGCACAAGATCGCTATGGGGTCGGAACCCACTTGATGGCACTTAACAACAACGACAAATGATTAATTATGAAGTACAATGCTGTCTGTGATAGGATAATATCCATACACCTACAAGGAAGACCAAGTTAATAACACTGTTATCCAAATTTACTCACTAAAGCCAGTGCTGGCGGCATTGAAAGTTGTATCAGCTTCTTCAGTCTAAAACAGATCAAACATGCCATCAGGATATATTGAAAATTACTGGTGATTGAAACGCTAAGGTTGAAACAAAGAGGAAGGATCAATAGTTGGAAATTGTGGATATGGTAATAAAAATGATGCTAGAGATTAAATGATAGAATTTTCAAGCTCAATAGCTTATTCATTGCAAATACCTTTTTAAAGCAACATGGTGGTCATGTCGGTTCTGACTCATAGCGACCCTGCATAGGGTTTCCGAGGCTGTAAATCTTTACAGAAGCAGAAAGCCTCATCTTTCTCCTGTGGAACTGCTGGTAATTTTGAACTGCTGATTTGAGGTTAGCAGTCCAACTTGTAATCACTACACTACCAGAGCTTCTTTTTTAAAGCAACATAGAAGGTGACTAAACACATGGACCCCACCAAATGGAATACACATGAATCAAATGTCTGTGTGAAGAAAAGGTTAAAAGGCTTAATATCATCAGCCAAAAACAAGGCCAGGGGAAAATTGTGGAGCAGACCATCAATTACTTATATGCAAAGTCAGGCTGAAGCTGAGAAAAATTAAAACAAGTTAATAGAGCCAAGATATGGCCTTGAAATATCCCACCTGAATTTAGATATCATCTTAAGAATAGATTTGTTGAATCAGACACTAATGACCAAATATCAGAACAGCTGTGGGATGACATCAAAAACATCAAATAGAAAGAAAGAAAAAGGTCATAAAAATGAAAGGCAAGAAAGTCAGTAGATCCATGTTATCATTCCTAGGATGTACTGGTTGGGGCTGAACAACAAGAACTGAGAAGGGGACTGGAGGTGGCCAGACGGGTTACCTGTCACATTAAGTTTCTGGAATCCAGAAGAACCTACCAACCTCCACGAAGGAGATTGTACCAGCATGAGCAAACTTGGTTCCTGGAATGACATCGCTTGTGGTAAAACTACATATTGGATTTCTGAGCAGAAAAGTTCCTGTTGAAGTTCAGGGATGAGGCTGGGGCAATATCAGTGCCTCTCAGTTCTTGGAGATGAGCACCCTCTGTCCATTTACAGAGATCCCGCCTCTTCCTGAACAGACATGGATGTGACCAAATTGGATCAACAACCTGGACGTAGCAAGTCCCTGGGATGCAAGTTGGGCCATTTCTAGGGCAAGGACATGGGCTTGTCCAAATGGATGGTGAGCTGGAGGGACATCCAGGACTTGGTGGTAGTCTCTCAATCTTGGGTCTGGTGTGTATTCACCAACTTTCTCATCACAGCCGTTGGTAACTGATCACCCTGGGGTTTTATGCCTGACATTGAACACGGTACTTATTTATGAACTCAAAAATGCCTTGATTCCTCTAAACCATGATGAGCTGGGAGTGGGCTGGTTCTGAACTGGTATGGACCAACTTCTGAGAAGTAGGTGGGGGAGAACTTCTTGACAATTTTCCTGGTGAGGTTTGCACAGTCCAGGTAGTGGAATTTGACTTCTGCTGAGGAGATCTGGCCTATAAATTTTCTAAAAAGGCAGGCCAGTTGAAAGCAAGTCTTTGGTCAAGCCCATAGGACAAGTGTAGAGATATCTATCCATATGTGCTGTCTGGGTTGTAAAGATCCTTGGTTACATAATCCGTTTCACCTCTGTGTGGACTTCATTGGACTATTAGCTCTTATAATGTTTGTGTTTCTCAGAACACCACTTCATCATATGGTTCTCATTGTGGCAGGATGTTTAGAGTTCTTGGTCCTTGCCCACCAAATGCCTTGCCGACCCCCATCATCATGACAACTAAAAAAATGTACCCTAGAGGGCTGGTGCTTTGCTTCTCAGAGCACAGCTCAACATGGTGACCTCTTTGGACAAATACTTAACTCTTTCCAAGGATGTGTACACATTCTCCAAACTAAAGTTTATTTGTCAACAGATGTCATTAACTAATAGCAAAGCCTTTCCTGTTTGGATGGAAAACCAGTCCTTTAGGTGAGGAGAATGTGAGAAGAGGGGAATATGGGGGAGGTTGGGGATCATTTCCCCTCTGCTTCCTCCCCCTTGTCTCCTTCTACCTCCACTCTCCTGCCACCAACTCATGAGTACTCAAGTCAGCACCCATCCCACCCCATAATATTACTCACAGCCCACAGAGTGGGTGGAAACCCTACGCTAGGTCCTGCACCCAGGGGACCTTGTTTCAAGTGACTGCTTCTCAGGGGCTAGGGGAAGTTTTGACGTCTCAGAAATATGTGTGGTGAAAAATGAGGAATCAGGGGGCTCTAGTCACATTTCTGAGTCACACTGAGAGGGGACCATGGTAACATTGGCTTCCACATCTCTCGTGATTACAATTAAGGGCAGGGAGGTAAACATGAAAAAAGTCTGCTTTTAACCACTTAGTACCCAAGGAAACAAAGGCTGGATGCTCTTGCTAATGAAAATAATAGCCATGGTTTATCAAGAATGTGTTGGCAGATGCATGCAGTGGTTCTCATTTAGTATTTGCTACTTTGTGAGGAGTCCTGGTATGGTGGCTATAGGGTAAGTGCATGGTTGGTTTAAACCACAAAGTCGGTAGTTCAAACTCACCAGTCATTCCTCAGAAACCCTATACAGGGTCACTATGAGTTGGAATTAACTTGACAGCACTTAACAACAGCAGCAGCCTCATTTTACAAGTGGGATGTCATGGCTTGTCCATTGCCATTCAGTGGGTAAATGGCAGAACTGGGATTTGGCCTCAGTCTGTACGTCCAATGGTTGGTCTCTTTCTGCAACACTTGCTGCTCTCAATGGATTGTTTGTAAACTTCAATTATTCCTGAGGGAGGGCCCTCAACCTTGTAACTGGTCTCAGCTGGCTATGATGGGAAAGGAGCTACATGGTGAGTGTGGTGGAAAAGAATAACAGGTTTGCTATCTATTCCTTTACATAAAACATTTGCTGACAACTTTTAGTGTATTTATACTAAGCTAAGAGAGATAACAGCAGTTAAGTTATAAATTGTATGATTCTCCTGAGGCTATTATAATATTCCAGGTGAATAATGATGGTGGCTTGGGTCAGGGACTGTGAAGGTAAGAATAATTCTGGATCTGTTTTGAAGGCACTTTCTGGGGAATTGGATGTGTAGTGTGATAGAAAGAAAGAGATGCTTACAAACACAATACATTGAAATTTTGGTGACCCATAAATTCATGCTGAAGTTTTTAGAATGTTCTTTGTCAAGTGAGAAGTAGGTCAAGAGTAGAATCCTGTGTGTAGCAGATTTGGTAATGCCATTCCCATGTCTGTATTCCTCAGCTTCTCAGTGTATACTAACCTGACTTCCTATGGTCAGTAGCTGCCACAAGAGTCCACTTGACCTGCCACATGGGAGGTGGGAACTGTCAGGGAAAAACACTTCCTGGAACAGTCTGGACTTTGTATAGATAAAAAGTGTCTATGGTGGGATGACACAGAGGTGCATGTGCTTTGATACCCTCTCAAGGTCCCCAGAGGAATTAACCTCCATTGGCCTACAGTGTTAAGTCTGATCAGTAACACATTCTAAAATCTCCTTTTACTGGCTCTTTCTTTCTCTGACACACTTCTGTAATTGCTTACTGATGGTTCCTCCCAAATAAACTGCTTAAGAGAAAAAAAAAGGAAAGAAAGAAAAGACCAAAATGGATGTCAGAAGGGACTCTGAAACTTGCTATCCAGCATAGAGATTGGCAAAGCGAATGGAAGAAATGAGGAAGTCAAGAGCTGAACAGAAAATTTCAAAGAGCAGCTCATGAAGATGAAGTCAAGTATTATAATGAGATGTGCAAAGTCCTGGAGTTAGGAAAGCAAAGGGGAAGAATACACTCAGCATTTCTCAAGCTGAAAGAACTAAAGGAAAACATTCAAGCCTCAATTTGAAATATTGAAGGATTCTATGAGTCACACAGTGACAAGCTATGGATAACATCACAAAGAATACTCCGTAACACTTAATGATGCTCATGAGTAATCTAAACATAGACCAAGAGGCAGTCATATAAACAGAACAAGGGGATACTGAATGGTTTAAAATCAGGAAAGTTGTGTGCCAGGGGTGTATTCTTTCAACATACTTATTCAGTCTGTATGCCGAGCAGATAATTCAAGAAATTGGAGTGTATGAAGTAAGTGGAATCAGGATAGCCTGAAGACTCACTAACAACCTGGGATGTGCAAATGATACAACCTTGCTTCCTGGAAGTGAAGAGAAATGAAAATACTTACTGACAACAATCAAAGAATGAACAGTCCATATGGATTGCACCTCAATGTAAAGAAAACAAAAATCTTCACATTGGACCAATAAATAGCATCATGATAAATGGAGAAAAGTTTGAAGTTGTCAAAAACTTCATTTTGCTTGGATCTACAATTAATACTAACAATATAGACATAAAACCAAACGGCCACCACACGTCTGTCTGTCATGCTGTGGTGGTTTGAGTTGCTGTGATTCTGAGGGCTATGCCACCGGTGTTTTAAATAACCAGCAGGGTCAACCATGGTGGAAAGTTTCAGATGAGCTACAAAACAAAGACAGACTAGGAAGAAAGAGTGACAAACTACTTCCGAATCGCTAGTCACTGAAAACTCTATGCAT
>NW_006408622.1:1395102-1397783 GCF_000296735.1 Chrysochloris asiatica
ATCAATGTAATGAAACAAGCTATATGAATGGTTGAATGTGAAGCTGATGATGTGCCCTGTAAACTTTCATGCAATGCAAAATAAAAACATTTAATTAATAATAAAAAAAAGAATAAAAGGAATTAACTACTTACACACAACACAAATCTCAAAATTAAGCTCAGCAAAAGAAGGCAGACATAAAATGTATATGCAGCTGATTCTAGTTATGTAATTGTGTCATCAAGTCAGTTCTGACTCATACGGTTTTCAAGGAGTGGCTAATAGGTTTGAACCACTGATCTTGCGGTCAGCAATCTAGTACTTATCCTAGTGCACCACACCAGAACTCCATATAAAGCTATTAAGTACTATTGAGTTGGTTTCACTCATAGCAACCCCATATAGATTTTCTGAGGAGCAGCTGGCGAGTTTGAACCTCCTGTCCCTGAGATTCAAACCAACCTTACAGTCCAGTGTGTATATCCTACTGCATCTCACCAGGACTCCATATAAAATGAATGTTGTTGTTAAGTGCTGTAGAGTAGATTCCGACCCATAGTGACCCTGTATATGGTTTCCAAGGAGCAGCTGGTAAGCTTGAACCACCAACGTTGCAGTTCAAACAACTTTTCAGTTTGATGCATTAGCCCACAGAGCCATGCCAGTACTCCATAAAAATGATAGAATGTGCAAAATGATGGAAAGTGTTGATTGGGAAGGTGTGTAAGGACACATCCCAAAGTGGTGTTAATATTCTGTGTCTTGATGTAACTTTGTCAAAACTGGCTGGATGGTACCCTGAGCCTGAATGTAAATTATACCTAACTTATATGTTTTAAAGGAACATTCTCTTGTAATTGCCCCTTCCCACTAGCACAGATTGGCTTCTGAAACCAGGTACTGTGAAGAATAAGGAAGGGAAGCTCCATGTTTGCATGCTGAGATAAGGGTTTCCCAGAGGGTTCGCGGATTCCCTCAGTGGCATAGAAAGTTAACATGCTTGACTGCTAACCAAATGGATAGAGGTTGGAGTCCACTAGTTGTTGTTGTTGTTAAGTGCCGTTGAGTCGGTTCCGACTCGATGGCACCTGACAACAACAACAACAACAATTAACACTCATGGAAGCAGCAGTCAAAAAATCAAATAACATGCTGCATTAAGTCAATCTGGTGCACAAGGCTTATTTACAGTGTTCAAGAGCCAAGACTAAGGTGTGCCTGACTCAAGTCATTTTGTTTTCAGTTGCCTCATATGCATGTGAAAATTGAACAATGAATAATAATATATTTTTTTAAAAGACTGTAGAGTTATGGTGTTGGAGAATATTAAAAGTTTCAGTTGTTGTTGTTGTCAAGTACCATGGAGTCGGTTCTGACTCATAAAGACCCTGCACAGGGTTTCCGAGGCTGTAAATCCTTATGGGAGCAGAAAGCCTCATCTTTCTCCCACGGAACAGCTGGTAGTGTCAAATTGTCGACCTTGGGGTTAGCAGCCCAGTTCATTACCACAGGGACTACTAGAAAATGAAGTGTTGAAAGAAGGATAGCCAGAAAACTCATTAGAAGACAGATGGCAGACTTTGTCTCTCAAACTTTGGACATGTTATTAGGAGGGAGAAGGGCATTATGATTGGTAAAGTGGGGCATCAGTGAAAAAGAGGAAGACCTCCCAATGAGCTAGATCGGCAAAGTGGAAGCAGCAACAGGTTCAAGTGTAACAAGTGGGAGGATAGCACAGGTCCAGGTAACATTTCATTCTGTTCTGAATAAGGTTGCCTAGGAGTCAGACTATCCTGATGGCACCTAACAACAACAAAAAGGGCTACTTAGGTAATTATATTTTTCCCAAATAGAAACATTATGGAGTTATCATTCTTAAGATATTTTTGTGTGTGTATGTAAAAATAATGCCATTTAGAATCATTTTAAATGCACAATTTAACTAAAAATGATTGGCATATTTACATTTTACATTGGTGACTTTATACATGAATTATACCACAATAAAACTGTTGAGATAAAACAGAAACAGCAAAGCATATATATTCTAAAAAGCATAATGTCCTCTAAAATGATCAAAATAAAATATATGTGATAGATCACTTAGAACGAGAACAGTCTCATATACGACTGCTCATTGTGTGGATGGTATAACTACTTAGAAAACTCTATTGACATCATTAAAACTCTTAATCATACATTTGTTGCTGTTAGCTGTCTTTGAGTAGGTTCCGACTCATAGTTACCCTGTATAGGATTTCCAAGGAGTGGTTTGTGAGCCTGAACTGCCAACCTTGTGTTTCAAGGGGACCTGGCAGTCCAGCGCATTAACCCACAGTACCACATCTTTACCTTTTTTTTTTTTAAGTTTTTTTGTGAATTATGTGATAGTTTACATGGGAGAACATTAGCTTTCACACCTTTACCTTTTGATCCAGCACATTACTCCTACATATATTTCCAAGCACAAGGAAACAGGTATTCATAAAAGTCCTTAAAGATATTTGTTGTTGTTGTTAAATGCCATCGAGTCAATTCCTACCATAGTCATCCTGTATAGAAGCAGCTGGTGAGCTTGAACCACTGACCTTGCAGTTCAAACGACTTTGCAGTCTGATGCATTAGCCACAGTGTCATACCAGGACTCCTAAAGAATTAATCTGCTATAAATATCTCTCTCTCTCTCTCTCTCTCTCTCT
>NW_006408622.1:1397883-1399455 GCF_000296735.1 Chrysochloris asiatica
ATATATATATATATATATCCACCATGCGTCTGTCAGTTTGTAGTAGCTTGTGAAGTTGCTGTGATTCTGAAAGCTATGCCACCGTTATTTTAAATATCAGCAGGGTCATCCACAGTGGACAGGTTTCAGATGAACTTTTAGACAAGACAGACTAAGAAGAAGGAGAGATGAACTACTTCTGAATATTTACTCACTGAAAACCTTATGAATAGCAGATAAACACTGTCAGATATAGTGCCAGAAAATGAGACCCTTATGTTGGAAGGCACTCAAAATGCAACTGGGGAAGAGCTGTCTCCTCAAAGTAGAGCTGACCATGATTAGGTGAATGGAGTAAAGCCCCTGGGAGTAAAGCTGATGAGACACAACTTAAAATGAAGAGAAACAGCTGTAAACATCCATTAATAATCAGAACATGGAATGTATGAAGTATGAATCTAGGAAAATTGGAAATTGTAAAAATGAAATGGAAAGCATAAAGCATTAGTGAGCTGAAATGGACTGGTATTGACCATTTTGAATCTGGCATCCTCATAGTTTACAATGCTGGAAATGACTAATTGAAGAGGAATGATGTTGCATTCATCGTCAAAAAGAACATACCAAGATCAGTCATGAGGTACAACACTGTGATAGGATAATATCCATGTACCTACAGGAAAAATCTGTTAATACCACTATTATTCAGATTTATGCACCAACCACTAAAGCCAATGAGGATGAAATAGAAGAATTATACCAACTTCTTGAATCTGAAATTGATCAAACATGCAGTCAAGGTGTATTGATCATTGCTGGTGATTGGAATGCAAAGGTTGGAAACAAAGAGAAAGGATTAGTAGTTGGAAAATATGGCCTTGGTGATAGAAATGATGCTGGAGATTGCTTGATAGAATTCTACAAAACCAATGATTTGTTCATTTCAAATACCTTCCTTAGTATATGAGACAATTGTACACATGGACTTCACCTGATGGAATACACAAAAATCAAATTGACTACATCTGTGGAAAGAGATGTTGGAAAAGCTCCATATCATCAGCCAAAACAAGGCCAGGGGCAGATTGTGGAACAAACCATCAATTGCTCATATGCAAATTCAGACTGAAGTTGAAGAAAATGAAAACAAGTCCATGAGAGCCAAAATATTACCTTGACTATATCCCACCTGAATTTAGAGATTATCTGAAGAACAGATTTGATACATTAAACGCTAAAGACTGAAGACCAGAAGAGTTATGGGATGATACCAAGAACATCATACAGGAAGAAAGCAAAAAGTCATTAAGAAGACAATAAAGAAGGAAAAGATCAAAATGGATGTCAAAACAGACACTGAAACTTGTTCTTCAGTGTAAAGATGCTAAAGCAAATGGAAGAAATGAGGAGGTCCAAGAGCTGAACAGAACATTTCAAAGATCAGCTTGAGAAGACAAATTCAAATATTATAATGAAATGTGCAAAGATCTGGAATCAGAAAACCTAAAGGGAAGAACACACTCAGCATTTTTCAAGCTGGGGGAACTGAAGAAAAAAATCAAGCCTCGACTTTCATTATTGAACAATTATCTG
>NW_006408622.1:1399555-1400610 GCF_000296735.1 Chrysochloris asiatica
AAGCCTCATCTTTCTCCCGCGGAGCAGCTGGTAGTTTCGAACCACTGACCTTAAGGTTCGCAGCCCAATTCGTAACCACTATGCTACCAGAGCTTCCAGGAGTCCACTAGAGGCCCCTTTAAAAAAAAGTTCTCATGATCTACTTCTGAAAAAAATCAGCTATTGGAAACACTATGGAGCACAGTCTTCTCTGACACACAGAGGGTCGCCATGTGTCAGAATCAACGTGACAGTAAATGATCTGGTTTTCAAGAGACTTAGGCCAGGGAGAAAAAGCTAGGTGTTAGAGCAGGCAGCTTCCTAAACGAGTGCTGAAGCCACATTTTTCTACCCTATTTTGCTACTGTAGACAGTGAAGTATGCTTCTTCTAGTATCATTGAGAGTCCGAGTTCTTCAGAATGATTGAAAGTTCTGCTTTCAAAATCAATGGGCAAGGTGTCATCTTTGATGACATAAGACAATGATGTAGAGGGAATATGGGATCATCCATCTTCTCAATGCTTGGGAAAGCAGTGCAGAGTGTAGAAAAAGCAGGAGGCCCTAATGATAAGCAACTTATCCCCTAAAGCTCAACCAAGTGACATGCTGCCTGTCTTCTGAGCCAGAGTGAAGCTGTGGTGGCAAACTGCCGGGGTTCTCCTGGTGTTAATTGTTTGACCCCTTGAATTGCCAACAGTGATAAACTGAGAAGTTTTCATAGAGAATTCTGGGTCTCCAGTGTGAGGGTTAATTTTATATGTCACCTTGAATAGGCTATGATAACCAACTGTTTGGTCAGACACTAGTCTAGAGCTACAGTGAAGTCATTGTATGCAATTACATAATCGGCCTCAAGAAAAGCAGTTCACCCTTCATAATGTGACTGAACCACATCCAGCCTGGAGGGCTTACAAGGGAGTGTTCTGCCTCTAGCCTATAAATAGAACCCTTGCCAAAACGCAGTCACTCTTCACTGTTCTTGACACCAAATCTAAAGATTTTGGAACCAAAGACTGAGACTGAAGGGATCTTCAGTTTGTCATCTGAGATTATATCTATCTATCTATCTATGTAT
>NW_006408622.1:1402860-1428971 GCF_000296735.1 Chrysochloris asiatica
AGGAATTGATGGGATAAAAATTGAAATCTTTCAGGAAAGTGACACAGCACTGGAGGCACTCATCTTTGCCAAGAAATTTGGAAGATAACTATCTGACCAACTGATTAGAAGAGATCTGTATTTGTGCCCATTCCAAAGAGAGGTGACCCAACTGAATGCAGAAATCATCAGACAGTATCTTTGATATCCATGCAAGTAAAGTTTTACTAAAGTTAATATAGAAATGGCTGCAAGCATACATTAACAGAGAACTTCCAGTGGTTCATGCCTGATTCAGAAAAGGACGTGGATCAAAGGATATTGCTGGTGTCCTCTGGATCTTAGCTAAAAGCAGAGAATACTAGAAAGATGTTTACCTGTGCTTTATTGACTACACAAAGGCTTTCGATTAGATCATGACAAGCTATGGCCAACATTGCAAAGTATGAGTATTCCAGAGCCCTTAATTGTGCTCATGAGGAATCTGTATATGGACCAACAGCAGTTGTTTGAACACACCATGGGAACACTGAATGATTTAAAATTAAGAAAGGTGTGTGACAGGGTTGTATTCTTTCACCACACTTATTCAGCCTGTATGCTGAGAAAATAATCTGAGAAGCTGTGTTATATGAAGAGAAAATGTGGCATCAGGATTGGTGGAAGATTCATTACCAACCTGAGATATGCAGATGATACAACCTTGCTTGCTGAAAGTGAAGAGGACTTAAAATGCTTACTGATGAAGATCAAAGAGCACAGCCTTCAATATGGATTGCATCTCAATGTAAAGAAGACAAAAATCCTCAACACTGGACCAATAAACAACATTCTTATCAAAGGAGAAAAGATTGAAGTTGTTAAGGACTTCATTGTTCTTGGATCAACCATCAACACTTATGGAAGCAGCAGTCAAGAAATCAAATGATGTATTGTATTAGGCAAATCTGCTGCACAAGACTTTTTTGAAGTGTTGAAGAGCAAAGATGTCAGCTTGAGGACTAAGATGTGTCTAATCCAAGCCATGGTATTTTCAATCACCTCATATGCATGTGAAAACTGGACAGTGAATAAGGAAGTCCATCAAAGAATTGATGCTTTTGAGTTATGGTGTTAGAGGAGAATATTGAAAGTGCCATGGGGTGCCAAAAGAACCAACAGATCTGTGTTGGAGGAAGTGCAGCCAGAGTGCTCCTTGGCCAAACTTTGTCTCTCATACTTTGGACATATTGTCAGGAGGGACCAATCACTGGAGAAGGCTATCATGTTTGGTAAGATGGAGGATCAGAGAAAAAGAGGAAGACCCCCCACAAGATGGATTGGCAGAGTGGCAGCATCAATGAGCTCAAGCGTGGCAACAATTGTGAGGCTGGCAGGTAGTGTTTCATTCTGTTGTTCATAGGGTTGCTATGAGTTGGTACCGACTTGATGTCATCTAACAATAACACATATGTATATAGATATGTATAATATGTATATTTATATTGTATAACTCTGTGGGATAAAGCACTGGTCCCCAAAGTCAGTATGAACCATAAGGTTGATGGTTCAAACTCACAAGTTGCTCCTTGGAAACCTTATACAGGGTCTCCAAGAAGTGGAAACTGACTTAACAGCAATTAATAACAACAACTGTGTGTGTGTGTGTGTGTGTGTAGTCCGGGTATGGTGCTGTGGGTTAATGCATTGAACAGCAAGGTAGGTTTGAAACACAAGGTCAGTGGTTCAAGCTCACCAGCCACTTCTTAGAAACCCTATACAAGGTCCTTATCTTTATATTTAATCTCTGAAATTGACAAAGTCACTTATAACAGTGACATTTATGAAGTACTTACATAATACTTGTCACATTTTAAATATTCAAAAATGTCATCGTCCTCATATATTATTTGTCTGAATTCTGGGATGCAAGATTGGTATGAAGGGAGCCTGACAAGAACACGTTGCTGCTAGAGCCCCTCCCTAACTCCTAAATGAACCCTCACCAGTTGACTGTTGGATCTATTCCAACTCATGATTACCCCATATGAGTCAGAGTAGAATTGTACTCCACAAGTTTTCAATGGCTTATTTACAGAAGTAGATTGCCAGGCCTTTCTTCCGAGTGTCTCTGGATGGACCTGAACTGTCAACCTTTCAGTTAGCGGCACAGCATGTTAGCCATTGTACATACTCAGACCCACGTCTCCCTCTTGCTTCTGGGTTAGAAGCAGCAGACCAGGCTCTTTGATCCTCTAAGCATCCCAGGAGGGCCCTAGCTGAGAAGCTTGCTGTCTCATTTGTTTCTCTAATGTCTGCCTCCTCGAATGCATATGTCATTTCTGCAGCATAAGGGATGTGCATGAGCTCCATGCCTCCTGTCTCTTCTTTAGTTAGTAATTAAGTATGCACAGCTACAGATGTGTCGTGGGAAGATATCATCCAAGTCCTGACAAAGAACCAAAATTATTCATATAATGTATCATCCAGTGATCTTGAATGCTAACGAGAGCACTCCTTGATTAGAATTGTCGGGAAGCATTTGCACCCATGTCCTATCAGGGAGCGTTTCCTCTGCCAGATGCTGCCTTTCATATAACCACAAAGAGTCTCTCGAGCTTTCTTCTTTTACCATCTCTCTGGGCTTACAGACGCAAGATGCAATAAAACAGACCTCCCTACCCCAACATTTTTTTCCGCCCCCCTGGTGAGTGGCTCTCCAAAGGGCTTTGGAAATTTTGGGGTGTTGCTGCTGTTACTGTTTGAATTTTTTTTAAAGCTTTGTATGAAAGTGATAATACTGCCTTATGCATTCCTTGTGAGCTCACCAGGCCCAGGTATAGGTGCTCAGATACAAGATGTTATTTTGCCCAGAAGGAATATGGAAACACTGGCCATTTGGACCATGCCCACTTGAAAGTGGCCCTGCTTTGGAGAACTGGCTTGCCTGTGTTTAGGTCAGATGATAAGACACATACTCAAATCTCATCTATGGTGGGGTGGATTTTGTATACCAAGATGATCTTTTCTGTCATTGGGATGGAAATGAAGAGGCAAAGCGTATTGGAAGGAAGAGATACAGAACCCTGAGAAGAGGCTTCAACTTCTCAGCCCCCTTCCACTCCCATGGACAGCACTGGTGCTTCTTTGAGAAAGTCTATTACCATTAATGTGGACTTCCTCCATCCAGCTATAAATCTAATTTTAATCCATAAGATAAACAAGGTTGAAATACAGCATTTTGTCACTCTATTTGATCTTCATAAATTAGTCATAAAGATGTTGCATTGATTAGAAAATACATTAAGCACAAATCCATCTAATTATCCCTGAGCTAAAACATTGATCAGACCCCAGCCTACCTAGTAAATTGGGACAGAGTGGTCTGATTCTGAAGTCAGCTTCAGACAGCTCTACAGGGCTCCAGCTTTCAGCCATCTGGGGTAAGCTGGGAATGAGGGTGACCTGGGCAAGTTTGAGAAAAGTAGCCTTGCAAAGTGTTCCAGGACCCCTAGAAGAGACGTGTTATTAGTTGCTGACACACTGATTCCAACAAACAGCAACCCTATGTGTGCAGAGTAGAACTGCTCTGTAGAGTGTTCAAGGTTATGACTTTCAAAAGCATATCACCAGGCTAGTTCCAATGCTTCTCTGGGTAGGTTTGAACTGCCAAATTCTTGAGTACTAGTCAAGTACTTAACACTTTGACCTACCCATTAACTCTTTTGAAAGAGACTAGAGAAGTCGCTAACAAGGGAAACAGTTGTCTTCATTTGTTGTTGTTGTTAAGTGCCATTGAGTCGGTTCCGACCCATAGCGACCCTCTAGAGGGTTTCCAAGGAGCAATTGGTGAGCTTGAACCACCAATTTTGCAGTTCAAATCAATTGTGCAGTCTAGCACATTAACCCACAGCACCACACCAGGACTCCTTGTCTTCCTCTAGATTTGTGTAATTATAATTGGCCAGCATTCACATTTTCATCCACTAGGAGGAAAAGCTTAAGAAAGGAGATGGTGGGGAACTTGCCTTGGCAACTTAGCAAGACTTTCATTTTCAAAGATTTCTTACTCATGGCAGCTCATCAACTCACCCAACACTTTTAAGAAGAAATACTATTGCACAGATGGAAAGGTTGGAATTGGAAGGTGAGAACAAGCTGCAAAACTCCCTCTCACAATTTCTTGCTTACCAAGTGCATCTGGAGACAAACGGCATTACAACCTGTCTTAGAACCTACATCCGCTTTGCTGGATGATTCTGAGGGTTCGTTTAACTCTAGAATCCTGAGACAGACTCCTGCTCCATCAGGAATAGCTTGGACATAGGCAGCTCTGCTTTCAAGCACTTTTATCTCATATCCAAACCTGTCTTGGAAGAAGTAAAGGCAGATTGCCCTTTAGAAACATGAATGGCAAGACGCCATCTCTTGTACTTTGGACATATTATAGACCAGTCATGCTTGGTAAAGGGGAGGGTCAGTGAAAAACAGGAAGACCCTCAACAGGATGGACGGATAGAATAGCAGAAACAGTGGGCTCAAGCATAAGAATTGTGAGGATAGTACAAGACCTGATAGTGTTTCATTCTGTTGTGCATAAAGTCACTATGAGTCAGAACCAACTCAACAGTGCCTAACAGTAATATCCCATATATACCAACACTCACAACAGTAGACAGAGCAGGATCCTAACATATTTGGCGCTGTTTTTAGGTGCTGTCATGTCAGTTCCTACTAATGGAAACCCCATGCACAATGGAACAAAACACTACCCAGTTCTGCACCATCCTCACAATTGTTACGTTTAAATCCATTACTGCGGCCACTGTATCAATCCATCTTGTTGGGGTTCTTCTCTGTTTTGCTGACCCTACTAATTTCCAAATATGGTGTCATTCTCCATGACGGATCCTTACTGATAACAAGTCCAAAGTATGACAGACGAAGTCTCACCATCCTTGCTTATAAGGAACATTCTGGCTACTCTTCTTCCAAGATAGATTTGTTCTTCTGGCAGTCCATGGTATTTCAATATTCTTCTTCAACACCATAATTCAAATGCATCATTTTCCACAGTCTTCCTTATTAACTGTCCAAGTGCACATGGATATGATTGAAAATACCATGGCTTGGGTCAAGTGCACCTTAGTTCTCAAATTCTTATCTTTGCTCTTGAACACTTTAAAGAAGTCATTTGCTACAGATTTGTCTAATGTAATACGTCCTTTGATTTTTTTTTTTTTTTTTGAGTGCTGCTTCTATGAATGTTGATTATGGATCCAGGCAAAATAAAACCTTTAACAACGTCAATGGTTTCATTTATCACAATGATATTTATTGGTCCAGTTGGGAGGATTTTTGTTTTCTTTACATTGAGATCCAATCCAAGCCTAAGACTGTGGCCTTTGAGCTTAGCCATTAAGTATTTTAAGTCCTCTTTCCATCCAGAAAGAAAGGGTGTAGCATCTGCATAGTAAAAGCTGTTAATGGGTCTTTCTTCAATTCTAATGTCATGTTCTTTTTCATAAAATCCAGCTACTCAGATTATTTGCTCAGCATATAATTTTGAATAAGTATGGCAAAAGGATAAAACTTTGCTGCACAACTTTCCCAATATTAAATCATTTTATTTCCTTATTTTCTTATTCTGTTCAAATAACTGTCTTTTGTTCTACCTACAAGCTCTTCATGAGGGCGATCACATATTCTGGAATACCCATTCTACACAAAGTTTTCCCTAATTTGTTATGATCCACACAAATGTTTTCGCCTAGTCAATAAAGCACAAGTAAACATCTTTGTGATATTCTCTGCCTTTAGCCAAGATCTATCTGAAATCAGCAATCATACTTCTTATTCCACATCCTCTTATGAATCCAGCTTGAATTTCTGGCAGCTCCCAATTGATGTACTGCTGCAATTGTTTTTTAATTATCTTCAGCAAAAATTTACTTGTATGTGATATTTATAATAGTGTTCAATGATATCTGCATTCCATTGGGTCACCTTTCTTTAGAATGGATACAAATGTGTAACTTTTCTAATCAGTTGGCCAAATAGTTGTCTTCCAAATTTCTTGACAGAGACAAATGAGGGTCTGTAGCATTGCATTAGTTTGTTAAATATTTTAATTTGTATTCTGTTGGTTCCTGAGCCTTGCTGTTCGCCAATGCCTTCAGTACAGCTTGAATTTCTTCCTTCAGGACCATTGGTTCTTGACTATATACTAGTTCTTGAAATGGTTAAGCATTGACCAATTCATTATGGTGTAGTAGTCCTCTGATCTTCCCCACCCCCTTTGATAACAAAATGGTTTCTTTACAAAACAAGGCAAACACCACTTGCAATTAGAAAACATTTCCAATCTTTATTTGTAATATTGGTCATCAAAATTATAAAGGAAGATCTGCAGAGCCACATATCAGTAACAGAACAAGATGGAAATGAAATGTTGCAAAGTCAACTTGAAGAGTTCCCAAGGAGCACACATTCGGCTAGAAATCTAGGGTAAAACTGTGGTTCCACAACAGGTTATATTCATTGCCGCAGTTTCTTAATAAATTCTTTCTTATATTTTGTCTTTCTCTTTTCCAACTTATTGAGATTTGGCTTGCGTTCAAGAATTTTCTTCTGGTTTTTGTCCAATTTGATCTTGGTGATAACCACCTTGCTCAGATGAATGCCCACCCAGACAGTTGGACTGTTATTCCCCTCATGCTGTACCCTCTCGGTGTAGATAATATACTTCTTTCTGTAAACCTGGACTACTTTGTCAATCTGCTGACCTTTGTAGTGTCCTCGAACCCCCTGAACCTTGTCATCCTTGCAGATGGGCATGGAGTGGACATTATAATTCTGCTGCAGCTCCTTGTACAGTAGGGACGACATGATCTTTCTGTGCACGTGTGAGGGAGCATTGAAGTGGCACTTGCAGGTATTAATGTGGCCCAAGGTCATGAAAGTGATGAACTTCATGCTGACAATCCAGCTTCAGGCAGTCTCAGAAGCTATGTGCACACCTCTGATCTGCTGGATTGTTTGGGGCTTTTTTGCTATTAAGTTTTTGTTTTTGTTTTTTTTTTTAATATGTCATGAGATACTCAGATTGTATATGGTTAAGGTATTTTTCCAGCTGCAACTCCCATCTCTTCTAAAAGACTCCACAAGTCGTTCTTTCCAATGTGGTTGTAATGTCATCTACCTTCTCTTTTTGAGAGTAATATAATATTATGACTTTAATGGCCATACATTCTTATGCAATAAAGAAAAACATTGAGGTGCATTGAGAAAAACCAGGCTTTAAAAAAAAAAAAAAAACACGTTTGTCATTACTAAAAAGAGACGTCTTTAGGTAAAATAATAAAAACCCCATGCTGCATAGATAACGCAGATAGTTCTAGTTATCTGGTCACTGGGCAAAAAGCAAGGACGTAAGGTCTTCAGCTCCAATCTTTTGTTCATTTCTTATTGCTGGAATTTCATATTCACTTCTTCTTGTTGGATGACCGGATGATGGTAGAGATGGTAAGCTGGCATTTACTCAGCCCCGCCCTGCTCAGCCTCGGGAGCTGACGAATTCTCAGCTGGTGGATTGGCTGCTTTTGTCTCTTTGCCATCTTGTGGTGTAAGGTTTTCTGGGCGTCTGCGTTGGTAGTTGAAGTTGCGGCGGTACCGACGCTGAGGTGGCTGTTGACCTTGGGTCTCATCTTGATTTTCCTTATCCTCTTTATTGCCGTCCTCTCTAGGCTGTCTTTGGCGAGGAGGACCCCTGCAAAGTCGTGGTCTAGAACCCTGATACATATTCTGCCTCACTGGTCTACCTTGTTCTCCTGCACCCTGGTTGTCAGCACCTTCCATCACCTCTCCCTGCACAGGAGGGTTGGAATACTGTGGTCGACGCCCATAGGGCCTCCGCATGTAGTAAGGTGGGAACCCTGGCCTGCGGTAGGGCTGGCGCTGTTGGGCCTGGCCTTCAGGAGCATTCTCAGATCCCACTCTCACTATTCTGGTAATTTTGCTGGTAAATGCGTGGAGGACCCCTAGGACGTGGGTAACGTCTATAATGGTTACGGTCCGCTGCATATTTACTGCCTTGCACTGGAACTCCACCAGGGCCTCCGCACCCTTTTCTCCTTCAACAACATCAAACTCCTCGGTCTCTCCATCTCCTACACTGCGAAGGTGCTTCCTGGGGTTATTCTTCTTTAGGGCAGTCTGGTGTACAAATACATCTTCCTTGGTGTCATTCCTGTTGATGAAGCCATATCCGTTCCTTACATTGAACCATTTTACTGTTCCCAAAACCTTCATTGATATGATTTTCTTTTCCCGCCGGCAGGCGCCACGGGATGTGAGGCAACCCTGGCCATCACTCCCTGCGCCACTGCCCCTGGTGCTGGACTTGGTGTCAGCAGCACTGGGGGTGAGGGCGGGCAGCGGGCGGCTGCTGGGTCTCCGCCTCACTGCTCATGGTTGCGGGGATGGTGACTGGGGCCTGGTATGGCAGCTGCAGCTTTTCCCAGGGTGTGATGGTAACTAGGCTGGCGGCGGCAGTGGGGCTGCGCAGGGCTCTCTGGGTCCGCTCTCCTCTCCGACTACCGATGGAACTCTGAAAACTTTTACTGCAATATAACAATGGAGTAAATAGTAATTAAACACCTATTAATCCCCCAACAAACAAACAAAATATAAACAGGAAACTAACTCTGTCTATACTTGTACAGCTTCTCAAATTATGTTGGAAGGGTCTTACATTCAGTGACCAAAATATTTTTAAATGGAAGTAATTATTTTCATTTTCAGAAAAGGTTTCCCTTCTCCCCCTGACCCCTAGTATTTTGTATTTAACATGAAAGAATGGGCTTACACATTAATTGTATACTTATTTGAAACAGCAACAATAACCATCAATAATTTGGCATTTCTGCTTGCAATTGCTCCAAAATTTTTTTCAGTTCCACAAAGCTATTATTATCCAGTGTTGCCATGAAATACATACATACTGTAGATTATAGGTAGCAAAGATTCTTTGATCCCAAATCATCTTATCTTCTTTTAATGCTTCCAGTATCATTTAATATTTTGTCTGTATAATCCTTCAATATTACAACCTGAGGTTTGAATTTTTTTCTTGATTTTTTTCAGCTTGAGAAGAAACTGTGCTCTTCACTTTTGATTTCATAACTTCAGGTCTTCTCACATTTCATGATACTACTTGACTTTGCCTTTTTGAGAAACCCTTTGAAATGTTCTGTTCAGCTCTTTTACTTCATCATTTCTTTCAGTTACTTGTGCTTCTGTATTCTGACATCCATTTTGGACTTTTCTGCCTTCACGTTCTTCTTGTATGATGTTCTTGATGTCATTCCACAATTCTTCTGGTTTTCAGTCATTAGTATTTCATGCATAAAATCTGTTCTTGACATGGACTCTAAGTCAGGTAGGATATACTCAAGGTCATATTTAGATTCTTGTGGACTTATTTTAATTTTCTTCAGCTTCAGCCTGAACTTGCAAATAAACAACTTACGATCTGTTCCACAGTCTGCCCCAGACTTGTTTTAGCTGAATTGAACTTTTTCCACCATTTCTTTCAACAGATGTAGTCAATTTGATTCTTGTGTATAATCACTGTTTATATTGTTGAAAACAGTATTTGCAATGAATGAGTTATTGGTCTTGCAAAACTCTATCATGTGGTCTCCAGCATTGTTTCTATTACAAAAGTCGTATTTTCCAACTACCAATCCTTCTACCTTTTTCCCACATTTCACATTCCAATTACCAGTAATTATTAATGCATCTTGATTTCATGTTTGATCAGTTTCAGACAGGAGAAATTGGTAGAATTTTCAATTTCATCATCATTGGATTTAGTGGTTGGTGTGTAAATTTGAATAATAGTGATATTAACTGGTCTTCCTTGTTGTCATATGGATATTATCCTATCACAGATAGTATCATACTTCAAGACGAATCTTGAAAAACTTTTTCTTTTTTTTAATCATTAATGTAAGTCTATTTCTCTTCAGTTTGTCATTCTAGTCATAGTAAACCATATGATTTTTCTGATTCAAAATGGCCAATACTGGTCCATTTCAGCTCAATGATGTCTAGAGTATAGATCTTTCTGTGTTCCATTTCATTTTGGATGACTTCCAATTTTTGTAGATTCATACTTCATACATTTAAGATTTTGACTATCAGTGGATGTTTGCAACGGTTTCATCTCATTGTCAGTTGTAACCCATCAGCAAATGTTGTTGTTGTTAAGTGCCTCCGAGTCAGTTCCAACCCATAGTGACCCTGTATAGGGTTTCCAAGGAGCAGCTGGTGAGCTTGAACCACCAACCTTGCTGTTCAAACTGACTTTGCAGTCCAGCACATTAACCCACAGTGCCACACCAGGACTCCATTCCGAAAGTTTTGCTCCATTCATGTTGTTAGCATCAACTCTATTTTGAGGAGGCAGCTCTTCCCCAGTTTTTTGTTTGTTTGTTTGTTTTTTGTTTTTTGTGTGTGTGTGTGTTTCCAGCTTGAGACTCTATATCTGATAAAATTCCATGGCTAATCATAAGGTTTTCAGTGTCTACCAATCATAAGTGGTTAGCTTCTCCTTCTTCCTAGTCTATCTTTGCCTGAAAACTCCACTGAAACCTGTCCATCATGGATAACTCTTCTGGCATTTAAAATATAGATGGCATGGCTTCCAGAATCACACAAGCCACCATAGTACAACATACTTTCAGAAGAGAGGTGGCTTCTCCCTAGCAATCTAATGCCTATCCACATTTACCATTCTAGATATTTCATGTAAGTAGACTAATTCAATATATGTTCTTTGTTGACTGACATCTAATTTCACTGGGCGTAATGGAAACAACCTAAGCATCCATCAAAAAATTAATGCATAAAAAATGTGATACATACATATACATACAATGAAATATTACTCTGCTAGAAATAGAAATGAAGTCCTACACATAAACATCTAATTATCTTTTGCATATAAGCACAACTATTTTTTTTTAACTTCAGCACATTTAAATTTTCAATATTGCAACCACCTTCTAAATAGAAGGAAGATTATATTCTTTGTTATTGTTGCTTAGAATTTATCAAGTATTGGTCACCATGTTAGTTCAAGTGATGGGCAGGGCAGTACACAAGAAGAGGGAGGGTTGCATATGAACAATGAAGATAAGGGAAGATTTAGGTTTGCATTGGTTAAATAGGATCTAGGTAAATAGTGGTTTAAATAGGATCTAGGTGAAATAGGACCTAGGTAAGACAGGATCTAGGTAAAATGGGCTAAATAGGATCTAGGTAAACACACAACCTTTCAACAATAGTGTTCTGTGATACAGGGATTGTGACATAGTCTGAATGAGTAAAGGAATGGAAAAATGTTTAGGTGCTTGACTGCCTTGTGGATATTGGTTTCCTCTGCCTACTATTGTAAAATAGACATTAAAGTGTAATAGAAATAAATATTGGGAATTATGATTACAGAAAGCTTGCAAGTCCATCTTCAGCCTATAACTGATTGGATTAGTTAAAAGGAAAAATAGAATTTGCTCAAGGAAATAGGTTTCTTTTCATGCCTTTGTGGAGTATGGGGCCTTACATGGAATCATGCACCTCACTGAGAAACTGCTTAGGTGGGACATTCCCACTTGCAAAGGTATTCAGACCAACCCAAAATAGCTGGGTGAATAGAAGATTCGTATTGAAAGGAAAACCAGCAGAAAAAAAGTAGACTTGTTTGATTGTTAGAATACCAAGCAATCTACTTGCTTTGGAGATATCAAGGCAAGAAAAGTCAACACATCAGGGAAAATGCCCTTCTAAGACTGAAATTCAAAGGGAACTCACACATCATCTAATATGCTTGCTGGTCATCTAATATGCTTGCTGGTGACCACCCTGGTCTACTTTTGAGTGGAAGTGGAGCAAATGGAGCAATCAAGACATGGGCTAAGTTGCATCATGTTCTAATGACATCCATTGACCAGATGAAAGAGAGAAGAGGAAGCGTTGGCTGGTCTGAAGTTTATGGAGATGTAAACCCATGGATACAGCCACTGGGGGCTAGAGTTGAGAGTGAAGCAGGAAACCGGTCTGAAGTGTGGGAAGATATGCGTGAACTACCAAACTTGCAGCTAGTACCCATTTGACCTAACTTGGATGGGTAACTGTGAGTAAGTGTAAATGCTACAATTTGATAAAATGACTTTTGCTTATGGATGCAATTGTTCAAAATTCCAACTGAAATGTGAAGATTCTTCTTATCAAAAATCAAGTTTGTCTCCTTAGTTCACTGTGTTGATACGGAAAGGCAACTTAGACACTGACTGTCAAAAATGTGGACTATAAAAGCATGAAGTAGCCAGTTTACAGGCTTTCATGAGTATGCTTAGTTTCAGAATGAGAGGGGTAATGTAGAATCACTACTGAATAGTCTTCCTCTTTTTCCAGATGGATCTAGTGAAAGGGAATGGAGGATGATGCTGATAGGAATTTATGATTGAATTGTGAGTAATTGTTAGCAGGATTAATTGCAATTGTCACAACCTTAATTGTAGAAGATGTGTAACTAAAAGGGGCGAGTAGTTAATCTTTCATTTCAGGAACAGAGGATCCCAGGACCATGAAAAAGGAAGAACATGAGTGGAGTGTGAGATTCTACCTAGAACAGTGGTGGCAGCAGAGACGGTGGCAAAGGCAATGGCATCGAGAGATAGAGCATCTGTGGACTCTAGGCTCATGGACTGAGAAAGACTGTTTGCCTGCAGCCAAAAGGCTGGATTGCAAAATATGTCCTTTGGACATTTAAATGAATCTATATATATTTTTTGTCGTATATGTGTACATCAAATATTTGTGCTTTGTAGATTTGTGAAAAATAAGATGTAAAAGGGAAGCCACAGGAAGGAAGAAGGAAAATTGTTGTGAAAGGAGGGTATTGTAATCATTTAGATGAAACAACATGTATGATTGGTTGAAAGTAAAGCTGATGATCTTGTCTGTTAACTTTCACTCAATTCATAATAAACAAGAGGTTAAAAAAAAAACAGTTATATACAAAAAGGTACATGACAGCATGACTTGTGAAAGCAAAAACAAAAACCATAAACAAATCAAATAAATTCATTGTGACATATATGGCAGTGATAATCAATGAACTACAGCTATGTTCATGGATGTGAGTGAATTTTATATAATA
Organism: Chrysochloris asiatica; assembly: GCF_000296735.1. Lineage (NCBI taxonomy): Eukaryota > Metazoa > Chordata > Mammalia > Afrosoricida > Chrysochloridae > Chrysochloris > Chrysochloris asiatica. The sequence continues at coordinate 1,416,044 of NW_006408622.1, forward strand.
TGGAATGAAAGAAGCAAACCATAAAACATACAGAAGAAATGGTCAAATTTTAAAAATGAGTATCACTAAACATAATTTGGAGTGTATTTCTGTGCAATAAAACTACAAAGAAAAGTAATGAATGAGAAACACACAATTCAGGGTAAGACACTGGAGGCCGGATGCAGTTGGCAGGGAGCACACGGGGTGATGTTCTGTGTCTAATATTGGATGATGGGTATGTTACTCCTCATTTAATTATTTTAAAAGATAAATATATATACTTTACAATAATATGTATTCACAATTTAAAAGGCATTTTAAATATCATAACCTCACACCCACCCAGTCTCTGCTTGATCAGATGTTTTGGCTCATACTGAAGATTGACAAAGGACCCTTCTGAGTTCCATACACAATCATTACAATCACTAAGTCCTTGGGGTTCATCTTAGAACATGTGACCAGGGGACAATGATGATGCTAAACTGAGGCACAGCATCCCTATAGCTTTTCAAAGGGCCTGTTGTTACAAGGCTCCAAAGAAACTAGCATCTGGAAGGATTCTCAAGTATCAGAGGCAAAAAGGTTTTCCATTGGCCAAGAGAATGCAGTTGCTACACAGAGGAGGCTGGACAGAACTGTGAAGCCCTAAGAAACTGTTCTTTCCCTCTGGTGAGTCACCTGTCCACCCTTCAATGTAATCTCTATGAAAGGATCAGTAGAAATCACCTAGCTATCTAGACTGCCAGGCAAGTGGAGATTTTTGAATACCTAGATGTTCCGTAGTCAAATTCTCATCTGCCATGTAAGAGACCAGCCAGCCAATAAACTTCAATATAGCTACCACCTGTCTGTCAGTGCAGGCTTGTGTGTTGCTATGATATTGAACAGGTTAAAGTGAAGCTTCCAGACTAAAATGAGCTAGAAAGAAAGGTCTGGTCTACTTCCAAAAATCAGCTGCTAGCAAAACAATTGACAGTTTGAATCTACCCAGATGCACTTCGAAAGACTTGGTGATTTCCTTCTGGAAAAATTCAGTTATTGATATCCCTATAGAGCACCGTTCTACTCTGGCACTGAGAAGGTCACCAGGAGTTGGAATTGACTCAAGAGTAACTGGATTCTTGTTTGGTTGGTTGTTTTTTTGTTTGTTTGTTTAAGTAATATTAAAGGAATTATTTTCATTGATGATAAGCAAATGAAAGATGCATATAGAAGGTATATCTGATTTCAACTTCAAATGTGCAATTTAGATATTGAAAAAAGGGCAAAGAGCACACTCACACTAGTCTGTAGAGGCCAGGAAAGTTTCCTCATAGGGTTGGGACTTGAAAGATGCACATGCCTTGAATGAGAAAGGGTCACAGCCCACGGTCAGGAATGGTGAAACAAAGGCTGGGAGATAGAAAAGTGTGAGGTGAAATATCTACGTGCAAGTCTGCAAGCCCCTTGGGTTGTAGCAGGAGGAACACCAATTGCTCAGGGTCAAATGGTAAATAGAAGTCAAGTCATGGGGTATTTGAATACCACACTAAGGATCATGAGTGTCATTGTGCAGGAAAAAGAAAAAGTAGCACATTTGTGTGTGTCCAATATTGTCACCCAGCTTCGATTTCAACTACATCTATAAGAGGGTAGCTGTCTTCAACATTCCGCCTCAAGTACCTAAAAGTGTTTACATTTTTCTGTCTTCACCTTTCTTCAAATCTGTGGATGCTTCCTAAACTGTTCCTAGGAAAACCCAGAAGTTCAAAAAAGTATACACTCAGGGAGGAACATATGTCCAGATTCCCATCCTTCAGAAAAGTATAATTCTTAGGTGGGTTTCAGAGGAGCCTCAATAGGATTGAATCCCATCATCCACAGTAGTAAGGAGCTCAAGAAGTCTTACTTGATTGTATTTTCTTCTTCCCTGTTTCACTGTTCTGCTTCCTCATACTTGCTTTCTAGTTTCACCTCCATGTCCTTATCTTTGGTCACATTTTCAGGCATACACACATTGAGACTAGTCTTAGACACATCTGAGAATGGAAGGCTCCCTTAGACTTGAAGCTGTAGATATAAATGTGACTGCCTGTGAGGGAAGGGACGAAAGCCAGAAATCTCCAAAGCCGCGTGATGTGGTAGGGACAAAGTGCTGAGGGGTCACAGAGAGAGAGTTGGCAGTGATGCTAGGTTTCCTCCACCCTCCTAGAAGAGGACTATGAAGGATTGTGGCTCTGGAGAAGACAGGACTGCCTGTTTTGGGCAAGGAGAGATTGTGGACAACCAGTCACTTCACTGCCCAAGTGTAGAGGATGCTCTGTGGTTCTCAGTGTGGTCCATGACTGCTTGCCTCTCATAATGATAAAATAAGGACCCAAATTTGGAATGTATACAAACCTTAATAGCAATTTGACAGTGTAACAGAGTATGACTATTCAATCTAATAATAAAAAATTGAGTCTTTGTATTTTATCTAGCTTTTAAATTTTTCATTTTTCTCATAATTCAATTTTTATTGTATTTTATACCAGTATTATCCCACAACTGATGAAAATTAAAATCCTGCTCTTTTACTGCAAATGGATTGGGAAGTAATGGTCTAGGTGACCTCCCCATAAGCTTCTAGTTCTGAAACTAAGCTTTTCCCCATCCTAGAGTTTGACTTTAATTCATTTATTTTCTTTTCAAGCCAGACAATTTCTACTCCAGGCCAGCAAACAAAGATGAATGCCTCCATCTCACCATTCTGATCCCCTGAATTTCTCTGACATAGGACTCCTTAGCTGAGGCTGAAGGGAGAGATGGAGTTTCAGTGCCAGAATTCTCACCTCCATGAAGAAGACCAAGGTTGGGTTCCAGATCAGCATACTTCATATACAGCCACCTCCCATCTACCTGTGGAGGCTTGAATGGTGCTATGATGTTGAACAGGGTTCTGCAGAGATTCCAGACTAAGATGGGCTAGGAAGAAATGCTCATATGTCTACCTTTGAGAATCAGCCAAGAAAACTTTATGGGTCACAATCAAATCCACAACCAATTATGGAAATGGTTCAGGGCCAGGCAGTATTTTGTTCCATTGTGCATGTGGTCACCATGTGTTAAGGGTTGAGTAAAAACAGCTAATAACAACAACTAAGACTCATCTCATCGACACCAATCTTAATCTGCTTAATCTCTGAAAAGGCAGACACTTGGGTGCCCCTCACACATTTCTGTGGCCAAGCTAGCTGGTCAGCAAGGAGGGACTGTGTGTTGATGAAAGCTCCTGATTTCCATGGCTACTGCCAGCAGCATTGGAGGCGACTCATGTGGATCATCCTCTAATGGATTGTCTGTCTGTGCTGGCTTTGTCCCCTAGCACTATTTTTACCTCATTTTGGACTTTGAATTGTCCATATGCATTTTTATTTGTTTGTAAATGCAAACATAAATAAACCCATCAGCTTGACCACTATAAGGTCCAAGCAGCTCAGTAACACTTAACAACAACAATTGCTGCTGTATAGCACCGCACAGTGATTCAGAATGACAACTACAGACTTCTTGCTGCTTCATTCACTTAGGTGAGAGCTGATCAGTTCCTACGTTTTACTACATGGGTTGAGGACCACCATCCAAAGAGGCACAGCTCACTTGCTCACTTCAAATGGCTCAACCAAAGTAGAAACCATTTCCTAGCAGAGTTAGAGCACAGCTCCCACACTCTTGCCAAAGAACATGTCTGTCCAGTGGTCAATTGTTGATGTCTTAATGTGGTCAGGCCCTTTGGGAGCACACAGTCACTGTGGGAGAAATGGAGTAAGAAAATGTATGGTCCAGCTTCGAGAGTAAACTACAGTGACTGTGTGAACTCATAGGAAATCAGGAGTGTACATTAGCACCCTCCAGGCTGAGTCCAGCCTGCAAGTAAATTTTGTTTGATGTGCATACATTTTTCAAATGGAGAAGCTATACTTAAAAGTCTAAATTTCCAAGTTTCTTGGAAAATTGAAGTACTGAGTCAGGCCAGCATGGCAACTACTTGACAATCATCAAGAGTTAAGGAGCAGTTGCCCTTTTTAGGCAATATCCTCCTGGGGATGCAGTTGAGTGTTTAAGAAGAGAGGGATTCCCTGAGTTGGGACTCTGATTCTAAGCTGAAAAGCAAAACCTGAAAACATTGCCAGCATCATGAGAGGAAAAGCTGAGCGAGTAATTTCTAAAAGATTAAACGTCTGAGTTAGTTATATTAGTTAAATACATTTCCTGAAGAAGTTGAGTTTCCAAAAGTATCTAAAGAAATAAGAGCACAGCCCACGGTGGTACGTATGTCCTCTGCACTATCTTGTCCTACAAGATGGGAACACAGCAAACAGTTGGCAGCTCCCCACTGATTCATCTACCAAGTGTGCCATTAGCCATGATCCTAGGAACTATGATGGAGAGCAAGAGAGACACAGGCCTGCCCTCAAAGAGCTCATTAGCTAGCCAGAAGACTAACTAGGCAGCTAAAATAAATAAGTCAAATTTCAAGGGGCTATGAGAACCCATGGGTAGTATTAAATTTGGGGGAAAGAAGCTGCTCAGCTGCGGGCCCTGCTAGAGCATCACCAGCTACCTTGAGACACTGTAATGAAATTCCCTCCCCTGTGTATTGCTTCTAACAAATAGAATACAGCAAGGGGGAAGGTGATGGGAAGTCACTTCTGTGACTAAGTTAAAAACTATTGACTTCTACCTTGCTTGTCCTGATATGGCTCTGTGGGTTAATGTGCTGGACTGCAAAGTCAGTTTGAATTGTAAGGTCAGCAGTTCAAGCTCACTATTCACTTCTTGGATACCCTATACAGGGTCACTATGGGTCAGAACTGATTGCACGGCACTTAACACAACAACAACCTTGCTTGTTGTCACCGCTTGTTGCTGCCATGTTGATTCCAACTCATGGCAACCCCATGTGTGCAGAGCATAACTACTCCATAGAGTTTTCAAGGCTGTGACTTTTTGGAAACATTGCCAGGCTTGTTTTCCCATGAGCCTCTGGATGGATTCAAACTGTCAATCTTCCAATGAGTCTCAAACACAGGCACTCCTTTCTTTCTTGTGAATAGACACATTCTAATGTCCGCTTGACTTGCATGCTGTGAAGAAGCAAGTAGCCATGTTGAAGAGGACTATTTGGCAAGGAAGTGAGAGTGACCTTTGGCAAACAGTCAGCTAGGAAACTGAGGTCCAGGATGACACCTTGATTTCACCTTTGTTAGAGATCCTGAAGCAGAGAACCAAGTAAGCCATGCCTAAATTCATAGTCCCCCAAACTAGAAAAATAAATATATAGTATTTATGTTTGCTTTTGAACTTTTTATTGTGGTTTGTGTAAAGGTTTACAGAGCAAATCTGTTTGTCATTCAATAATCTGTACACATTTTGTTTTCTGATATTGATTGCAATTTCTACAATGTAACAACATTCTTCCCACTTCCACGTTCACTAATTCCATTTGTCCTTCTTTCCTGCTCCTTTCTGCCATCTAAACTTTGTTTTGGGGCAAATGCTGTCCTTTTGATCACATATGTGTGTTCTTTTAAGTGCCTAATTTTCAGTAATTGGTTATGCAGTACTTAAGTAGATAACTAATGTTGTTGTTGTTAACTGCCGTCGAGTCGGTTCCAACACATAGCGACCCTGTACAGAGTTTCTGAGGGTGTAAATCTTTACGGGAGTAGAAAGCCTCATCTTTCTCCCACAGAGCGGCTGGTAGTTTCGAACCACTGACCTTAAGGTTCGCAGCCCGATTCGTAACCACTACACTACCAGAGCTCCTTAGATAACTAATACACGTCTAAATTTATGTTCCCTGGTTTGTGTACTAGGATCCCTGATGACACCGTGATTAAAGTGCTTGGTTGGTGATTTGAACCCATCATCAGTCCCATGGTAGAAAGCTGTGGCAGTGTCCATTCATAAAGATTTATAGCTTTGGGACTCCTTTGGAGCAGCTCTATTCTAACCTATGGAGCCACTATGTGTAAGAATCAACTCAATGGTAGTGGTTTGGGTTTTTTGTTTTGATTTGGAGACAGTAAGTCATTTATAAATACATCACCAAGCAAGGTATGAACTGGACACAGGGTTGAGTTCCTGCTTATTAGCTGAACAGTGCACAGAAGAAAGCAGAGACAGAAGAAAGAGCAGGTAGGTGACTGGCAGCAGATGTCTGAAGCTATTGCACGTGACCAGGGGAGTACATGAGTACTTCCCTCAGCTACTCAAATCTGAAGGCTGGGGATTCCAGTGTTGCTTCTCACTGTGGCCTGTCCGCCATCATGGAGTGGGTCAAAATGTGTTCTTCCTCCCTTCAATCACCTTCTGGGCACTAGATTTGTCCAGGATTTGAGTCAGGCCATGGAATGTGGAGGGAGCAGAATCCAGCCTCTTCCCCAGAGTATCTGAGAAGCTTACAGACTAGAGGCTTCAGGCATAGGACCTCAACCACGTCTCACTACCACTCCTGAAACCAGGCTACCATAATGTCGAGGACACTACCCTGGTCTGTCAAACCTGGACACTGTATTAAAAAGGGGAAATAAGAGACAGAGCCAGGCTCAATAGGAAGGGAGGAAAAAAAAAAAAAAAAGTAAGGGAGGTAGTAATTCAATCTGAGAAAGCCAATGTCATCTGAGGCTGCTATTTCAAAAATCTTTACAGATCAAATGCCAAAACTAGCCCTACAGTTTTTCATTACTTCAGGTCACACATGGTCTTTTTTTCAATGTGTGAATCATCTGAGAGGGAGAATTTTTGTGTTCCAGTCACACTGGTTTGAATGCATGTATCAGCTGATTTGGCCTTGATATGAGGGCTGAAGGTTTAGAAATCTCCTGAAGACATTCATTGACAAAATCCAGTGGAGTGGTATTAGTCAAACTGGACAAATTCATAGTCACCTGACCAGAAGAATTTATAGATCTAGTGATGCATAAGTGAAGGAGAAACAGGCACTGAGGGGGACACTGACTTGAATGCCTGCAATGGTGACACCACATTCATTCTGCAAAGAAGATCTACCCAAGAGTGAGGTGAGGAAAGGGGGTTTAGAGTTATATTTTCAACATTCCCATCCACTTAGAAGGAGTGAAGAGAAGTCTGGTGAAGTGCTGGTTCTGCAGCCCGAAGATACAGGTCCAGCTACAGAGCTGTTTAGATGTTGTCACTAAAGAGATGGCAGTTGAGGTCAAGGAAGTGGAGAAGACTGAGCAAAATGTTCAGAGAGGTGACCAGTATAAATCGGGGCTGCATGTTTTTGTTCTAGTAATTCCACTCTAGAAATTAATTGCAAGGAAATAGCTAGAAATGTGCAGAGGCATACTTAAAGAGTGATTTATGATTGTGAAAAATGGAAGCAACCAAAACATGCAACAAGAGGGACAAAGTACAATTTAAATTCAAAGTATGGAATAGTATCTAGCCATTGAAAGTCATTGTGCATGTCGTTTGACATAGACAAATGCCAACATTCAATTGCTAAGAGGCAAAAGTGAGTGTAAGAATGGTACTGGGACCTCATCTGACCTACTCTGACTTCACAGGTGAAAGAAGAATAAAACTGAACATCAGCCCAAGACTAATTCTTACGAGACAGAGGTCAGATACACCTCTACCAGTTCTGACACCAACCATCCCTCCCACAGCACTTTATTTCTCTGCTGGCTTCAGCAATTCATTGCAACAGCCACACAGACCTCACGAATAATACTCATGGTTATTATGGGGCTTTATTAGGGAAGTTAACAGATTACAATTCACTGTCAGAAATGTTCAGAATTCAGTTCTTTGGTCAGGATAACCTCTTCTCAGCCATGCCCATAGGCATACCTCTCTCTGGTTCTCTGCCTGTCAACCATGTGACACCTTGGTCTCTGCCCTGCTCAGGCAATGTTAGAAAGCTCTTTTCATGCTGCTAATAAAGGTACAAAGAGCACTGAAGACACCCAGCTCTACCTCCATGGGTCAGCTAACCTAGCTCCCCTGATTAAGTGCCTGGAGGCACCCCACTCTGCAAGCAAGTTTTCTGCCAAAAGGCACTCAACTTTGCTTGTTCCTGGGTCAGTGACACCCAGCACTCTGTCTTGTGTTCTTGGTTCTCCTGCAGCTGCTCCTCTGTCACTTTCTGCCATTGTGCTGGTGCCACAGCTCTCAGTCTTGATTCAGGGGACAGATATCTTGCAGTTTAAAGGACACACTCCACTCTTTGTTTCTTCTTTCTTGATGGTGATGAGAACTTCACATTTCTGCTTCTGATTAGGCTTATTTTAAACCCAAGAGTATGGAAAAATTGACCAATACTAAAATTAGAGTTCTATGTACCCTATTTACATGTTTCTGCTCAGTCATTTGATGGAAGTTACAAAGACTCTGATATCAAGTAAGTCACTGCACCACAGACAGCTATAAATAAATATGTGTATCAGACTGTCATGTGTGTGTGTGTGTGTGTGTGTGTGTGTGTATACGCATGGACACATACATTAATATGGAACACAAGCTTGAAGGCCACACTCTGAAATGTTAACAGTGATGATGTGTGGGTGGAGAATTTAAAGATGATGTGTATTTCCCCAATTCCTATGAATTTCTCTGTGTTTACTTAGCACTGCTTTTATAATTAAGGAAAAAAAATATACTTCTTAAAGCCTCCCTTTTGATTCACTGAAGGCAGCACAAATTAGAACTGGGAACAGCTACTTTAGCATCTCCATCTTTACCTTAGATTTGGATAAGTGGACTTCCACAGAAGTACCACAGAGAAGTTTCTGCCCTTACATTACATTCCCCTCAGCACTCTGCATAAACACTATCCTGCAGCATTAGGTCTCAGCCGTTAGCAGGAGAGATGTGTGTCGGCTTCTCCTCTCAGTTTACAGCCCTTATCATTGGCAACTCTGCTTTAAGAGCTTAAAGTTATGATCTGCTCACAGCTTACATAAAAGTGCAAGAAGTCCTACCACTTGGAAAGCTGAAAATGCATCTGACAGGGGGACATACTTGTGCACAGCTTCTTAACATGCATGCTAACAAATTGACTGACCTCTCCCTGCAGGAGTTCCCAGAGTTTTCAGAAGCAATGTCTACCTGTGATAACACTCAGGAGCAATTGAGGCAGGCCATATTGATGGCCTGCACAGCCATTCATGCTGGTTCTCTTGTGAGGGAAAACCAGCACATCTTTTGAACTCAAAGTGTTAGAGTTCAGGAATTGCTCAAAGTATTCCATGGCTAAATGAGCAACTAGACTGAAGTTTCCTAAACTTCTAAGACATGGACTCTGTGGGCTTACTGTCTTCCCAGTCACCATTGCTCCCATCACTATCATTAAAATGCCCAGGTAATGGAATGGTACTGGAATGAAATTCGTGTTTGCTTCTAACATGGCTTATAAAGCTTATTGTCTTTGACTAAAACATCTAAGCCTTCACATTCGGCTGACAGTGAAGATGGTACAAAGAACAACCACTGGGCCAGATGAGCTGCCCAGAGCACATGGATGCTCATGATTCAAATCCAGCCTACAGTGGTTCCTGAGTGCAGTTAAAAATTGAGTTTTTGTCAACATTTAAAAATTTTGGAGATTTCACAGAAAATCAAAGTACCAGTCCTCTTGAAAACTTTAGAGGATTTGGCAAATTCCAGGCCTTTGAAGCATGGTTTCCTGTTTACCTCTGTCTGGCCTGGCCTATTTCAGTGCTGAATGATACTTGTCTGATTTTAGGAATCACTCATCTGCCAGGTTGTCATACTGTGGTGACTTGCATGTTGTTACGATGCTAGAAGCTCTGCCACTGGAATTTCAAATACCTGGAGTGTCATCCATGATGCTCAGGCTTTGGCAGAGCTTTCAGACTAAGGCAGATTGGGAAGAAAAGCCTAGTGACACACTTCTGAAAATTAGCTGATGATAACCTTATAGATCACAACCCAACACAATCTGCGACTCACTTCCTATGGACATGTCATCAGGAGATGCTGCAGATGAAGCAGAGGACCAGAGCAAGGAAAGCCCTCAGTGAGATGGATTAGCCCAGTGGCCACAGTGATGACTGTGAGGATGATGCAGGACTGGGCAGCATTTTGTTCTGTTCTACGTAAGCTTTCTTTGAGTTGGAATTGATTCTATAGCAGCTGATAAGAGGGCTTCCAAAAATTCATGGAAAATTTTCATTACCTTTTAATTCCATTTTTTTCCGTGAACTTTATAAAGCCTTCTGAAGAGGTAATTTGAGGAGTCCTGATGTAGTGTTGTACAATAAGCACTGGATTGATAGGTCAGTTTGAACCACAAGATCAGTGGTTCAAACTCACCAGCTGCTCCTTGGAAGCCCTATATAGGGTCACTTCCTACCTAGGAGTTCTGTGTGGCACTGTACAAGAAGCACTGGACTACAAGGCTGATTTGAACTGCAAGGTGGCAGGCAGCTCAAACCCACCAGCCATTCCTCAGAAACCCTATACAGGTTTAGTTGGCATTCAGCGACAACAACCTGATGGCATTCAATAACAGCAATTTAAGGAAGCATTGGGGTATGCCCTATACACCCAAATAGGGGAATACAAAAGAGAAAATGCTTTTCCCTCCTTACTATTCCACACTGGAGTCTTAGCAACTGAGAGGAAATCTCAAGCAGCAGACTTCTGGAAGCTTCCACTTGTTCTATAACTGAGCAGTCAGGTATAGAAAGGAGCACACTGAAGACCCAATATGCCATCACCATGAAAATGTCATTCACCACCCTGGGTCTCAGATGGCTCAGCCTTGGGGTGTTAGTGAAAGAAAGCGGCAATGGCAAGAAAGCCAAGCGAGCCCTGGCTCCAGTTAAGGGTCTAAGGACTCTGTCTTCTTCAGCTGGCTGAGGAGACCATTTAAATAGGAATGCAAACGTGATTCAAATGAAATGACTTCCAAAGCAATTTACATAGACCAACTATTAGATCAGACTCTCTTGTTTAATAATACACCTGCCCAGAATAATTGTACTATTTGGCTCTTTTATTTTTTTTAAACTTTTTATTGTGAATTGAGTGAAGATTTACAGAGCAGCTCATCAGTTTTACATTCAACCAATCGTATACTTTACTTCGTTACAGTGATTGCAATCCCCTCCATGTACCAACAATTAACAGTATTTACCTCTATTTACTTTTAACTATTCCATTTCTCCCTGTCTCCCACTACCTTCATATTTCCTCTGCTAACCTTCCTCTTGTTGTATATTGCCTGCCATCACCCATGGTAATATGTGTCTAACCTCTAGCCCATGAATAATTTTCCCTCCCCTCTACCTGTAACCATCACATATTGTTTCTTTTATCAATAAAACCTTTTCTTAATTCCTTACTATATTGATCTCACACAGTATTTGACCTTTTATTGACTAGTTTCACTCAACATAATGTCCTTCAGCTTCATCCATGTTGTGAGATATGTCACATATTTGTTATTATTCATCAATATTGCATAGTATTCCATTGTATATATGTACTAAAGTTTGTTTAATCATTCTTCTATTTTGGGGCCTTTAGACTGTCTCCATCTTTTTGATGAGTCTCTTGTAGACATCATATTGAAGAATCCTGTTTTATCCATTCTGCTCTATCTCTTGCTTGATGTATTTAATCTATTTACATTCAGTGTAATTATCAATACATATTAATTGATGTTATTTTGCTGTGTGTTTCTTTGTTGCACACAATTTTCTATGCAGAGTTAATTTTGTTTGTGGATTTTTTTTCATTTCATTTCTGTTATGTTAATGTTTACTAAATATTTTTTATTTTCCTCTTATTTATTTTGATGTGCAGGTATGTTAATTTTCTTTGAGGCTACTTTGTAATTTTGTTTTTTTTTCCTATTTAAAACAGTCGGCTTTATCTTGAAATTTGCCGTTTGGAAGTTCTGTATGTACACTAGTCCCTTCTTTTGCTTTGTAGTTCACATCATTACAAATTATTATCTCTAGTTCCCTGTTTTCAGTCGTATAGGTGTCTTACTTAAATACTTCTATATCTGGACTGAGTTCTGGGTGCGGCTATCATATATGGTAAGCTCAGGTTGTTGTCTGCTGTTGTTGGTTGTTAGTCTAAAGAACACCCTTTAGCAGTTTTTGTAAAGTTAGTCTGATCGTTACAAATTCCTTTAGTTTCTTTTCATCTAGAAATGTCATAATTTTACCATCGTATTTGAGGAATAGCCTTGATTCTTTTTTTTTTTCTTGCTTTCAGAGTTTTGTATATGTCATTCCATTGCCTTCATATCTATATGGTTTCTTTGTAGTTAGCTTTTTTTAATTTCCCAAGCTACTCTCAAGTTTATTTCTTTATCTTTGATTTTGGAAACTTTGATTATGTCTTGGTGATTTTATTTTGGGATCTATCCTGTTTGGGTTCATTGAGCTTCTTATATGTTTATCTTCTTGTCTTTCATGATGTTAGGGAACTTTTCTTCCAACAATTTTTTGACAGTTTTCTCTGAACATTCTGGAATTCTGGACACGCGTAAGTTATTCCTCTTCATAGTGTCCTACATACATCGTAAGCTTTCTTTGGAATTTTTCATTCTTTTTTCTGATTGTTCTTTTAGCATACTAGTTTTGAGAGATTTATCTTCAAGCTCACTAGTTCAGGCTCCCATTGCTTCAAATCTACACCTTGCCCTTTCTATGTATTCTCCGTTTTTAAAATCTTAGTAATAATCTTCTGTATGTCTTTCTTTTTTTTTTTTAATTTTTATTGTGAATAGAGTGAAGGTTTACAGACAAGATCATCATTTTACTTTCAACAAATCATCCATTTTGTTTCATTTCAATAATTGCAACCTCCCCCATGCAACAATAGTTATCACATTTCCTCCCTGTGGTTCTATTTCCATTCCACCTAGCTTCCCATCCTTTATCAACTTTGTCCTTAGGCAAATGTTGCTCTTTAT
>NW_006408622.1:1429071-1430862 GCF_000296735.1 Chrysochloris asiatica
GTTTTATTGTAAATTTTGTGATAGTCTACTTGGGAGACCATTAGTTTTACATTCATTCTATCATCTATCGTTTCATTGGCATATTTACCATCCCGTCCATGCATCCTCACCCAACCAAAGGGTGTACCCTGTAAGCCTGCACCCCTCCACCACAGTCCTCAGCCCCTTTCCCTCTCCGGATCCCAAGTCCTCAGCCACTCCATCTCTTGATGTCGTCTTCTCTGCCTCCATCTCAGACCTCACTGCTTGTCTGGGTAGGTTCCCGCTCTCCGCTTTTCTCCGTTGATGGTCCTAGGGTCTCCGCTCCTAGACTGAAAAGTCCGACTGCCCTTATTGTTCTGTATTTTTCCTGTAGGTCCTTCTTTCAGGATGTATCTTCTGGTTTTCTGGTTGCTCCCGGCTGGTCTGCTTGCCCCTTCAAGTGGAGAATTTCCCATCTCTGAAGGTCTGGATGTGGTTCGGGCTTCCACCTATACTCCTATGTAATGCCGAGGCTCCTCAGGAAACCTCCTTCACTGGACACATTGTAGTCTCATTTTAGATATTCCAAACAGTTATAGGCAGAAGACGGGCTTACAAGCTTTCCATGTTGATATTTCTAGTTATTCCTTACTCCCCCCCTCCAGTGTCTGTTTTATAATATAGTGAAAGAAAAACCATGATTCAAAAGACAGCCAAGCATCTTAACATTATTCCCCTCTTTTCTCCATTCCGTCCATGTTGATTGTGATGTAGGCTCTTGGTTTTGAATATATGCTTTTGATTATGTTGAGGAATTTCCCTTCAATTCCTACTTTGTTGAGAGTTTTTATCAGGAATGGATGTTGGATTTTGTCGAATGCCTTTTCTGCATCAATCGATAAGATCATGTGGTTCTTTTCTTTTTTCTTATTTATATGATGGATGACGTTGATAGTTTTTCTAATGCTGAACCATCCTTGCATCCCTTTTATGAAACCGACTTGGTCATGCTGTATTAATTTTTTGATGTGCTGTTGGATTCTGTTGGCTAGGATTTTGTTGAAGATTTTTGTGTCTATGTTCATGAGGGATATTGGTCTGTAATTTTCTTTCTTAGTGATGTCCTTCCCTGGTTTTGGTATGAGGGTTATGCTTGCTTCATAGAAAGTATTAGGGAATTTTCCATCCTCTTCTATGTTCTGGAATAATTTGAGTAGAATTGGTGACAGTTCTTCTCTGAATGTTTGGTAGAACTCTGCTGTAAAGCCATCTGGGCCTGGGGTTTTGTTGGTCGGGAGTTTTTTGACGACCTGGTCAATTTCTTGTTTTGTTATGGGTTTGTTCAAATTTTCTACTTCTGTCCAAGTAAGTTTAGGTAGGTCATGTTTTTCTAGAAATGTATCCATCTCGTCCAAATTTTAAAATTTGTTGGAGTACAGCTCTTCATAGTATTCTGTTATTATCTTTTTGATTTCGTTTGGTTCTGTTGTGACTTCCCCTGTGTGGTTTCTAATGAGATTTATTTGTGTCCTCTCCTTCTTTTCTTTAGTTAGTTTTGCCAATGGTTTGTCAATTTTATTAATCTTTTCAAAGAACCAGCTTATTGTCTTGTTGATTCTTTCTATAGTTTTCCATCTCATTTATTTCTGCTCTTATCTTTATTATTTCCCTTCTTTTGGTGACTGTAAGTTCCCTCTGCTGGTCTGCTTCTAATTGTTGAAGATGCTATGTTAATGTGTCAATTTTTGCTCTTTCCTCTTTTTGGATGTGTGCATTTATCGCAATAAATTGTCCTCTCAGGACTGCTTTCGCCATGTCCCAAAGATTTTG
>NW_006408622.1:1431017-1432257 GCF_000296735.1 Chrysochloris asiatica
TCTGTATACATCTATGAGGTCAAGTTGGTTGATTGTGTTGTTAAGTTTCTCTGTAGCATTGTCGAGTTTCTTTCTGGTTGTTCTATCCATTTTCAAGAGTCATGTGTTGAAATCCCCCACTATAATGTGGATTTATCTATTTCCTTCTTCAATTCCATTAAGGTTTGCTTCATGTATCTTGTTGTTCTTTCATTGGGAGTGCATATGTTTATTATAGTTATGTCGTCTTGCTCGATTGACCCTTTGATCATAAGATAGTGTCCTTCTTTGTCTCTTATGCTGGTTCTCATCTTAAAATTTACTTTTTCAGATATTAATATTGTGACTTCTGCTTGTCTAGTGTTACAGTTAGCTTGGTAAGTTCCTTTCCATCCTTTAACTTTTAGTCTGCTTTTGTCTTTGTATGTAAGGTGTGTCTCTTACAGGCAACATATTGATGGATCTTGTTTTCTTATCCATTCTGCCACTCTTTGTCTCTTCACTGGTGCATTCAATCCATTGACATTCAATGTAATTATCGATAAGTATGAATTGATTGCTGTCATTATGTTACCTTTTTGGCAGTGCTGATCGTTCTTTGGTTCTGCTTTCTTTCTTATTTTGGTTTTATGTCTTTTGAGTTGTTTTTGGTCGGTTTCCTCCTAGTTTCTCTGTTCTCTTGTTCTCCTTGGGAATTCGTTTTTATGATATGTTGTCGAGTGTTAGCTTTCTTTGGGATTACCTGTAGTCTACTAACTCTTCTCTGCATTTAGGATACTCCATTGTAACCTGTAATTTACCTGGCATACTCACCACCTGGGCTTCTATTGCTGCATTTGTCCCTTATTTAACATTGATGTGTTTTTGGCCTTCAGTTGATCTCCCCGTTCTTTTGATTTTGTCATTGTAGTCTCGTTCTGTTCTGGACTCTGCTATCTGTTGGCTGTGTTCCAGGTGGTGTTGCCATACTTGTCAATCTCTGTTTGTTGTCTGTTCTTGTTGGTTCTCTGTCCTCAGAACTCCTTTTAGTATGTTTTAAAGTGCTGGGTTGGTTTTGATAAAAATCTCTCAAATTCTGTTTATCCTGGAATGTTTCGATCGAACCGTCATATTTGATTGATAGTTTTGCTGGATAAACGATTCTTGGTTGACAGTTTTTTTTCTTGAAGAGCTTTGTGTATGTCTCCCCATTGTCTTCTCGCCTGCATGGTTTGTTCTGAATAGTCAGAGCTTAATCTTATTTGCTTGCCTTTATAGGTTA
>NW_006408622.1:1432662-1456594 GCF_000296735.1 Chrysochloris asiatica
TTCTTCCTTACTTTCCTCGACCCCTTTTCAGATTATTTGAATTTGTTTCCATATCATTCTTCTGAATTCCCTCTCAGGCATATCCAAAACCCACTCCTCCTCCTCTATAAAGCCTTTGTCTGTCTCCAGTTCATTTGCGTCAGCTCCCCTCTTCTGTTTTTGGACATATTTTGATAAAGTTGTTTCTTATTGGTCATGGTTATTGTTTTGTTATTATTATTATTATGATGATGATGATGATGATGATGATGATGATCAGGATATGGGCTTCCCTTTTCATCTGTAATGCATAGCAAATGTTGTTGAGTCTTGTCTAAGTGGTGGAGTATTATGTTGTAGCTTGGCTATATGGCCACGATTGCTACTTCTTCTTATGGAACGTAGGGAGGATAAGTCCCAACCTCCAGGAGGGATGTGTAATCAATAAGACTAAAAGCAGAAGTAATATAAATGCATGGACAGAAATCATCACATTGGAGCAGATATGTGGCTTTGGCTAACTTTTTCTGTTTCCTGTCCCTGCTGATTTCCTCACACTCTCCGTGCATGGGTGAGCTTCACCTGGCCGATTTTTATTGGGATCTCAAGCCAGGGCAGGGAGACTTGGGGCAGGAGAACGCTATATCGCCTCTTGCCCTTCTGGGAGATGCTGCTTTCCGAACGGGCCAGCCTTGGCCCTGCCCTCTAAACTCTGCAGTCGCAGGAGCGACCCATGATCCCCGCAGGAAAGAGTCCCAAAATACATGCTTTTCTTTATCCTTATTAGCGCAGTTTCTCAAAAAATGTGAGTTCAGGAGACTTTATGAAAGTTTAAAAGCCATGTGACTGGTATATGAACATTTCCTTTGTGAGATCCCACTCGTTTTTCCCCTGGAGCACATCCCTACCTTCCCTGGCTGTCCTGCCGTACTGGAAGTCCTCAAGCTAATCTTCTGTATTTCTAATTGCAGGCTTTGTATTGTTTCAAAATTTGCATTTATTCTATCTGTTTGTTCTTGAAGGTTTTCCTGAATTCTTTTAACCTTTCTTCGGTGTTCTCTTTGCTGTCCTCAATCTTTCTGTCAATTATTTGAAGACACCTAAATATCATTATTTAAAAATCTTTTTCAGTTGGTTCTATGACTTTTTCTTCCTTAGAAATGTCTTCTCACTCTGCATCTTGGTCATTTGTTTGAGTCATTCTCTTTTGTTTCTTCATTTGAGCTAAAATTTTCTGTTGTTTCTGGGGCATTGTGAGGTTGATGTATTTGCATATAATTAAGTATTATATGTTGATGTGTTCTTAGGTTCTTACCAACTCTCTCCTGTGGGTGTAGTTAGAGAATGGAAGCATGTACCGTGCTCTCATGCTCCTCAGTGTAGGGTGGGATAGTCTGGTGATTCTTGCTGTCTAGCATTGATCAGGTGGTATAGGAGTGGGTACTGGCTCTTGCTCAGTGAGTGGAGCTGCAGAGGATACAGTGTGGCTGGGTATATGGACAAAGTTGCTGTCTTCTGTTGGGTAAGAAAGAGAAAACCCCTTCCCCACCACACACAAAGTGGGGGAGATCAAGGAGCAAACAATGAAAAGAGGAAATAATAAAGAGAAAACAATAAATAAAAATAGGCAGCAACCAGAAAAAAAGAGAACATAATACTTATAAAGACAAGAACAGGGAAATGAAACTATAGAAGAGAAAAATAAGAGATAAAATAAAAGGAAGAAATTTTTAAAAACACTTAGAAAAACAAGGGAGAGGGAAGATGAAAAAGAGTAGAGAGTAAAAAGATACAAAGGCACAAAAAAGAGGGAAAATGAGAAACAGAAGAAAAAAAGGAAAAACAAAAGCAGAGATTGCAAGGATAAAAATTCAAGGGAATAGAAAGAGAAGAATAAGGAGGAGAAAGGATAAACAAACAAAAGCAATGAAACCACAAGAGGAAAACACCAACACCAAAAACTAAAACAAAATAAAAACAGTGCAGCTGTTGGTTCTGGAGAGAATAAAACTCTGAGGAACTCCTGCAACCCTCCATAGAGTTCACGATGTGGGTCTGGGAGGGATGTGACAGCAGAGCTCTTGGTACTAGATGGAGTTCCCATTGGTCTGGGTATCATCTATGTTCAGTGCTCTCAGTTCAGAAGTAGTGCACAAGTGCCTTTGTGGAACTAGTTCCAGTATCTGTTTAGGACCCCAGAGCATCTGGAACAGAGTGATTATTTAAACAATGAGTAAGGAAGACCATAGAAGAATTGATGCATTTGAGTTATGCTGTTGGAGGAGAATATTAAAAATACAATGGGCTGCCAAAAGAACAAACAGATCTGTTGTGGAAGAAATGCACCCAGAGTGCTCCTTGGAGGCCAGGATAGCCAAACTTCGTCTCTCATACTTCAGACATATTGTCAGGAGGGACCAGTCACTGGAAAAGAATTTGGTAAGGTGGAGGGTCAGAGAAAAAGAGGAAGACCCCCAAGAAATGGATTGGCAAAGTGGCAGCATCAATGGGCTCAAGTGTGGCGACAATTGTGAGGTTGGCCCAGGATGGGGCAATATTTCATTCTGTTGTGCATAGGGTCACTATGAATCGGTACTGACCTGATGGCACCTAACAACAACAACAATGGATCTGTGAGTTCTGTAGGTCTGGAGCCAAGTTCACCTGAATCCAGTCACCAAAGCAATGCAGCTGGTCCTTGCCTCACACTGGCATTGCTCCCATCCAAGTGATTTGAAACTTCCGGAGAGCAGGTAATGGGGTGGATGAGGGTGGGAGCTGGCCACACCTGTGGCTTCCAGGGGAATGTGTGTGTGGGGGGGGGGGTGGCAGAATAAGGAATTGTACCTTTCTTGTTGCCTGTCTGCATCTGCCAAATCAAGCTCTATTGCCCAAAGCTGCTCATAAGATAGTTGCTCCTCATCTGGCCAGCTATTTACCACCAATCAGTCTCCTTCTCTCACCATCCCTGCTCAGGTTGTCCTCCCAGCATGCACTCAAACTACTTCTCTAACCTTTCCTCTGAAGTTCAGGGTTCCAGGATTTTCATCTGGGCCTGTTACATTTGGTCTCTCGCATATTTGTTGTAAAGGGTCTGTAGTGCATATGCCTAGTACACCATCTTGTAGGAAGTCCAAGGCTGTCTATTTGGCTTTTTTAGACAAGGAGGAATACACACTGCTGGATACCTCTGGAGTAAACAAGTGAGCACCATCTTTTGGGGTTAGGATCCAGCTCTGAGACAAAAAAACAAGGCAGTCTGGCTGACTTTTGTCTGCAAGAGAGAAGAGTGTCATCCCCAGTCTCATCTGAGGATGATTCCTTGTGAGGGCCTATTTAGACCTGAATCCAATGCATGTGGTAATATGCCAGAAAAATATCTTCAGGTGTGTCTTAACAGATTTCTGCCCATGATACTGCATCTTGAGCCATGGCCGTCTCACAGATACATTGTAAGTTCTCAGTGAAGGGCAGGTCTACAGTGTGTTTAAGTTCTCCTCAGCCCTAAAGGGCCCTAGTAACTTCTTTATATCCAACCTCCCAGAGCGTACACTCATCTGCATGTTAATTAGTAAGAGCTAACATTAGGTAAAAAAGAGCTCTGGTAGTGTAGAGGTTACGAATCAGGCTGTGAACTGCAAGGTCAGCAGTTCAAAACTACCAGCTGTTCCATGGGAGAAAGATGAGACTTTCTGCTCCAGTAAAGATTTACAGCCTTGGAAACCCTGTATAGGATCACCATGAGTCAGAACTGACTCCACGGCACATAAGAACAACAAAGCATTAGGTAAAGAGTCCTCGTGTGGCACTGTGGGATAATATGTTAGACTACAAAGTTGTTTGAATTCAAGCTCACCAGCTGCTCCTTGGGAACCCTATACAGGGTCACTATGGGTCATAATAGACTCGATGGCACTTAACAACAACAATAACATTATGTAATATATAAAAAAGTAAGAAGAAAGTCAGAAGTTTAGAATAGTCAGCATTCAGATTTGTATATGACATGCTCATTTTTTACCAATGTCAGTAGTTAGAAAGTTAAAGGAAGGTGGAAGCGTCCCACTTTGAAATTTGAACTAAACACGCTTCCAAATATTTCTAAGAAAATGTAGTAAATACAATTTCTCATTCTTCATTTTATTGGAAGGACCCCTTGCCTCCTAATAGATCTCTAATATCCTCAACTTTCCTAGACCTTGAAATTCCAGCACTTTTCCAGGCCACCCGGTTGAGGTGGATGACCATTCTCCACTGTGCCGCAGACTTCAGCACTTCCTGTGTTACATCTGACCTATGCCACTCTGTGCATGGCACTTCAGCTTCTGTAGACATGTGAGTTTTCATCCTCATGACTGTATACCAATTTCACCTTGGGTAACTGAGTGGTCTCACCCTTCGGTTCAGCCCTGAAGGATGTGTTTCAGAATCACAATTAGTCATTGGACATACCTATGTTGGAGGCAGGTCTTGTGTCTAGAGTCATCTATCTACCTTCTTGTTTGCTCCATCGTGGGCACTGTTTCTGCTCATTCCAATGAGAATTCATTCCTCTCCATTGGTGATTTCTTAATACACATGAACCACTGGTTCAGAAGGAAGACAAATACTCCTCTTAAAGGGTGGTTGGAATCAGGTAGGACTTGCTCCCAAGCTGCTAAGCCTGTCTCCTGCCATGTTGTTGTTGTTAAATGCCATCGAGTCAGTTCCAACCCATAGCAACCCTGTATAGTGTTTCTAAGGAGCAGCTAGTGAGTGAGCTTGGACCACGGACTTCATGATTCAAACCGGTTTTGCAGTCCAGCTTGTTAACCCCCAGCGCCACATCGGGTGGAGATTATTTACAAGCTGCTTTCCCCTTGAGGCTACTGACTTGAGCCATGCAACAATCGTCCCAGAGAAGACTGTGTAGGGCAAGTTGTCGTTTTTGTTAAGTACCGTGGAGTCAGTTCCGACTCATAGAGACCCTGCACAGGGTTTCCGAGGCTGTAAATCTTTACGGGAGCAGAAAGCCTCATCTTGCTCCAGCGGAACAGCTGGTAGTTTCGAACTGCCGACCTTGAGGTTAGCAGCCCGATTCGTAACCACTATGCTACAAGAGCTCCTTAGGGCAAGTTAGAAACCCCAAATAAAAGACTTCAGTGGTCACAAAGCAGGGTTTTAAAGAATCTTTGGACCTGGTCTACTGATTATCCTGAATACCCCCTGGTGTATGAAAGGGATAATAATCTCAGTTTTAAAGTGTCGTTGTGAGGATTAAATGAGGTAATAGTCATAAAGCTCTGAGCACTCAATAAACAACATCTGCATGTGTTGTCATTTCTGTTGTTATTTTTACATCAGTCAAAGTTCTTTAATTGCAAGCGACAGAACTCAACTCTGGTTAACTTAAGCAAAAGTGGAATTTAATGGGAAGATATTAGAGAGCTCACCAAATCAAAGGAACATCTGGACAAACAGGCACATAAGAAAAGGGAATAAGAGCCACCCCAGGGCTCCAGGCAGTCAGAGCCCATTGGCAGGCTTTTCAACCCCACCCATTATCTCCACCCTTGCCTCACGCCCCTCTAGACTCAAAGTACCAAGAGAGAAGAGAATTGTGCTGGCTTTTGTCACACATCCGTCCAGCCTTGATCTAGCGGAGTGAAGGTGACAGGGTGCCCTGATTGGAAATGCATGCAATGGGAGGAGGTAATTTCCCAAGGGGCAAAAGCAATATTCTTCTCAGAAGAAGGAATGGATATTATACAAATATTAATAAATAAAAACTATCCTTGACCTTGGAAAAATGCACTGTCTTCTACTCTGAGTATAACCATGTGATGCAGGCAGACAGGCCAAGGGCAAGACCATCAGCCTCTGCTCCAGGAAAAGCAGTTTCTTCCTGCCTACCCCTCCCTTGCTGCCCTCAATCACCATTGGCTCAGCAGCTGCCCTGCTGGGCTAAGCAGGATCGGGTCACCTAGTGGCAAGAATATCACAATCAGTAAGGAGCAGCCACATGTGCTCCCAGGTGATAGCACAAATTCTGCAGTAATTTAACACCTGCTTTGCTTTCATGCTATTATTAAAGAGTTTTATCTTAAATATTTGAGGTGAGCTTCTGCTCTCTCATGCATATGCTGATGAGGAATTTCACACCTGTTGAAGTCTTGACTCATTTGTTTGTGGACTCTGAAATAGCGCCTTTATGGAAAATGGTAAAATTCTTATTACAGCCTAATGGATAAAGTGCCTATGATACAGCTGTGGCGGATCTCATTGCCTTTCATGAGAAGCCCGTCCCATCCCAACGGTAACTGACAGAATGTGAATGCTCTCCTACTTCATGGCTTAATTTGAAGTTGTTTTGAAAGACAATCTCTGCAGCAATAAAATGTTCAAACACATCTGAGATGTATTTTGTCTCCTGTCCTAATTATACTAATAAATAAATAGTATTTGTTTCTCTGCACTATAAAATTAAATATCTTTTTGAATACCTCCCTCCTGCTTTGATGAGGAGAGAGAGAGAGGCTCCCCTGATGAGGACAACATTCCTGATAAGAAGCAGGAAAGAACAGAGAAGAACATTAACCATCTGAACATAGTAATGTGTGAGAATGGCTTCTGAATTGCCAAACATGATCTCTGGGTGGAGTGTTCTCCTACTCACTGCCCTTCCCGTCAAATGTGTGCTGTTTGGGCTCTCTGTAAAATGTAATCCAAGGAAGTCACCCTTGACACAAAGGGCGCATGGGGAGTTAACCTCAGTAACAATGCCCATCTTGGTGCCCCAGGGACCAAATCCCCACAGAATTTCTAGAGAAACTGTGAGAACAGTTGCCGTCTCTTTTCCCACTCTATTTCCAGTGCCCAGTGCAGTGCCTGGCCTTCAGCAGGTGTCCCAGTGGTATTTTGTTCATCCTAAGAGGTATTGATCACAGGCAATGGGCTGACATCTACTGTCCTTATCTTGATTTTTTAGGGTTTCCTCCTGCTGCTAGTACAGATAGGGTCCCAGATCTGCTCCTAACTGACCAGGTAGCTTGGAGCAAGTCTTATTTGGCATCCGTTAGATGGGCATAGTCTCAGAAGAAGGCTGCTGTGAGTTGAAATATTTTAGTTGTCTTTCAAAACCTCAATTTTTCCATCCACAGAAGCGATATATAGGACAGAATAAGAGTCCCTGGTGGCACAAATCATTAAGCACTCAACTATTAACTGCATGATTAGAGGTTCAAATCCAGCCAGAGGAACTTGAGAAGAAAGACCGGATAATCCTTTTTCAAAATGCCATAGCTTTGAAAATCTATGGAATACAGTTCTACTCTGCAACACACGGGTCACCATGTGCTGTAATCAACTTGTAACAACTGTTGTATTTATTTATTTAGGAAAAAATAACCTTGGAAGCCCATTCATCTCAGACAATATGATATTAAATGAAAGATTATTTGCATATAAAACTTAGGAAATCCTAGAGCTAAAAAGATTGCCAAGGTCAACATACTCACCAGCCCCTGCCAAGCTGGTGTCTGGCTGTACAGATGTCCCTGTTGCTCAGTTGGCAAGCCAGGACCATGCCCTCTGTGGGTACACCCACCAGTCTACCCTCCTCATCCTAACTCTCTGTACTTGTGGCCATATCACAACTTAAAGCAGAACCCTGCTCCAAAATGCCAAATATGAGGAACATATTTCTCCCTAACAACATTTGGCCCACAGGCAAGACAGTTAAGACTGTGCATTCACTCACCGCTCCCTGGTGCACTGAAAGCGGGATGGTAACCATGCTGCCATGCTCAGAAGCAGCCTCATGTTTCCACTTCAGAGCCCATTTGGCACTATTTGAAAGACCCTGGCTGTCATTTATTAAAGAGTATTGCAAAGCAATTTGATACAACATGGAGCTCTGTTGGGCATGCTACGCTGCTTACAATAGATGGGAACTCTCCACCCAGCTTCTAGCTGAGAGTGACAAGAAGCTCGCCTTCCTTTCCAATGTCACTCAACACACTGCTTCTCTCATCCTCCAGAGCTTGGGCCAATGTACCTTGGTAAATGTTATCTGATGTCTCTCATGGAGGAACGTGCATAACCTCCAGAGCAGGGAACAAACACCTCAGGACCAGGCACAGGCAGGGTGGTAGGCTCAGTGAATGAGTTTTTAAAAGAATAGACTACAAAAGCTATTGAGAAAGGCTCAATCCAAGCCTTAATGGTTCCCAGGGAGGAGAAGGGTTCTGTCTCTCACAAGAATCCATGACTTAGCATATCAAGAAGCATGTTTTGGTGTAAGAAGTCCTCGTGTGATGCTATAGGATAAGCGCTGGACTGCTAATTGCAAGGTTGGTAGTTCAAACTCACCAGATGCTCCGTGTAAACCCTATACAGGATTGCTATGAGTTGGAATGGACTTGAAGGCACTTAAGAACAACAATAACACCATATGCATACTTTGCTCTCAACCCCAACCTTTATGTATGACTAAGAGCTAGTGAACTAAGATGCTCTTATCCTCAGAACCTGTCCCATAGATGATAGTCAATGAATCACCTTTAATGCAGGTGTGACTTAAGAAGCCTTTCATTGTTGTTGTTGGTATTTCTCTTCATTTCCTTTGGGAAGAAAATAAGAATAAATTCTAAGAACATAGCCATCACCCTTTCTCCCTAGAAGATCCATGAAGTGGATCCATTCCCACCCACTGTCTACAGCTAGCCTTTGATAAGTGTGATATAAGGTGACCTCAGAATCCTAAAGAAGATTTAACCAACTAAGGTTTCAGTGATAAAACTCAAGATTAACAGTTAAACCAAACCAAAAACAAACTCACTGCCTTTGAGTCAATTCTGACTCATACCAACTCTATCGGACAAAACAGAACTGCTCCATGGGGTTCCAGCGGCTGTAAATCTTTACAAAAGCAGACTATTCCATCATTCTCCCGTGAAGCAGCTGATGGACTCAAAACACTTACCTTTTGGTTAGTGACCCAATCTTAAACCCAATTCACCCCCAAAGCTTGTTGGTGGTGTTCCTGTTGTTAAGTGCCGTTGAGTTCGTTCTGACCCATAGGACTTCCATGGAGCTTGTATAGGAGTTCCGTGGAGCTGCTGGTGAGCTTGAACCACTGACCTTGTGGTTCAAACTGACATTGCAGTCCAGTGCATTAACCCACACTGCCACACCAGGAGTTAAGAGCGTGAAGAATCAGTCAGTTCCTCCCAGTCAAAACATTGCATCTCCTTACACCATGCACCGCTCTCTCTCTCTACCAATTGTCTTCTCTCAACTTTGCTGCAACTGCACCACTTTCCCCCTTGCCAGACCCTCTGCCTTTACTCCAAAGAAAGTTTCTTCCAGTCTGGTAAATGTCCCTGGCCCCAGGTATGGCCTTTTCCCGCTGCCCTTTTCCACTGCTAGTTACAGAAAGGATAGGATGACTTCTACTTAGTTTTCTTTGTGTTTGTTTTCCTTTAGCTGCTCCTGAGTATCTAAAAATAAATTAGTCATATCTTTTATTTTAAAAAATGACTAAAAATACACAAGAAAAAGAAAGGAAGGCAAATTTCTCACTGGGTAGACCAAAGATCTGTCTACTTATATCTTCATCAGCGTCTCCTGCTTCCACACATCTTGAAAGCAGAGGCACGGACTGCCTTTGATCTGAATTGTCTTAAAAAGAATGACTGGATAGAGGACATCCTTACCAAGATTTCATCTCCCGCTGGAGCAAGGGTTAGGTTACTTACTGCCCATTACACTTAAGTATCTGGGTTTCACACCCCCAATTTAGAGACAACCTGTACTTGTCCTTTACTTTTATGGAAATTTGCCCTCACTTTGAAATAACAGAACCAACCACCTACTGTTGTCCTTAATCACCTGCCCTCAAGTAGGTTCTGGCTCAGTGACCCTGTATAGGGTTTCCAAGGAGCAGTTGGTGGGTTTGGACCACCAACCTTCCAGCTAGCAGTCCAGTGTTTGTCCTACAGCACCACACCAGGACTCTGAAGCAACCCGTACTTTCAACAAAATCTTCATCACAATCACTTTCCCTTACTACACATATACCTTTTACATGATTGGAAAGTGTACAAGCCTTGGCTTACAGTAAAGTGAGGGTAAATCCGTACCGCATGCATCTATTTCACTTTACCTACAATTTTGACCAAAAGTCACACTTAGGAATGGATCTCATTCATAACCTGGGGACTTCCTAAATAAGATTCAGGTTCTGTAAGTTCAGGGGTTCTCTCCTATAACACACCATGAATGTGCAAGTGTTACCTGGCTCTCTTTATGTCACCTGTCATCAGGGCTTAGAGAACTGGTGCAAAAAAATGCTGACATTTGGGATATTGCTATTACTGTGAGTAATAAACTCCTTTGTCTCTGACCCAGAAGTCTTGTGTTTTCTGCCAGCATCTATAAAACCATGGCAGGATAATCTATTACCTTACAAGTAGGATAAAATCTTATCCTAATGGTTTTATCACAGTTTTTTAACAATTCTCTCTGCTAACTTAATATTGGCTATATTAAGCTAAAGACACATCTGTCTTCTTTCTAGTCTTGGGTTAGTGACTCTATCATAGATGATATCTTGCCCAATCACTTCTAGCCCACCAGGTTCTTCACTCAGGTTATAAGGAAAGGGAAGGCTCTAACAAATGCCTTATAAAATTTCACATTAAGCAAAGAGAATTTTGTTCAGTGCTTCCTAAAGAATCCACCAGTCCTGAACAGAGGAAGGTGTTCCAAGTACATTTTCATATGGCTTTCCAGAGCTCTTGAGACCAAGTGATGCAAAGAACATAAGATCAGAGGGCAGGTGTAGGACTCTAAATGGTCTCTAATGATTGGCATCACAACCCATCCCCATCTTGACACTGACAAATGACTGTAGGCATGTGAGTCACTCTTCTCTACAGTAGCAATTCATTGTTTCACTCTGAGTCTCTCTTTGTTGTTAAGTACTGTGGAGTCAGTTCTGATTCATAGTGACCCTGCACAGGGTTTCCAAGGCTGTAAATCTTTACAGGAGCAGAAAGCCTCATCTTTCTCCCACAGAACCACTGGTAGTTTCGAACTGCTGACCTTCAGGTTGGCAGCTCGACTTGTAACCACTACGCTATTCCCCAAATCATGCAAATTTATGTCCACTCAGTGTATGTCCAAAGGTTCTACCTTTAAGGCCATTTCCAAAGGCTACCTCTGCAGAAGAGTGGCCATAGTCCTTTTCACGACCAGGTATGGTCATCTCTCTAGACCTATTAACATCTTGGCGAGGGCTCTACTGAAGAGATCTTTTGGACAAACAGTTAAACTTCAAAAACATGGGAAATAAGGCAACTATGTTTTGAATGAAGGAGATGTCTTGAGAAACAATAATGCCCCATCTGGAGAAAGCAAACTTTATCAGAGCACCTGGAAGTCAGGGACAGTAATAAATGGGGATACAAGAGAAACCACAGAATATGGAATGAGAAATCTACTTAAGTTTCTCAACTTCAAAAACATCCCCACTGCTTTTGTGTTCTGCTTGCCTTCCTGAAGACACTTTGGAGCCATCTTTAATTGAACATCCAGTACTTACACTTATACCCAAATGTGGAGTGGTCAGTCACCTCCAATTTCTATTCCCTAAACCCATCCTGAGCACCAGAACCTGGTCTAGAGAACCTGAGCCAAGATGGATATATGGGAGAAAAGCTGAGCTCAGCACATAGGTGCACTACCCAGTGAAGAAGACCAAAGTATTGAAGTGCAAGAGAGCCAAAGAAGGAGCAGAGAATGATTGTTGAAAGGGAGGTGACCAAATGTTGCTGTTGTTAAGTGCTTTGAAGTCAGTTCCAACTCATAGCATCTCTGTATAGGGCTTCCAAGGATTGGGTTGAACCATTGGTATTATGGTTAACAGTTCGGTGCTTATCCTATAGTGCCACAACAGGACCACAAGATGGCAGATATAATATCCAGACCCACTTTAATAAAGATGCCAGAAACCATGATAAAAAGATAAAGATGTCAATCTTGGAACCCAGAACTTCAAAAGACATAGATCAAATATTGATTAGAGGAAGGGACACAACAAAAAAATGAACAAAGAGACATACTGAAATGCCAACTGGCACAGTGAAGCTAATCAAAGCAGGACCAGATAATTGGTTCCACACTCCCAAGACAGCTCCAGCGGCCACATTGGTGATCATCTACCACATGTGACCCACCCTGAACTCACATAACCTACCAATGACCAGAGGTACAGCCCCAGCCTACCCTCACCTACCCAGCAGCCAATCAAGCCTCTCCCACCACACTGCCAATGTTGTGCCACATTTTTGTTCCCTCTCTTCTTTTTCCCTTATCTTCCTTAGCTCTCTCCCCACGCTCCACATTTTTGCCTTTTTGTTCTTGTTTGCTTCTTTTTCCTTTTACTGATTCCATGGCACAGGTGCCTGTCTACCCTTATACCCCTTTGGTCAGCAGCACCAGGCCCTGACCCTCTAAAGATAATGGCATAGGCTCCATACGGTGAGTTCCATGGTCTCATGGAAGCAGTGTTTGGCAGCTAAAACTTACACCAGTACAGTGCTTCTTTTCTCCTCGTTTTCCCTTTAGTTTTCCTTGTCAGTTCTCCCTTTTCCCTTCCCCAACATTGGTTTTCATTCTTTTCTTTTCTTTTTTATTTCCACCCCCCCCCATTTTTTTCTTTTTTTGATCTTATGGAGTAGGTGTCCCACTTGATGACTCTGTGCTCAGTAGTGCCTGCCCTTGCCACTTCTCATGTAGTAGTGTGTGCTTTCACAGAATAAGCACCAAAGTCCTGCCTCAGCCATGTTTGACAGCTAGTGCATCCATCAATAAGTACCCTGTCACTGCACCCCTCCCCACCCCGTTTTTTGGGTTTTTTTTCTTCTTAGTCCTCCATCTTCTCCTCCTTGTTTTGTTTTGTTTTTCTCTTCCTCTCCACTCCCTTTGTTTTCAAGTAGTTAGGAACCACTGACCCTACCCAACAATGTTGTTTTTTTGTTGTTAAGTGCCATCAAGTCAGTTTCAATGTACAGTGGTCTATAGGGTTTCCAAGGAGCTGCTGGAGAGTTTGAACCACCAACCTTGCAGTTCAAACCAACTTTGTGGTTCAATGGATTAATCTACAGTGCCACAGCCCTACCCACCATAAATACTGCCCTGCCAGCTGTGTGAGGGCCGCAACTCATTCCAGCACCACTAGATTGGAAGGAGATGGCAGTCAACACCCACCCAGTCTACCTTTGGCTGCTCTACATGACCAGCAACCAGGACTATGTGTCCACGCTCCCATTCACAATCAAATCTACCCAGAGATGGGCGGTGAGCACCTCAGTGCAAGTCCGCTGTATTGCTATTGGAACTATCTTATAAGGAATTCAAAAGAATGATGCTAAAGTCCCTACAATAGATAAAAAAAGATCAATGGAATCACAGACAAATTTAAGGAAAACGTATGCAAAACTCTTGATGGATTCAAGACAACAGTACCCAAACAAATTAACAAAATAAGTGGAAAACTAGAAATCGTAGAAAAGCAGCAGGGAGAAATACAGAAGATTGTTACTAAAATTTTAAAAATAGATAATGCATTTAAAGTCAAAGAAGTAGAATTGAATCAGTGGAAAACAGACAGTAAAATTTAAGACAAGTCTCTTAATATTAATCAGTTAGAGGAACAGTCAGAAAAACAACAACAATAGCAACAATAAAAAAATACATGAAGAAGGCCTAAAAATGATGCCTGGCACTATTCAGAGGAATAACATGTGTGGTTGGAATTCTAGAACAGGAAGAAACAGAAAAAAGCGTTTAGAAAATTGTCAAAAATTTACAGAAAGAAAACTTTCCTAATATGATGAAAGATTAGAAAATAAGTAATCATGAATTGCAACTAATCCCAAAAGAATATCACTAAGGCATATCGTAATCAAGCTTTCCAAAGTCAAAGACAAAGAATCCTGAAAACAGCACACACACAAAAATGAAAAAATACCTACAAAGGAGAACCAAGAATTCTACGCTCTGATTTCTTGGCAGAAACCAGACAGGCAAGAAGGTCATGGGATAACGTATATAAAACCCTGAAAGAAAATGCTGATCAGGAATTATGCAGCCAACAAAATTATTCCTCAATATGATGGCAAAATGAGGACAATTCCAGATAAACAAAGTAAAGGAATTTGTACAAACTAGACCACCCTTACAAGAAATGATAAAGGGAATCCTTCAGGCAGAGAACAAATAATAGCAGACACACAAAGTGAAATTAAGACACACAACAACATCATCCACAAATCAACTCAGATATTGTTGTTGTTGTTAGGTGCCATCGAGTCAGTACCGACTCCTAGCAACCCTATGTACAACAGAATGAAATACTGCCCAGTCCTGGGCTAACCTCACAATTATTGCCACACTTGAGCTCATTGATGCCAATCTATCTCATTGGGGTCTTCCTCTTTTTCTCTGATATAGAAATATCAAAAATAAAATAAACTCACAGCATTGAATGTTGTTGATTTGTAAATGATGACAATTACAAAGCAGAAAGGAAATAAAAAATGTGGTTGCAAAATTTGCAAATGAAGAGAAGGTCAATATAATATGAAGACAGAATAGACTGTTTTAAACTTTTGAAGACAATAAGCTACAGTATGACATTACTGGTATGACATACCAGGAGCTCTGGTAGCATAGTGGTTACAAATCGGGCTGCAAACCTCACGGTCAGCAGTTCGAAACTACCAGCTGTTCCGCGGGAGAAAGATGAGGCTTTCTGCTCCCGTAAAAATTTACAGCCTCAGAAACCCTGTACAGGGTCGCTATGAGTCAGAACCGACTCCACAGCACACAACAACAACAACAACAACATGACATTAAAGGAAGTTAATAAACCTTCTCAACAAAATTCAAAAGAAAACTCTGAAGACAGTAAAAACAAGAGGAATGAAGGAAATTATAAGAAAATCTGTGAACAAAATGAATTCAACAACAACAAAAATAATATGAAACAAAGAAACCACACACACGGCAAAATTATAGCAATAATTCATACCTATAGATAATTATGCTGAATTTAAATGAATGAAATGCACCATCAAGAGGCAGAAAGTAGCAGAATGGATAAGAAAACAGAACCATCAATATGTTGCTAAGAGACACACCTTAAACACAAAGAGAAAATCATAAAAAAATCAAAGTATACAAAAACATGTATCAAGTAAATGGCAATCAAAAAAGGAAAAGAAAGGGACGATGCAAATAACACGAATAAGAAATTAAACAGGTGATGTCACAAGATAAACAAATGAAATAAAAAGGATAATAACAGAATACTACAAAGAACAGGATTCCAACAAATTTGAAAACATATATAACAAGGACAAATTTCTAGAAACACACTACCTGCCCAGACTAACAAAATCAGAAGGTGAAAATTTGAAAAGATCCATCACAAAAAAAAGAATTTTAACTGGTCATTAAAAACAAAGCAAAACAAAAAACCTCCAAATTAAAAGAAAGAAAAAAAAAGGTCCTGGTTCAGATGACTTCACTGGCAAATTCTCCCAAACAGTCACAGTAGAATTGACACCAGTTCTACTCTAACTATTCTGGCACATAGAAAAAGATTAAATACTCCAGAACTCATTTTATGAGGCAAATATACCTCTAATACCAAATACAAGTAAAGATATCACTAAAAAAGAAAATTATAGACCAACATCCCTCATGAATAGAGATACAAAAATTCTCAACAAAAGCTTAGCCGATAGTATACAACACCATACCACAAAAATAATGCATCATGATCCAGTGGGATCCATAACAGGTATGCAAGGGTTATTGGAAAAACAGTCAAAGTAATCTATCACATATATAACAAAAAGTAAAAAGAACCAAATTATCCTATCAATCAATGTAGAAAAGGTACTTGACAAAATACTCAGCAAACAGGACTAGCACAGAAATTCCTCAACATAATTAAAATCATATGCAAAAACCCAATGGCAAACATTTTTCTCAATAGAGCTAAGGCTAAAAACCTCCCTCTTGAGACTGAAAACGGACAAGGATGCCCTTTATCATCACTCATTTGTTCTTGTTGTTAGGTGCCATCAAGTTGGTACTAACCCATAGCGACCCTATGCGCAATCATCACTTATATTCAATATTATATTGGGATTCCTAGCCAGAGAAATAGGGCAAGAAACAGAAATAAGAGACATCCAAATAGACCAAAAAAAAAAAGAAAGAAAACTATCTCTACTTGCAGATGATATGATCCTTTGCATGAAAAATCCTAAAACTGCTTGAGCTAATAGAAAAATCTAGCAAAGTACTGGGTACAAGATCAATGTACAAAAAATCAATCAGGTTCTTCTACACTAACAAAGAGCACTCTGAAAAGGAAATTATAAAAACAATACAATTTACAGTAGCTACCCCAAGATTCTAATACTTAGGAATAAATTTAACCAGACATACAAAAACCTAGAAAATATACACCATATTAAAGAATAGAAAGACAATATTGTGACTATTTACACTCTATGACAATATAGAATGTAAGGCAATCTATACATATAATGCAAGCCCTGCCCAGATTCAAATAGCATTCCTTAAAGACATGGAAAAACTAATCATCAACTTTATATGGAAAGGAAAGAGACATTGAATAAGGAAAGCGCTATTAAAGAAAAGGAGCTATGGTGTGGCACTCTAGGCTAAGCACTGAACTGCTAACGTCAAGATTGGCAGTTCAAACGCATCATCCCTCCTCAAAAACTCTATACAAGGTCACTATGAATTGGAACCAATGCCACGGCATTTAACAAAAACAATAACTGAAAAAGATGAACACACTTCCTGATATTAAAACCTGCTATACATCTATGGAATGTAGTTGTGGTAGCATAGTGGTTATGAATCGGGAACCGCAAGGTCAGCAGTTTGAAACTACCAGCTGTTCTGCAGGAGAAAGATAGGCTTTCTGCTCCCATAAAGATTTACAGCCTCGGAAATCCTGTACAGGGTCATTATGAGTCGAAACTGACTACACGGCACATAACCACCACAACCATACGTCTATGGTAGTCAAAAGAGCCCGTTACAGGTATAACACATAAACTAATGGAACTGAGAAGCCAGAAGTAAATCCATTTCCCTAAGAACAACTGATCTATTTCAAAGAGCCAAAACCCATTAAATGGAAAAGAGATAGACTTTTTAACACATGATACTGACAAAATTGGATATCCATTTGCGGAAAAACAAAATAGAAACACAAAGTATCTCCCATCATATACAAAAATGAACCCAAGATGAAACAAAGACCCAAATGTAAAACCTATAACTATAACGATCAATCAAAGAAAAAACAGGAGCAAACTCAAGGGTCTTAATACATGGTATATACACAATCAAATGTAATTAATAATGCACAAAGAATAGAAGATAAACTAGAGGACTGGGACTAAAAGGCTTCCCAAAAAGAGTAAGAAAAGAACCTACAGAGTGGGGAAAAAAATGTTTGGCGTATTGGACAAGAGACTATCTCTAAAATGCATTCTTGTTTTTAAGTGTCCTTAGTCAGTTACAACTCACAGTAACCCTGCATAGAGGTTTCAAGGAGTATTTGTTGAGTTTGAACCACTATCTTTCTATTCAAATGACCCTGTGGTCCAGTGCTCATCCTGCAGTGCCACACCAGAACTCCTCTAAATGTATACAACAGTTCAGTACCTCGGCGTCAAAGAGGCAAACAATCCAATTAAAAAATATGTGGGGACATGAATGCACACTTATCCAAGGAAAACAATCAGGCCACCAACAAATACATGAAGAATGATCCTTAGTCATTAGAGAAATCAAAACAGCAATGAGATATTTCACTCCAGCATTGATAGCAAATTAAAAATTAATAATAATAAAACAACAAATGATGGTGAAGGCATAGAGATATTTAAACACTCATACACTGCTAGTGTGGTGCTGTAGGATAAACAATGGATTGCAAACTATGAGGTCAACAGTTCAAACTCATCAGCTGCTTCTTGAAAACCTTATATAGGGTCATTATGAGTCAGAACTTAACAACAATAACAAGGGACTATCTGTAAAATGTATTGTTGATAAGTGCCATCAACTCGGTTCCAACTCATAGTGCCCCTGTATGGGGTTTCCAAGGAGTGGCTGGTGAGTTTGAACATCACACACATCAGTGACCCTTTACTTTTCCAAGTATAATTTCCTTCTCCAGAGAATTGTCTCTCGTAACAACATGTCCAAAATATGAGAGGTAAAGTCTTATTATCTTTGCTTCTAAGAAACATTCTGGCTGTGTTTCTTCTAAAACAGATTTGTTTCTTGTTCTGACAGTCCATGGTACTTTCAATATTCTTCTCCAACACCATCAGTTCTTCTCTGGTATTCCTAATAGCTGTCCAACTTTCACATGCATATGAGGTGCTTGAAAATACCATGAGTTAGGTCAGGCATATCTTAGTTCTCAAAGTGACATTTTTGCTCTTAAACACTTTAAAGAGGTCTTTTGCAACAGACTTGCCAAAAGCAATACATTGTTGGATTTCTTGACTCCTGGATCCCAGCAAAATGAAGTCTTTGACAATTTCAATATTTTCTCCATTTATCAGAATGCTATTTATCAACCCAGTTGTGAATATTTTCATTTACTTTACAGTAAGGTGCAATCCATATTGAAGGCTGTAGTCTTTGATCTTTACCAGTAAATATTTCAAGTCTTTTCCACTCCCATCAAGAAAGGTTGTGCCATCTGCATATGACAGGTTGTTAATGGATCTTCCTCCAGTTGTAATGCTATGTTCTACATACAATCCAACTTCACAAACTATTTGCTCAGCAAACAGATCGAATAAGCATGGTGAAAGGACAGAATCTTGGCACATACCTTTCCTGACTTTCAACCACTCGGTAGTCCCTTGTTCTGTTCTAAAGACTGCCTCATAAGCACAATTAAACATTCCAGGATTCCCATTCTTTGCACTATTATCCACAGTTTGATATGATCCACATAGTCAAATAACTTTGCATAGTCAATAAAACATAAATAAACATCTTTCTGATATTCTCTGCTTTCAGCCAAGATCCATCTGATGTCAGCAATGATACCCCTAGTTTCATGTCTCTTATGAATCCAGATTGAATTTCTGGCAGCACCATGTTGATATGCTGCTGTAACTGTTTTTGAATTATTTTCAGCATACATTTACTTGCATGTGATCTTAATGAATTTATTAGATGATTTCCACATTTCATTGGTCGCCTTTCTTAAGAAGGGGCACAAATATGGATATCTTTCAATCAGTTTGATAGTTTACTGTCTTTCAATTTTCTTCAAGAAGATAAGTGATTGCCTCCAGTGTTGCAAAAGTTTGTTGAAACATTTCAATTTGTATCCCATCAATTCCAGGAGCCTTGTTTTTTTGCCAATGCTTTCAGGGTAGTTTGGAGTTCTCCCTTTGCTATCATCGGTTCTTTATCATATGATACCTCATGAAATGATTGAATATTGACCAATTCTTTTTTGTACAGTGACTCTGCCTATTCCTTCCATCTTCTTTTGATGCTTTCTGTATCATTAAATATCTTGCCAATAAAATCCTTCAACATTTCAACCTGAAACATGTATATTTCTGTTGGTTCTTTCACTTTGAGAAATGTTGAGCATATTAATGTCTTTTGGTTTTCTAACTCCAAGTCTTTTCACGTTTCATTATAATACAACAGTATTGTTATTATGCTGTTAAATGGCATGGAGTTGGTACTGATTCATAGTGACTCTCTATAGGCTTTCTGAGCCTAGCCTGAAGAAAGCCTAAAAAGCCTTTCTCAAGGAGCTCTGGTAGCGTACTGGTTACGAATCGGGCTGCGAGCTGCAAGGTCAGCAGTTCAAAACTACCAGCTGTTCCATGGGAGAAAGATGAGGCTTTCTGCTCCCGTGAAGATTTACAGCCTCGGAAACCCTGTACAGGGTCATTATGAGTCGGAACCGACTCCACAGCACATAACATCAAAAACATAGGCTTTCTGAGGAGCGACAGATTAGTTTGAACTGCCAAACTTGTACCTAGCAACCCAGTGTTTATCTTATAGTACCATGCTAGGACTCCAGAAATGATATTGCATTTCATTTAAAAGTTTTAAAAAAGAGAGAGAGAGAGATTAGCCACTAGTCCCACCTTTAAATATGTAGTATACAGGAATAAGAGCCATGACAGGAATAGATGTGTGAGAGAACTTCAAAAAGTTCATGGAAAAATTCCATTATATTTCATTTCCATTTCTCCACAAAAATTTTGAAATCCCTGTTCAGAGCACAACACTATTCAGAGGAGCAGAAAGATGGAAATAGCCTAAGTGCCCATCAGTAGATGAATAGATAAAGAAACTGTAATACATACATACAAAAGAATGCTATGCAACATTAAAGAAAACAATGACCTTGCAAAATATCTACTAATATGGATGAACCTTAAGGACTTTATTCTGAATGAAAGTAATCAATTGCAAAAGGTCAGATATTGGATGAGACCACTAATGTAACAAGTTAAGAAAATATTTACATACAGAAAGAGTTTGTGAAGATTACCAGGGGTGTGAGTGAAAAGTAGAATAAATCATTAACTACAAAGCTGTTGCTAAGTACCATCAAGGTTCTGACTCAAAGCAACCCTATATAGAGTTTCTGAGGAGCAGTTGATAAGTTTGAACCTCAGATGTTTCTGTCCAAAGTGACCTTGAAGTCCAGCACATTAACCCATAGTACCATACCAGGACTAGAGTAGACATATATTAATTTGGGTGAAGGCAATGTATAGTAAGAGGGAGGTCAGCACAAAATGATCAAGGCAAAGGGAGACACAGAAAAATATAAGATGTAACAAAGGTAAACACAAATACATACATAAACCTTTAATTGAAATAATAACAACAATCTACAAATGCAAACATAGATACACAAACAGAGCAGGAGTGGGAAAACAAATGGGCCTGCTCCCCTGAGGACATACAGGTTTGGCATTTCTACATATGTATTTTTATGCTTTGCAAGTTTTTCCCTAGATATACTAGAACATGTCATTGCTAACTACTGTACAGTTGGTTTTCTCTCATAGCAACCCTGTATACTGTTTCCGAGGGGTGACAGGTAAGTTTGAACCACCAACCTTGAGATTCAAACTGACCTTGTGGTCCACTGCTTATCCTATAGCACAACACCAGGAATCCACAGTAGAGCACACAGGGCATAAAGTTATCAAAATTTCACAGGCATAACCAGACACCATGGTGGAATGAGTCATTGGATCTGGGGTCTCAGAATTATAGTCTTAGGGAACATCAAAGTCAATTGGCATAACAATCCACAAAGGCTATGTTCTATACTTCGGTGAGTAATGACTTGTGTCTTAAAATTTGGTGAGCATTCATCTAAGGTACAACTATTGGCCTCTCCCTGTTCAGAGCACACAAGAGTGAAGACAATCAAAGATAAAAGGAAACAATAAATCCAAAGGACAAATGGACCCAAAACTCCCAATCCATGACCTTGAAAATAGAGTAATTAGATGGTGACTGGTTACCACTGCTGACCACACTGAAATGGATCACAATAGAAAGTCTTGGATAGTACAGGAGCCAAATTGCAATAAAACACAAAATTATAAAACAATGCCAGGCTTAGTGATCTGATAGAGACTGGTAGAACCCCTGGTCCTTAGATACCATTCAAGCACTGGACCAGAACTCACTCAAGTAACTGTTGAGTCAATCAAATGATCAAAAGGGCTATAATGTGAATAATAATATCTGGGAGATATGATTCCTTAGAACAATCAACGTTAAGAGATCAAAAGCTCAGCATTTGCCCAAGTGTAAAGCTCACTATCAGTTTGTCACACTGTGGTGGCTTGCATGTTGCTGTAATTCTGGAAGCTTTACCATCAATATTTTAAATACCAGCAGGGTCATCCATGATGGACAGGTTTCAGCTGAGCTTCCAGACTAAGACAGACTAGGAAAAGGAGAGATAATCACATGGTTTACTATGCCAAGAATGACAAATTGAAGAGGAATGGCACCCCATTCATCATCAAAAGGAACATTTCAAGATCTTTCTTGAAGTACATCTCTGTGTGTATAAAGATAATATCCATACACCTACAAAGAAGGCCAGTTAATACCACTATTATTCAAATTTATGCACCAACCACTAAAATTAGTGATGATGAAATTAAAGAATTCTACTAACTTCTTCAGTCTGAAATTCATAAAATATGCAATCAAGATGTATTGATAATTACTGGAAATAGGAATGCAAAAGTTGAAACAAAGAGGACGGATTAGTGGTTGGAAAAACTGGCCTTTGTGATAGAAATGATGTGGAGATCGCATGATAGAATGTTGTAAGACCAACAACTTTTTTCACTACAAATACCTTTTTTAAACAACATAAAAGATGACTATACACTTGGACTTCACAACATGGAATACACAAAAATTAAATTGACTACATCTTTGGAAAGAGATGTTAGAAAAGCGTCACATCACAAGAACAAGGGCAGGCTGGAACAGACCATCAATTGCTCATGTGCTCATTTCTTCAGGCTGAAGCTGAAGAAAATTAAAACATGTCCACAAGAGCCAAAATAAGAGCTGAGCATATCCCACCTGAACTTAGAGAACATCTCAAGTACAAATTTGATGAATTAGACACTAATGACATAATACCAGAAGAATTGTGGAATAACATCAAGAACATCATAAAGGAACAAAGTAAAAGGACATTAAGAAGACAAGAAAATACAAAAAGACCAAAATGGATATCAGAAGAGACTCTGAAACTTGTTCTCCAACGTAGGGATGCTATAGCAAATGGAAGAAATGGGGAGGTTAAAAACCTGAACAGAAAATTTCAAAGGGCAACTCAAGAAGATAAAGTCTAGTATTACAATGAAATGTGCAAAGGTCTGGAGTTAGAAAATCAAAAGGGAAGAACCGCTCAGCATTTCTCAAAATGAAAAAAAAAAAAAAAAAAGCAGCCTCAATTTCCACTATTAAAGGATTCTATGGGAAAAAACAGCTAGGGAATTTGCAGGAGAATCCAGAAATCCATTGTTTTCTGGTTCAAGACACTCAGCTGTTCCCAGAGCTGCCATCTTGGAAGAGAATATCTTGATTGTGTCAGGACTGATAGTATCAAGAGAGAACATCTTGATTGTATTTTGATTATATCAGGATTGTATCAGGATTGATATTGAAATTTAAAGTGACAGTTTCGACATCAAACCAAACGGCCACCACTCCTTTGTCTGTCATGCTATGGTGGATTGAATTTCTGTGATTCTGAGGGCTCTGCCATGGATATTTTAAATAACCAGCAGGGTCACCCATGGTGGACAGGTTTCAGATGAACTTCCACACAAAGACAGACTAGGAAGAAAGAGTGATGAACTACTACCGAATCGCTAGTCACTGAAAACTCTATGAATAGCAGAGAAACACTGTAAGATACAGGACCAGAAAATGAGCACCTCAGGTAGGAAGGCACTCAGAATGACACTGGGGAAAAAAAAAAATGCCTCCTCAAAGTAGAGTTGACCATGATAACGTGACTAGAGTTAAGCTCGGGGAAGAAAAGCGCACAGAATCTTCATTTGCTGATGGGCCACAACTCAAAATGAAAAGAAATAGCTGTAAACATCCATTGAAAATCAGAACATGGAATGTACGAAGTATGAGTCTGGGAAATTTGGAAGTTGTCAAAAATGAAATGAAACGCCTCAACATCAATATCTTAGGCATTAGTGAGCTAAAATGGACTGGTATTGGCCATTTTGAATCTGACAACCACATGGTTTACTATGCAGGGAATGACAAATTGAAAAGGAATGGT